>NC_041389.1:319941631-319948393 GCF_002162155.2 Triticum dicoccoides | reverse complement strand
AAGATGACCCTCGGGTTGGTCGACCCAAGGGAAAGGTATAGGTGGTGGTGAAGCAAATGGTAAAACCAAGGTTGGGCCTTGCTGGAGGAGTTTTATTCAAAGCGAACTGTCAAGGGGGTCCCATAAATCACCCAACCGCGTAAGGAACGCAAAATCCGGGAACATAACACCGGTATGACAGAAACTAGGGCGGCAAGAGTGGAACAAAACACCAGGCATAAGGCCGAGCCTTCCACCCTTTACCAAGTATATAGATGCATTAATTAAATAAGTGATATTGTGATATCCCAACATAATCCTGTCCACCATGGAGCAATCTTCAACTTCACTTGCAACTAACAACGCTATAAGAGGAGCTGAGCAAAGCGGTAACATAGCCAAGCAACGGTTTGCTAGGAAGGGTGAAAAGGTTAGAGGCTGACATGGCAATTTGGGAGGCTTGATCAACAAGAGATAGGTAGCGCGGCAAAGCGATAGAACGAAGCAACTAGCATAGCAATGATAGTAATGAGATCCAAGGTGACGGTCATCTTGCCTGAAATCCCGCAAAGAAGAAGAACGAGACCATGAAGAAGACGAACGGGAGTAGTCGAACGAATCCTCACAATCGCAACATTACCGGAACTAAGAAGCAACACCGGAAAAAACATGGTAAATTCACAAGCATGAACAAGGCATGATGCATAAAAAAGTATGATGCATGTCCGGTTTAATGAGGCATGGCATGGCAAAGTGCAACAAACAACACTACAAATTAAGTGGAGCTCAATATGCAACGAGTTGCATATTGACAAAACACCACATTGACATATTTAGTTTAATCTCGTATAAGCTACCAAACAATATTAAATGTTGTTAAACATGGCAAGAGGTGAATCATATGAAAACTACCTATCTAGGCAAGTTTAAATGAGGCCGGAACAACAAACAACAATTCCGAAAAATCCCCATGTGCATAATTTGAGTTTGGTACTGTTCTGCCCTAAACCATATTATAAGGTTGTTAAACAGGAAAATAAAGTGCACCAAGTTAAACTAGGCATTTTTCCACCCCATTTACATATAAAGTTTATTAAAATTGGAGCTACGGTTATTTAGTTATGAAATAAATCATTTTAACATGGCATTTGAGCAAATTTAAACAAACAGCATTTTAAACATTTCAAACATGGTTGAAAGTGGAATATTATGAAACTAGATAAAAATCTAATCATTTTACATATATAAATTATTTACATATGATGCACCACTTGTGAGTTATTAAATGCATGAACTCTAGGGACTTATCTATAAAACATTAATTCCTGGTTAATAGACAAAATCGCGGAGCCTAAAAACAATAGACTCTGGGCCAAATCTGGACAGATGCCCAACAGAGGAAAAAGGCCGGGGCTGCTCACCAGGCCACTTGGGCTGGCTGGAGGCTGAGGACGATGCCCACGCGCGAAGCGGAAGGGCGCGAGGCGATGCAGGGCACGGGAAAAGTCCACGCGTAGGCGTTGACGAGTAAACGAGGCGGATCGGGCGCGTCTTGTCCTCCTGCTCGAAGCAGAGGAGGACGAGGGACTTGGCGAGGCGACGGCTTAGCGTCGCACTCTAACGACGTTGGGGCTCCGGATGGAGGGAAGACAAGGAAGGGGAGCAGCGCGACTGCCGGCAGGGACGAACGGGCGACGACGCGCACGACAAGGACGCGACGGGGTTCCTGATTCAGAGAGAGAGAGAGATGTGAGAGGAGGGACTAGAAAGCAGGGGAGGGGAAGGATAGAGCGATGCGGAACCTGAGGTGCAGGGCGAGGCGAGCTCGAGCAGATCCGGCGTGTGGCGCTGCTCGGAGGTCACCGGATGAAGCAGGACGACGGCGGCGGTGGCATGGAGCTTGGGCGAGCTCCTGCTCGTTCCTGGGAAGGAGAGAGAGAGGGCCACCATGAGAGAGAAGGGGAAAACAAGAGGAGGAGAGGAGCGAGACGAGGCTAGTGGCATGACCTGTTGCTGCTGCTCGCCTATGGGACGACGGTGATGGCGGAGCAAGGTGAGGGCGACGAGGGCCTGAAGCTGGAGGTCAAACGGGGCAGCGCACGAAGCCAACCGAGGAGGCTGTCCATGGAGGCGCTGCGAACAAATCAGAGAGAGAAAGCAGCGTGAGAGAGAGAGAGAGAGAACCAGGAGCAGGAGGGAAAAGGAGCAGGGCTCTCGGGGCACTCATTTGCTGGCGGTGCTCGTCGGCGGAGGGAGCTCCGGTGGTCGGCCGGCGCGAGGGAGACGAGGTGGGGAGGAGGCGCTCGGAACAGGAGCTGGCTGCGGTTGGAGCGGGAGAGGAGGAGAGCCGAGGAGAAGGGGATCTGGGAGGATCCCGAGGTGGGGTTTGAGTATGGCGGCGGTGAGGAGGAAGGATGGGACAGGTCTCCTTGATTTTTAGGGTTGCCCCGCTTATATACGTTGGTGGATTAGGTTAGGGGATATTTGGTCCCTCCGATATTAATCGTACGGTCCGAAATACTAGGTTGGGAAATCCAAATAAGAAAACGGAGATGTTTTAGGGATGTTGGGGGATGATCCGGACCCATCGGTGATGACTGAGCGGGTCGTGTTCGGGGCAGTTTCGGACACGCGCAAAAGGGTCATGGTTGCGTAGAGAGACAAGGCGATCGTGTGCAAGAGTGTGGTTTGGCTCGGAGCAGTCAGCGAAGATAATGGAGAGAAGCAGCAACTAAACACGGGTGCGAGTTTTATGAAAACATGCGGATGCAATGCACATGATGCCATGAGATGAAATGCATGACATGAACAAAATGCAAAACAAAAGACAAAACCCAACCACGAAGGAAATATCATATCGCATCTCCGGAAAAGGGAAGAGTTGGAGTTACGAATATGGAAAGTTGTATCCGGGGCGTTACACCAGTTCTTTGGGAAAATAGGTAGCCCAATATTTCTTTTTGAAGAATACCCAAGCTAGGCCTATTTGTTTTCTCCGAATTACTGGGCTGCAAATCTTTCAAGACGAGGAGGGATGCATTCCGTTATGGCCAAAGAGTATGGTCAATGTCTATTAAAAGTAATATCAAAAGGGGTTGAAAATTCCAAAAAAATTATAGCAAATGGGATATTAGTTTCTTTTTTTGTTTTTGTTCTTCAGTGATATCTTATACGTATTTCATTGGATTTAACATGACATAGTACTAATTTATTTTTAAATTTGTTTTAGTATGGCTATTAATTTTTGGATTAAGAATATTTCTTTCCCCAGCAAAAACTTGCGAATTTTCAAACTTTCCCACATATTTATTTAATTTTTTGACCCTGGTACTGACCAGAAAATGGCCAGCAATTCTAAAAATGGAAAACGGGCTGCAATAAATTCCATATGAATTAGAAAATGAGTAAACATTACAAAAATAATAGCAAATGGGCTATACATGCCACAGATTTCGAGGCTGACTTGTTTACGCAAGGCTTTGTCAGTGAACACACGATTCTAGCAGCAGTGACTACTGGATGTCCATCCAACGGCCGACGTGCTTCTTCAATATCTGATCTTCCTGCTCCAGCCGCCTAAACTAGCGCCGGCGGGACTGCCTGCTCCCTCCTCTTGTGGCCCGCTGTGATGCCGCGCAGGCTTCCCCAGCCCACCCTACTCCCTCTGCTAGCCTGGCCGCATGCAATCAACTGCCTCCTTATTATGCGGAAAAAATGATTCCTCCCACTGACATCTGGGGCGCACCGGTTGGGAGGCTGACCTATGGGCCTACTAAGTTGACGCGTATGCAGGGCTTGTCAACTTAGTCAACAAACGATTCTAGCATCAGTAACCATTGGATTTGAATCGAACGGTCCTGCTGCTTCTTCAATCGCTGCTCTTCTTGCACCAGCCGCCCAAACCAGCGCCTGGGAGACCGCCTGCTCCTGCCTCCAGTGGCCGGCTATGCTGCCATTGATGCCTCATCGCCCCCTACAACTCCCACCGCTAGCCAGGCCCTGCGGCGATGATAATCTCACACCGCAGCCGAACCAGTGAACCCTCGTACTGCTCTCCGCGTGGGCATCCACTGCCGCGTCTTCCCCGGCTCCGCGTCGTCCCCTGCCTAGGCCTCACCGTCGTCCACCGCCTTGGTGCTCTCGGCGCGGCGTGGTCAATGTGGTCAACTACATTCCATCGGAAGAGTACTGTACGTGGAGAGGCTAACAGCTGGGTCCACGGCCACAGTCCAGTTTTTTTGTGATTTGCCAAGTAAGTTGCTTTGTCAGGCCTGTTGGGCTGCAAATCTTTCAAGACGAGGAGAGCTTTCATTCGGCTGGCCAAGAGAATGGCCCATCAGTAATGAGAAATGGGTTGTACATTTTTAAAACACATCAAACCGGCAATTAGTTTCAAATATCTATTTTTTTCATTTCAAGATTTTAAATTACATTAATTTTATGCGTGGAGAATTTGTTGGATTTTATATTGATATACATTTATTTTTAAAATCAGTTTGAATATGAGTCAAAATTTTGGGATTAAAAACAGTTCGGACCGCACCAAAATATGCAAAATTTCGTATAATTTTTTAACCGTGGCCACAATATGGGTTGTAATGCTAACAAAAAGAATATGGGCTCCAAACCTTAAGAATTAGCAAATGGGCTGTAAATTATTAGAAATAATGGCAGATGGGTTGTATGCTATTTTCCACATATTTGAGGCTTTCCTAAAAAAAAGGTTGACGCACAAGCAGTGACTGTTGGATGTCCATCCAACGGCCGTCATGCTTCTTCAATCTCTGCTCTTCCTGCTCCAGCCGCTCAAACAAGCGCCGGTGGGACTGCCTGCTCCCTCCTCCCCGTGGCCGGCTGTGCTGCCGCGCAGGCCTCACCGCCCCACCGTACTCCCATCGCTAGCCTAGCCATCCCTCTACTCACCCACACTTGCTGATATTCTCTGGCGACGGCAGACGAACTAGTAAACCCTCGTATAGTCGTACTCCCCTCCGCGTGAGAAACAACTGCCGAGGCTTCCCTGCCTCCGTGTCGTTCCCTTCCTAGGCCTCACTGTCGTCCATCGCCCTGGTGCTCTCGGCGCGGCCTGGTCAACGTGGTCAACGACCAACATGCATCAGAAGTGGACTGTATGTGGAGAGGCCGACAGCTGGGTCCACGGCCGCACACAAGGAAATGCCTCCTTATTACGCGCAAAATAATGATTCCTCCCCTGACATCAGGGACCCACCGATAGGGCCTCTATATTTTGTGGAAAAAAAAACGTTACCGCCGCTGACAGTTCGGACCCAGCAGCTATATCTTCGCACGCAAGGAAGTGCCTCCTTATTACGCACAAAAAAATGAATACTCCCCCTGTTAGGTGAGACCCAGTATAGTGGCAGGCTGACTTGTGGGCCTACTAAGTTGACGGGGACGGAGGGCTTTGTCAACTTAGTCAATATGCACGATTCTAGCTCCAATGACCGTACGATGTCCATCCAACGGCAGTAGTGCTTCTTCAACCTCTGGTCTTCTTGCTCCAGCCGCCCAAACCAGCGCCAGTCGTGCCTCGTGCTCCTGCCTCCCATGGCCGGCTGCGATGCGGCGGAGGCCTCACCGCCCCTACTACTCCCACCGCTAGCCAGGCCATCCCTCTACTCACCCACACCCCCTGTTATTCTGCAGCGACGACAGCCTCACACCGCGGCGAACCAGTGAACCCTCGTACTCCTCTACGTGTGGGCATCCACTGCTGCGTCTTCCCCAGCTCCGTGTCGCCCCCTTCCTAGGCCTCGCCATCGTCCACCGCCCTGGTGCTCTCGGCGCGGCTTGGTCAACGTGGTTAAGGAACGGCTTCCATCGGATGTAGACTGTACGTGGAGAGGCTGACCGCTGGGCCCACGGCCACAACAAGGAAGTGCCTCCTTATTACGCACAAAATAGTTATTCCTCCACCTGAAAGCAGGGACCCACCGAACGGGCCACCGTATTTTGTGAAAAAAAATATTTCCCCCCTGACTGCTGGGACCCACCAGCTACACCTTCGCACGCAAGGAAGTGCGTACGGGCAAAAAAAAACAAAAATGATTCACCCTCCTAACTGCTGGGACCCACCAGCTACATCTTCGCAGGCAAGGAAGTGCCTGACAGTCGGGACCCACCTGGTCGAAGCATACGTAGCGTTGTCATTCTGGTCGCGAATGTGTACGTACATATTGGTCGTTGTAGAGGCATGCACGTGTCGTAGTAGAGGCGCGCACATAGCATGTACACGTACGTACAGCTGCAAGGCTGCAAGAAAGAAAATACAGCCACGTACGTACATACGGGCAGGGTCTCGAACGCCTACTCGTGCATACTTACGGCCAGGGCTCGTGTACATGGCTGGGTCGAAACGGAGAAACAACATCGTCGTCGTGTTCATGGGGAGCCAACTGGCTATGCGTCATCGTGTTCATCGAGAGGGCTTGGACGGAACAGGCGATGGATACGAGGCCTGGCGTACCGCAGAACGGAGGAAATGGCCTTGTGTTCGACCGGCCACATTTGAAACGGGATCCTGTTCATCGGGAGGGGTCTGGCGTACCGCAAAATGGAGGAAACGGACCTCCTACGGTCGAAACAGGGGTCCTGTTGATCGGGAGGGGTGTGGCGTACCGCAAAACGGATGAAACAGACCTCCTACGGTCGAAACGGGGGTCCTGTTGATCGCGAGGGGTGTGGCGTACCGCAAAACGGACGAAACGGACTTGTGTTGGAGCGCTACCGTCGAAACAGGGTCCTGTTCATCGGGAGGGGTGT
>NC_041389.1:319888831-319941307 GCF_002162155.2 Triticum dicoccoides | reverse complement strand
CACAACGCTCACTGTTCATCCAATCGATCGGCTTCAGTTAGCAGTAGTAGCGAAGGAATCGCTCGATCGGGTTAAGTTAACAGCCATCGATTGGTCGCTCAGGTTCAGTAACGTGTAGCCTGCAGTGCAATCGCTCTGGTTCAGTTAGAGCCCAACGCCTCGCTCGGGTTCAGTTAGAGCCAACGCCTCGCACACACGCGCGTATGTGTACGAGAGAAACGCGCATCGCTCGGCCCCCGACCTCCCACCATAACCGGGAACTCCCCGAAATTTTCCTTGCCCTCGCTTCTACCATGGTTTTTTCTGTCATGGACAGCCCAAAGAATGTTATGCAGCTGCGTCTCCGGCCCGCCCAGGACGAAAAGCCCATTTTCTGTCATGATTTTTTGTCATAGAAGTAGGAGCCCACCACATCTATAATGATACCGTGTTTTGTCACAATTATCATCATAGAACTGTCATATGTATGACAGAAAAACATTTCGTTCGGCCCAAAATGTCACGAATGTGTCTTTTTTTTGTAGTGGGATCCCTTGACGTGAACAATCCTACCATTCTGTCACTGACATGTGGGACCCCCAAGCGTGGGTCCCACCTGTTAGCAAAGGAACGGCAGGGTAAGACAGTGATATCCATGTTAGAGGATCCATGTCCATGTCGGGGGACGTCGTGCCGTGGGTTGGAGTGGCGTCGTGGGAATCACGTGTGGGTGTGGCAGTGGTAGAAACAAGAAACGTGATGGTCGATGTGGTTCAACTTCCATGGACAAGCTGTCATGTCTGCTGGCACATGTATATCAAAACTTGAGTGTTTATATTTCAAGCACGTGAACAAGTATTATTCTACTACTTTGGACCCATTCCAACGCACGGGCCAGCATTGGTAGTAGTAGTGTCTATCTCTATCTCTAGAGGCCTTCCCTCGTTCATCCTTTTGTCTCACAAGATAAACTACTCATACAAATGCATCCTGATGTTCCGTGGAACGCACGAGGATGTTTCCTTGGGGGTCTCTCCAGCGCGGCGTGACCGTAGTTGCAAGTTGATGCCCCTTGAGATGCCGACGTTGAGGGGCACACGGATTTCCTCCGATGAGCAGGTAAGATGAGTTTGATCACGTAGTAAATGCATTCTAAAGACTACTTCCGTGTCCATTTCCTAATTCTCCCCCTGCCCACTGTTTCACAGGTTAGCCTCGGTGCGAGTGGAGATTGGCTTGCATATGTACGGTGACAATGTTCCCGTAGAACCTTTGTCCAACATTGGGATCAGCCATGCAACGGGCCACCGCATGAATTGGTATGATGGAACCACGGTGAGATTGAATAAGATAGCACGAACCTTGCACATGGCGGTCAAAGGTGGACCATGCTGTCTGCGGCTGATTTGTTGCCGTACGAGTACGAAGACACTGTGCTCCTTTCTAACCGCATCTTCGCGGTGACAAACCAGGGGACTTGTTTCGTATGGGACACATCCTACAATATACTCCCTCTCTCCCAGTTTATTTGTTTTGAATCTTTTCGTTTTCTAAGTTTCAAATTTAAATTTAGAGCTCCCCATCACATGTTGAAATTACAATGTCCATTAAATCGTTGCGTGCATGTATAGTAAAGAAACAAATCTCGAGTTTGGCACGAGTTCATGCAGCGGTAGCACCAGCCTGGCGCAGGAGTTACATTTCCCTCTCAGGGCCCTCGGGGCTGAGCTTCAGCGCCTTACTACACCTGCCTTTGAGTCAATAACATGTGGACCCGATAGGTGGCTAGTCCACATGTAATGCTCCCGAAGGCAGAGCGGCAGTGGGGCTGAGAGGGGTGAGCCGCAGGTCGGGGGACGTGTGGTGTCATGGCTTCAAGCGGCGTCGTGGGAATCGCGTGTGGCTGTGGTAGAAACTTGATGCTCGCCGCATTTAAGGTGGCCCGCATGTCATGCACTCAAAGGCAGAGGGGTGGTGCATCCGAGAGGGGTGAGGCGCACTGTCAATGTTCTGGGAATGGGGGTCCCCAGACTTCCTTCCTGCGGCCTGTGGCATGGCTCAAGGGGTGGCCCAGTACGGCCCATCTTCATCAACCCAATCTCAAGACCCTCGCGAGGGGCCAAGCCTCGCGGGGCAGACGACACAAGGCTTCCTCAGGGGCGGCCTCACTAGGCAGGCTCGCGAGGAGGCGGAGAGATCAAGGCAAGGAGTACCTCGCGAGGTGCTCGTGACGCAAGCTATGAGGATCGAGACCAGGCGGGCGCCAGCCGGTGCAGTGTCCTCGTTTCCTCTTTGGTGCAAAGGGAGAAAGCGCAGGCGCAGAATACCGAGGCATCAAGCAAAGGTTACCATATCGGTGCAACGAGACCAAGACCAGCAGAGCGGCAGGACGGAGGTCACTGTGGAGCCCAAGACGACGTCATCACCAGTGGCTTTGGCAGACGAAGACCAACTTTAGTCAGGATAACTTGTACTAGCTGTCCCCCTTCAAAATGGCCGTTGTTGGCTCCCTTCCCGGTCAATATTTGGGAAGAGGACCAGGGCCACTATATATGGAGATAGCCACCACAATAGAAGGCATCGAGATCTCACCTAGAGCCAACAGAGACAGAGCCATTCCTCTCCAAGCACACCACCACAAGAACACCCCTCGTGAGGCTGTTCTTCCTCTGTACTGTTCATCATCACCCCCAGAGGCAATCCACCACCACACACTAGAGTAGGGTATTACACCACAATGGTGGCCCGAACTAGTATAAACCTTGTGTCCCTCATGTTGTTCATCGTGTAGCTTAGATTCGCGACGAGGCTTTGGGGCGTGGATCGGTAGGGAGAAGATCTTCGTGTGCACCCCAGAGTTCGAACCTTAAGGGTTTTGTCGGAACACGATATCCGACATTTGGCGCGTCAGGTAGGGGTGCACCAGAATCTTCCTTCCGTGGTTCCGTGTTCCATCGTTTCGTCGCATCCATGGCGGACACTCGCCGAGCTCACGCCGAGCGTCGGGGTGCTCTCGCCGCTCGAGTCGCCCAGACGGCTCCCGTCGGTGGGCCTCCACGTGGTTCTCCGTCGCCTGCCGCCAACACCACCCTCGGCCCGGCGGGGAATGAGTAGCAAGCGTCGTCACTGCATCCCTCGGTGCGGCAGGAAGGCCGCACCACCACTCCGTCACTAACTCCAGCTGGTTCGTCGTATCACGCTCGTCGCGCTCCCACGGACACATAGGCCGCGTTGCTCCTGGCATGTGAGCTCCTGCACTACCGCCCCGTCGATGACCTCTACAAGGAGTGGCTCACTCGCATCACCGAGCTCGTCAGCACCACAGGGGCTCTCCTGCACCGTCCCTCTCGCTGCTTCGCCCTCCGTCCTACATGGGTGATGTAGCTCAGGAGGCGCCTCCGCCACCTCCTCCCCAAGAAGGTGCCCTGGCTCCAAGGTGCGCGGCCCTCGGACGAGACCCACCGCGTCTAGTGCCCACGCGACAAGAAAGGAGCTGCCAAGAAATCCCTCAGCCCCAAGAAGGCGCTCGCGTGCTCCCTGCTCCAGCACGTCAAGACCGCATCCCTGCGCCAGCACGTCAAGACCCCGCGCTACCCCTGGCAGCAGCGCGCGAGAATCTCCAAGAGAAAGCCCCGCGTCTGCAAAGGGCACCGGTGGCCACCACAGGCTGCCGCGCCTTCACCACCGAGCTACGCAGTGTTTCCTGGCCGGGCAAGTTCCAGCGAGATCTGCCTCCTCGCTACGATGGCACTGCCGACCCCGCGGAGCTCCTGCAGCTCTACGAGCTGGGCATCGAGGTGGCCAACAGAGACAAAAAGGCTATGGCGAACTGGTTTCCCATGGCGCTCAAGGATGGTGCCCGCACCTGGCTCCTGAACCTGCCTCCCGGCTCGATCTCCTCTTGGGACGATATGCGCAGCCGCTTCATTGCCAACTTCTAGGGCACTCACAACCGTCCTCCAGTAGTGGGTGACCTGGACCGCATCAAGCAGTAGCCGGGAGAGACCTTGCAGAAGTACATCCAGCGCTTCAACATCGCTCTCCTCAAGACTCCCAAGGTGACCGAGGAGGCCATCATCTCAGTGTTTTCTGAAGGCGTACACAACGTCAAGATGAAGGAGGAGCTTGCCATCCACGAGGATCTGTGCACGTCCCTGGAGCTGTTCAACCAGGCGACCAAGTGCGCAAGAGCTGAGGAGGGGCACCTCTCCATCCTCGAGCTTCCAGCTACTGACCCAGAAGAGAAGAAAGCCAAGGCCAAGGACGTGAAGCACAAAGGAGCGGCTGTGCTCGCAGCAGGACCAAACACGAAGCCTGGCAGGGACCAGCCGTAGTCGTCCAAGGGCAACTGATACGTTTCCAACGTATCTATAATTTTTGATTGTACCATCGAGGAACGGTTGCAAGGCACGTATTGTATTGTTGCCATCGAGGATAACAAGATGGGGTTTATATCATATTGCATGAGTTTATCCCTCTACATCATGTCATCTTGCTTAATGCGTTACTCTGTTCTTATGAACTTAATACTCTAGATGCAGGTAGGAGTCGGTCGATGTGTGGAGTAATAGTAGTAGATGCAGGCAGGAGTCGATCTGCTTGTTATGGACGTGATGCCTATATACATGATCATGCCTAGATAATCTCATAACTATGCGCTTTTCTATCAATTGCTCGATAGTAATTTGTTCACCCACCATAATACTTACCATAATACTTATGCTATCTTGAGAGAAGCCTCTAGTGAAAGCTATGTCCCCCGGGTCTATCTCTTATCATATTTGCTTTCAATCTACCTTTATTTGCATCTTTACTTTTTGCATCTATATTACAAAATACCAAAAAAATATTTATCTTATCATACTATCTTTATTAGATCTCACTTTCGCAAGTGGCCGTGAAGGGATTGACAACCCCTTTATTGTGTTGGTTGCGAGTTCTCAGTTTGTTTGTGTAGGTGCGTGGGACTTTTGAGGAGCCTCCTACTGGATTGATACCTTGGTTCTCAAAACTAAGGGAAATACTTACGCTACACTTGCTGCATCACCCTCTCCTCTTCGAGGAAAACCAACACAAGCTCAAGATGTAGCAAGAAGGATTTCAGGCGCCGTTGCCGGGGAGGTCTTCGCTCAAGTCAAGACATACCAAGTACCCATCACAAACCCATCTCCCTCGCATTTACATTATTTGCCATTTGCCTCTTGTTTTCCTCTCCCCCACTTCACCTTTGCCATTTTATTCGCCCTCTCTTTCCCAATCTCCTCCTCTCTTTTTCGCTTGCCGTTTTTTCTGTTTGCTTGTGTGTTGGATTACTTTTTGCCATGGCGCAAGATAATACCAAATTGTGTGATTTCTCGAATACCAATAATAATGATTTCCTTAGTACTCCGATTGCTCCTCTTAATGATGTTGAGTCTTGTGAAATCAATACCGCTTTGTTGAATCTTGTCATGAAAGATCAATTTGCCGGCCTTCCTAGTGAAGATGCCTCTACTCATCTAAACAATTTTGTTGATTTATGTGATATGCAAAAGAAGAAAGATACAGATAACAATATTGTCAAATTGAAATTATTTCCATTTTCACTTAGAGATCGTGCTAAAGTTTGGTTTTCGTCTTTGCCTAAAAATAGTATTGATTCTTGGAACAAGTGCCAAGATCCTTTTATCTCTAAGTATTTTCCTCCCGCTAAGATCATCACTCTTAGGAACGATATTATGAATTTTAAACAATTTGATCATGAGCATGTTTCCCAATCTTGGGAAAGAATGAAATTGATGCTTCGCAATTGCCCTACTCATGGTTTGAATTTATGGATGATCATACAAATTTTTTATGCCGGTTTGAACTTTGCTTCAAGAAATCTCTTAGATTCGGCCGCGGGAGGCACCTTTATGGAAATCACATTAGGAGATGCTACAAAATTACTTGATAATATTATGGCTAATTATTCTCAATGGCACACTGAAAGATCTTCTAGTAAAAAAGTGCATGCTATAGAAGAAATCAATGTTTTCAGTGGAAAGATGGATGAACTTATGAAGATGTTTGCTACTAAAAATACTCCTCTTGATCCCAATGATATGCCTTTGTCTTCCTTGATTGAGAATAATAATGAACCTATTTATGTGAATTTTGTTGGTAAGAATAGTTTTGGAAATAATGCTTATAGAGGAAATTTTAATGCTAGACCGTTCCCTAGTAATCCCTCTAATAATTACGGAAATTCCTACAATAACTCTTATGGTAATTTTAATAAGATGCCCTCTGATTTTGAGAATAATGTGAAAGAGTTTATGATTTCTCAAAAGAATTTTAATGATTTGCTTGAAGAAAAATTGCTCAAAGTTGATGATTTGGCTAGGAACGTTGATAGACTTTCACTTCATGTTAATTCTCTTAAACTTAGATCTTCTTCTCCTAAGCATGATATCAATGAGTCTCTCAAAGTAATGAGAATTTCCATTGACGAGTGCAAGGAAAGAACCGCTAGATTGCGTGCTAAGAAAGAAAGCTTTATAAAAGCGTGTTCTTCTAGTTTCTGCAAAAATACTGATGAGGATCTTAAAGTTATTGATGCGTCTCCGATTAGATCTATGTTTTGCAATATGAATTTTGATGATTATGGGACTGATGATGAATCAACTTTGCCTAGAAGGCGTCCCAAGAATTCAGAGTCTTTAGATCTTAATGCTAAATTTGGTAAAAGTGAGATTGGAGAATCCTCAACTTCTAATAATATTGAACCTTCTATCTCGGATTTCAAGGAATTTGATTATGATAATTGTTCTTTAAAAGGTTGTATTTCCTTGTTGCAATCCGTTGTTAATTCTCCTCATGCTTATAGTCAAAATAAAGCTTTTACCAAACATATTGTTGATGCCTTGATGCAATCTTATGATGAAAAACTTAATTTGGAAGTTTCTATACCTAGAAAACTTAATGATGAGTGGGAACCTACTATAAAGATTAGAATTAAAGATTATGAGTGTTTTTCTTTGTGTGATTTGGGTGCTAGTGTTTCCATGATTCTGAAAAATTTATGTGATATTCTAGGTTTCCATGATCTTGATGATTGCTCTCTAAATTTGCACCTTGCGGATTCCACAATTAAAGAGCCTATGGGAAGAATCAATGATGTTTTCATTGTTGCAAATAGAAATTTGGTGCCCGTAGATTTTATCGTTCTTGATATAGATTGCAATCTTTCTTGTCCTATTATTCTTGGTAGACCTTTCCTTAGAACGATTGGTGCAATTATTGATATGAAGGAAGGGAATATTAGATTCCAAATTCCATTAAAGAAAGGCATGGAGCACTTTGCAAGAAATAAAGTCAAATTATCTTTATGAATCTATCATGCGTGCTACTTATGAATTTAGTGCCAACGATGGCACTACTTAGATCTATCTTCGCTTTTATGCCTAGCTAGGGGCGTTAAAGGATAGCGCTAGTTGGGAGGCAACAAAATTTTCTTTATGTTTTTTGTTTTTGCTCCTGTTTAGTAATAAATCTTGCATCTACCTTCTGGTTAGATGTGTTTTTATCTTTTAATTAGTGTTTGTGCCAAGTAGAACCTATAGGATAACCTACGATGATAGTTGATTTGATTCTGCTGAAAAACAGAAACTTTGCACGCACGAATATAATTTTTTTAAATCACAGGAATGTTATTTTGAGTTGATTATTTTTTCTTCTGTTCAATAAACAAATTTTCCAGGACTTCCTATTTTGGTAGGATTTTTAGAGTTTCAGAAGTTTGCGTTAGTTACAGATTGCTGCAGACTATTCTGTTTTTGACAGATTCTGTTTTTCGTGTGTTGTTTGCTTATTTCAATGCATCTATGGCTAGTAAATTAGTTTATAAACCATAAAGAAAGTAGGTTTAACACCAAATTAAATAAATAATGAGTTCATTGCAGTACCTTATGTGGTGGTTTTGTTTTCTTTCACTAACAGAGCTTACAAGATTTCCTGTTGAGTTTTGTGTTGTGAAGTTTTCAAGTTTTGGGTAAAGCTTTTATGGACTATGGAATAAAGGGTGGCAAGAGACTAAGCTTGGGGATGCCCATGGAACCCCAAGGTATTCAAGAATAGCCAAAATCCTAAGCTTGGGGATGCCCCGGGAAGGCATCCCCTCTTTCATCTTCGTTCATTGGTAACTTTACGTGGAGCTATATTTTTATTCGCCACATGATATGTGTTTTGCTTGGAGCGTAGTGTATTATATTAGTATTTGCTTTTTAGTTTACCACAATCATCCTTGCTGTACACACCTTTTGGGAGAAGCCTATTTGATTAGAATTTGCTAGAATACTCTATGTGCTTCACTTATATCTTTTGAGCTTGATAGTTTTTGCTCTAGTACTTCACTTATATCTTTTAGAGCACGGTGGTGTCTTAATTTTGAAGAAATTTCTAGCCTCTCATGCTTCACTTATATCTTTTCGAGAGTCTTTTAGAACAGCATGGTATTTTCTATGATCTTAAAGTTGATCCTAGAATGATGAGCATCCAAGTTGGGTATAATAAAAACTATCATAAAAAGTGAATTGGATGCTATGATCAACTTGATGCTTGATAATTGTTTTGAGATATGGAGGTAGTGATATTAAAGTCATGCTAGTTGGGTGATTATGAATTTAAAGAATGCTTGTGTTGAAGCTTGTGATTCCCGTAGCATGCACGTATGGTGAACCGCTTTGTGATGAAGTTTGAGCACAATTTTATTTATTGATTGTCTTCCTTATGAGTGGCAGTCGGGGACGAGCGATGGTCTTTTCCTACCAATCTATCCCCTTAGGAGCATGCACGTAGTACTTTGGTTTTTGATGACTTCTAAATTTTTGCAACAAGTATATGAGTTCTTTTGATTAATGTTGAGTCCATGGATTATACGCACCCTTTCACCCTTCCACCATTGCTAGCCTCTCTTGTATCGCGCAACTTTTGCCAGTACCATATACCCACCATTTACCTTCCTTAAAATAGCCACCATACCTACCTATTATGGCATTTCCATAGCCATTCCGAGATATATTGCCATGCAACTTTCCTCCGTCCCGTTCATATGACACACATTACTTTTGTCGTATTGCTCTTTGCATGATCATGTAGTTGACATTGTATTTGTGGCAAGGCCACCTTCATAATTTTCATAAAAGTCGCTCTTGATTCATTGCATATCCCAGTACACCGCCGGAGGCATTCATATAGAGTCATATCTTGTTCTAGCTTTGAGTTGTAAATTCATAAAAGTGTGATGATCTTCATTATTAGAGCATTGTCCTAGTGAAGAAAGGATGATGAAGACTATGATTCCCCCACAAGTCGGGATGAGACTTCGGACTTTATAAAAAGAAAAGAAAAATAAAAAAAAGAAAGGCCAAAGAAAAAAAAGGGAAAGAAAGAAAAAAATGAGAGAAAAAGAGAGAAGGGACAATGCTACTATCTCTTTTTCCACACTTGTGCTTCAAAATAGCACCATGATCTTCATGTTAGAGAGTCTCATATGTTGTCACTTTCATATACTAGTGGGAATTTTTCATTATAGAACTTGGCTTGTATATTCCAATGATGGGCTTCCTCAAAAGTGCCCTGGGTATTCGTGAGCAAGCAAGTTGGATGCACCGCACTTAGTTTCTTTTGTTGAGCTTTCATATATTTATAGCTCTAGTGCATCTGTTGCATGGCAATCCCTAGTCACTCACATTGTTATCTATTAATGGGCATCTCCATAGCCCGTTGATACACCTAGTTGATGTGAGACTATCTTCTCCTTTTTGTCTTCTCCACAACCACCATCCTATTCCACATATAGTGTTATGTCCATGGCTCATGCTCATGTATTGCGTGAAAGTTAATTTTTTTTGAGATTATTAAAGTATGAAACAATTTCTTGGCTTGTCATCGGGGTTGTGCATGATTAAATACTTTGTGTGATGAAGATAGAGCAACAGCCAGACTATATGATTTTGTAGGGATAACTTTCTTTAGCCATGTTATTTTGAGAAGACATGATTACTTTGATTAGAATGCTTGAAGTATTACTATTTCTTATGTCAATATGAACTTTTATTTTGTATCTTTTGGATCTGAACATTCATGCCACATAGCATTCCACATAAAAAATTTCTTTTTTATCATTTACCTACTCGAGGACGAGTAGGAATTAAGCTTGGGAATGCTTGATACGTCTCCAACGTATCTATAATTTTTGATTGTTCCATGCTATTATATTACCCCTTTTGGATGTTTATGGGCTTTATTTTACACGTTTATATCATTTTTGGGACTAACCTACTAACCAGAGGCCCAGCCCATATTGTTGTTTTTTCGCCTATTTCAGTATTTCGAAGAAAAGGAGTATCAAACGGAGTCCAAACGGAATGAAACCTTCGGGAGCATGATTTTTGGAACGAACATGATCCAGAGAGCTTGGAGTGCAAGTCAAGAAGCTTCCGAGGAAGCCACAAGATAGGAGGCCGCCCCCCTGTAGGGCGCGCCCCCTATCTCGTGGGCCCCTCGGGCAGCCACCGACGTACTTCTTCCTCCTATATATATACCTACGTACCTCGAAAACATCCAGGAGCACCACGAAACACAATTTCCACCGCCGTAACCTTCTGTATCCGTGAGATCCCATCTTGGAGCCTGCGCCGGCACTCTGCCGGAGGGGGAATCGACCATGGAGGGCTTCTACATCAACATCCTTGCCCCTCCGATGAGTTGTGAGTAGTTTACCATAGATCTACGGGTCCATAGTTATTATCTAGATGACTTCTTCTCTCTTTTTGGATCTCAATACAATGTTCTCCCCCTCTCTTGTGGAGATCTATTCGATGTAAACTCTTTTTGCGGTGTGTTTGTCGAGATCCGATGAATTGTGGGTTTATGATCAAGTTTATCTATGAATAATATTTGAATCTTCTCTGAATTCTTTTATGTATGATTGAGTTATCTTTGCAAGTCTCTTCGAATTATCAGTTTGGTTTGGCCTACTAGATTGGTCTTTCTTGCCATGGGAGAAGTGCTTAGCTTTGGGTTCAATCTTGCGGTGTCCTTACCCAGTGACGGAAAGGGTTGCAAGGCACGTATTGTATTGTTGCCATCGAGGATAACAAGATGGGGTTTATATCATATTGCATGAGTTTATCCCTCTACATCATGTCATCTTGCTTAATGTGTTACTCTGTTCTTATGAACTTAATACTCTAGATGCAGGCAGGAGTCGGTCAATGTGTGGAGTAATAGTAGTAGATGCAGGCAGGAGTCGATCTACTTGTTATGGACGTGATGCCTATATACATGATCATGCCTAGATAATCTCATAACTATGCGGTTTTCTATCAATTGCTCAACAGTAATTTGTTCACCCACCGTAATACTTATGCTATCTTGAGAGAAGCCTCTAGTGAAACCTATGCCCCCCGGGTCTATCTCTTATCATATTTGCTTTCAATCTACCTTTATTTGCATATTTACTTTTTGCATCTATATTACAAAATACCAAAAATATATTTATCTTATCATACTATCTTTATTAGATCTCATTTTCGCAAGTGCCCGTGAAGGGATTGACAACCCCTTTATTGCGTTGGTTGTGAGTTCTCAGTTTGTTTGTGTAGGTGCGTGGGACTTTTGAGGAGCCTCCTACTGGATTGATACCTTGGTTCTCAAAACTGAGGGGAAATACTTACGCTACACTTGCTGCATCACCCTCTCCTCTTCGAGGAAAACCAACGCAAGCTCAAGACGTAGCAGCAACCGATTCTATGCCTACCACAACCTCTACACACACAACACAAACGAATGCCAGGAGCTCAGAGCCGTTCGAGAAGGACGCATCGGTCGATGCCCCAAGCGCAACGACCGGGGCTACGGCCGAGGAGGAGGAAGAGGTGGAGGACGATGGGACGACTGAGGCCCTCGCCAGGAGTGGCGTGACCGACCTCACGAGGATTGCTGGCAGGACTAGCTTCGCGAGGGGGCTTGGAGGGATCAGCCTCACGAGGATCACCCGCAGGGTAACACATGCCTTCCTCCTCTGGCACCACCGCCAAGAAGGAACGACGACCACCACCAGGACGAGGGGGTTGGGGGCTTCCAGGAGCCACATGCTATCGCTTGCATCTTGGGTGGCGCCCAGGCCCCAGCCTCTCAGCGCATCTTCAAGCAGTTTGCTCGCGAGGTGAACGCAGTCCTCCCCAAGCTCGAGGCCACGCGCCCTCTCAGGTGGTCCACGTGTGCCATCATGTTCAGCTCAGCGGATCAACTCAAGTGTGTGGCTACAGCTGGTGTCCTCCCAATGATTTGTTCCCCAGTCATCAGCAATGTGCAAGTTACCAGGACCCTCATCGATGGTGGCGCAGGACTCAACGTTCTGTCCGTTGAGACGTTCAACAACCTCCAAGTGCCTTATGATCAACTCCAGCCAACCAAGCCTTTCTCAGGAGTCACTGACGGCTCCGCCACCCCGAGAGGGCGGGTTCGCCTCCCTGTCACTTTCGGACAGCCCAAGAACTATCGTATCGAGCTCATCGACTTTGACATTGCCCACATTCGCCTGCCATACAATGCCATCTTCGGGTATCCAGCCCTGGCTAAGTTCATGGCGGTAACTCAGCATGGTTACAATGTCCTCGAGATGGCGGGAAGCGGCGGAATCATCACAGTCCCCTGCGAAGAGGAGGATGCGGTGTGCTCCCTCTAGCGTGCCTTCCAAGCTGCATCAGTCGAGGACCGAGACAGCAAGAGCGGGAACCCTCCCGAGGCAGTTCCCAAGAAGAATAAGACATCACCCAGCTCAAAGCCTCATGATGTTGGCATCTCCGAAGGCGCCGCTTCAAGATCTACGCCCGTGCAAGGGGCGCCTCCCTCCATCGCATTGGAAGGCGCGCCCGGCGCCCTCCTCGGGCAAGGCTCAGGGGCTCTCTCCTGGAGGGCCTCAGACTTTGCCAAGGTCACGAGGGAAGCACTCGGGCACCACTTGGAGGCGTGCTTTGCGGCACGTTTCCCTCGGGAAGGCATGGGGCAAGGAGGGCCCAACACTCAGGAGTTCATCACCAAGGCCACTCAGGAGCTTCAGGAATCAAGAGTCATACGCGGCGATCGCCGCCTGCCTGGCATAGCTCCCCATCCAAGCGAGGATGGCGGGCTGTGCGTCTGCATCGACTACCCAGGGCTCAGCCGAGTCGCGCCTCAGGAGCGCTTCTGTCCTTCGCACATGGGACGCTACGAGGGTCCGCCGCACAGCTACGCTCGCATGCATTTCGGCCTGCCGAACATGGCTGCCGCTCACCAGCATCTTCTGCGGAGCATTCTGGCAGCTCGGGAGGCCAGACACCACGTGGTCCTGGCAGAGACGAAGATGGTCCTCGATGAGCCTCCCGGAACCCTAGAGCCTCCCGAGGCTCAGGGCTCCGGTGGCTCGTGAAGATCGACCTCTTCACCACGCATCGTCAGCTACTTCAACACCCGCTCTACAACAATATCAGGTGACATCTTTCGAGTTCATTTTAGCTTGGAGCTCCCTCAGGGCTGCATTATTCCCAGGTCGTGTGGGTCTATCCCTGCGGCATGTATCCCTTTTGCTTATGTCTTTAGTTTACCTTGCTGGGGGCGCCCCTCGGGCTGCATCATCCCCAAGCCTCTCGGGCCTGACCCAGTGGCATGTATCCTTCCTGTAGTTATCTAAGCCAATTTTCCTTTCATGCTTAACCTGCCCGTGATAATCGCCTGCTCGATTGACACCTACCTTTGGAGCCTCTCGCACTAGCACGACGCTTGTGCATGGGTCCGTCCCTGCAACGTCGACAAATTTGAGTGGTCGAGCTCTGGCCCGCGGCAGCCCCGCAAGCGTCACCTCACCAGGCCCTCAGTGCCCTCACCACTCTCTCGGAGCAACGAATGGTCGACCATCAATCATAATGGAAACCCTTGCTTTTCTCGTGTTGGTTCACAGGGACTACCTGAGGCCTAAAACGGGAGGCATCACGAGCTCTCTCCTTCTCTTACCCATGCGATTCGCTTGCGCCTTAGAAGGGGGGTGCCTGAGCATCGCGACCCAGGAGCTCTTACTGGCTCTCCATCCCTCACCCCCTGGCCTTGTCCATGGTATCGCGACCTAACATAACAGCGGCGGCTGAGCTCGCTCGAGGGCCGGGACCTGAGGACATAGAGCACGAAGGAGAGTATGGGGAAGGGAAGGGAAGCTCAAGAAAGCCTAGGCCAGCTACATCCCAGCTACAGTCATGCAAGTCCAGCACATCGCGAAGGATCTACCCCATGCTTACGAGATAAGTCTCGCCCCTGTAATAGCTAGTCGATGCGGCACGAAACCCCCACTTAATGCGGCCCTGTGACGGTGATGTTGCCTTCCTTTCTCGCCTTCTAGCGTCTACTTGAGCGCTAAAGGGGACCTCCTGAGCATCGCACCTTAGGGGCTCTTACTGGACCTCGGGCCGCTCACCTCTTGGCCTTGACCACAACATCGCGACCTGGCATACCAGCGATGGCTGAAGCCTGCATGGGGACCGGGACCTGTCAGCGTAGAGCACCAAGTCGTCGCGAGGTTAGAAAGGGGGAACCAAGCCAGAACAGGACAAGCATTTGCACCACGTCGTAATCAGGATAATATCAACAAAAGACATTGCGGACGCTTTACATGCCCCCACGGGGTATTATCTCAATTCCTCGCAGGGAACAAAGGTGCGAATCCTAAGGGGACATAACTACACGCGCCCTCATGGCTGACGCCATCATCAACAGTGGGCCACGGGAGGCCGGCGCCAACGCCATCCAGATCAGCCATGCCGGCGGCCTGATGCAGCCGCCCTGCTCCGAGCACGACGTGAGCTCGGGGGCACGTAGCTGTCATCGCTCGTCTCCGGAGTCATGAGGAGCAAACAAGAGTCGTTGGACTCCCAAGCATCTCCATTGCTGCCAGAGGAGCCATTGGGGAAGCGGGTGGCGGGCCTAGCCCTTGCCACATCGACGTCCTGGCTGCCTCCTCTGGGGCAGCACTCCAGCAGGCGGCCTTCTGCATCGAAGACCTTGCAGAGCATCAAGGAGGTGCCATCGTATTCAAAATGAATCACGAGGGCGCCCCCTGTTCGGCAGACCCGGGCGATCTCGCCCCAGCCTCGGGTGATGTAGACCTTGCCCGGAGCGACGACTTCGGCCTCCACTCCGGTCGCCGGGGTACCGCGGTCGGCGTGCTGCAGCCAAAGCTCGAGAGGCCCCCTCGGCGGCATCTCGAAGGCGAAGAAGGGAGGAAAGCGGATCCAGGTGACCGGAGGCATCGCGGCATGAAGCACGAGCTCGCGAGAGGAGTCCGCGACGTGGACCCCAGTGTTGGAAATATGCCCTAGAGGCAATAATAATTAGTTATTATTATATTTCCTCGTTCATGATAATCGTTTATTATCCATGCTATAATTGTATTGATAGGAAACACAGATACATGTGTGGATACATAGACAACACCATGTCCCTAGTAAGCCTCTAGTTGACTAGCTTGTTGATCAATAGATGGTTACGGTCCTAACCATGGACATTAAGATGTCGTTGATAACGGGATCACATCATTAGGAGAATGATGTGATGGACAAGACCCAATCCTAAGCCTAGCACAAAGATCGTAGTTCGTATGCTAAAGCTTTTCTAATGTCAAGTGTCATTTCCTTAGACCATGAGATTGTGCAACTCCCGGATACCGTAGGAATGCTTTGGGTGTACCAAACGTCACAATGTAACTGGGTGGCTATAAAGGTGCACTACAGGTATCTTCAAAAGTGTCTGTTGGGTTGGCATGAATCGAGACTTGGATTTGTCACTCCGTGTAAACGGAGAGGTATCTCTGGGCCCACTCGGTAGGACATCATCATAATGTGCACAATGTGACCAAGGGGTTGATCATGGGATGATGTGTTACAGAACGAGTAAAGAGACTTGCCGGTAACGAGATTGAACAAGGTATCGGTATACCGACGATTGAATCTCGGGCAAGTACTATACCGCTAGACAAAGGGAATTGTATACGGGATCGATTGAGTCCTTGACATCGTGGTTCATCCGATGAGATCATTGTGGAACATGTGGGAGCCAACATGGGTATCCAGATCCCGCTGTTGGTTATTGACCGGAGAACGTCTCGGTCATGTCTGCATGGTTCCGGAACCCGTAGGGTCTACACACTTAAGGTTCGATGACGCTAGGGTTATGAAGGAAGTTTGTATGTGGTTACCGAATGTTGTTTGGAGTCCCGGATGAGATCCCGGACGTCACGAGGAGTTCCGGAATGGTCCAGAGGTAAAGATTTATATATGGGAAGTCTTATTTTGGTCGCCGGAAAAGTTTCGCACTTTATCGGTATTGTACCGGGAGTGCCGAAATGGGTCCGGGGGTCCACCGGGGGGGTCCACCTGCCCCGGGGGGCCACATGGGCTGTAGGGGGTGCACCTTGGCCTATATGGGCCAAGGGAACCAGCCCCAAGACGCCCATGCGCCAAGATATAAGAAAAAGGGGAGAGTCCTCAAAGGGGAAGGCACCTCCGAGGTGCCTTGGGGAGGATGGACTCCTCCCCCCCTTTGGCCGCACCCCTTCCTTGGAGGAAGGGGCAAGGCTGCGCCTCCCTCCTCTCCCTTGCCCCTATATAAAGGGAGGGGAGGGAAGGGCAGCCGCACCTGAAGCCCTGGCGCCTCCCTCCCTCCCGTGACACCTCCTCCTCTCCCGCAGGTGCTTGGCGAAGCCCTGCAGGATTGCCACGCTCCTCCACCACCACCACGCCGTTGTGCTGCTGCTGGATGGAGTCTTCCTCAACCTCTCCCTCTCTCCTTGCTGGATCAAGGCATGGGAGACGTCATCGGGCTGTACGTGTGTTGAACGCGGAGGTGCCGTCCGTTCGGCACTAGGATCTCCGGTGACTTGGATCACGACGAGTACGACTCCTTCAACCCCGTTCTCTTGAACGCTTCCGCTTAGCGATCTACAAGGGTATGTAGATGCACTCTCCTTCCCCTCGTTGCTGGTTTCTCCTTAGATAGATCTTGGTGACACGTAGGAAAATTTTGAATTTCTGCTACGTTCCCCAACAGTGGCATCATGAGCTAGGTCTATTGCGTAGATTCTTTGCACGAGTAGAACACAAAGTAGTTGTGGGAGTTGATTTTGTTCAATATGCTTACCGTTACTAGTGCAATCTTTTTTCGACGGTATTGTGGGATGAAGCGGCCCGGACCGACCTTACACGTACTCTTACGTGAGACAGGTTCCACCGACTGACATGCACTTGGTGCATAAGGTGGCTAGCGGGTGCCAGTCTCTCCCACTTTAGTCGGAACAGATTCGATGAAAAGGGTCCTTATGAAGGGTAAATAGCAATTGGCATATCATGTTGTGGTTTTGCGTAGGTAAGAAACGTTCTTGCTAGAAACCCATAGCAGCCACGTAAAACATGCAAACAACAATTAGAGGACATCTAACTTGTTTTTGCAGGGTATGCTATGTGATGTGATATGGCCAAGAAGAATGTGATGAATGATATGTGATGTATGAGATTGATCATGTTCTTGTAATAGGAATCATGACTTGCATGTCGATGAGTATGACAACCGGCAGGAGCCATAGGAGTTGTCTTTATTTTTTGTATGACCTGCGTGTCATTGAACAACGCCATGTAATTACTTTACTTTATTGCTAACCGGTAGCCATAGTAGTAGAAGTAATAGTTGGTGAGACAACTTCATGAAGACACGATGATGGAGATGATGATGATGGAGATCATGGTGTCATGCCGATGATGATGATGATCATGGAGCCCCGAAGATGGAAATCAATGGAGCTATATGATATTGGCCATATCATGTCACTACTATATAATTGCATGTGATGTTTATTATGTTTATGCATCTTGTTTACTTAGAACGACGGTAGTAAATAAGATGATCCCTTACAACAATTTCAAGAAGTGTTCTCCCCTGACTGTGCACCATTGCTAAAGTTCGTCGCTTCTAAGAACCACGTGATGACCGGGTGTGATGGATTCTTACGTTCACATACAACGGGTGTAAGACAGATTTACACACGCGAAACACTTAGGGTTAACTTGACGAGCCTAGCATGTACAGACATGGCCTCGGAACACAGAGACCGAAAGGTCGAGCATGAGTCGTATAGTAGATACGATCAACATGAAGATGTTCAGCAATGATGACTAGTCCGTCTCACGTGATGATCGGACACGGCCTAGTTGACTCGGATCATGTAATCACTTAGATGACTAGAGGGATGTCTATCTGAGTGGGAGTTCATAAGATGAACTTAATTATCCTGAACATAGTCAAAAGATCTTTGCAAATTATGTCGTAAGCTCGCGCTTTACTTCCACTGTTTAGATATGTTCCTAGAGAAAATATAGTTGAAAGTTGATAGTAGCGATTATGCGGTCAGTAGAAAGCTTATGTCCTTAATGCACCGCTCAGTGTGCAGAACCCCAAACATCGTCTGTGGATGTTGCAAACATCGGACATACACGTTTTGATAACTACGTGATAGTTCAGTTAAATGGTTTAGAGTAGAGGCACCAAAGACGTTTTCCAAATGTCGCGGAACATATGAGATGTTTCGAGGGCTGAAATTGGGATTTCAGGCTCGTGCCCATGTCAAGAGGTATGAGACCTCCGACGATTTTCTTAGCCTGCAAACTAAGGGAGAAAGCTCAATCGATGAGCTTGTGCTTAGATTGTCTGAGTGCAACAATCACTTGAATCGAGTGGGAGTTGATCTTCCAGATGAGATAGTGATGTTTCTCCAAAGTCATTGCCACCAAGCTGCTAGAGCTTCGTGATGAACTATAACATATTAGGGATACATATGATGATCCTTGAGGTATTCGCGATGTTTGACACTGCGAAAGTAGAAATCAAGAAGGAGCATCAATTGTTGATGGTTGGTGAAACCACTAGTTTCAAGAAGGGCAAGGGCAAGAAGGAATACTTCATGAAACGGCAAATCAGCTGCTGCTCTAGTGAAGAAACCCAAGGTTGAACCCAAACCCGAGACTAAGTGCTTCTGTAATAAGGGGAACAGCCACTGGAGCAGCATTACCCTAGATACTTGGTAGATGAGAAGGCTGACAAGGTCGATAGAAGTATATTGGATATACATTATGTTAAGGTGTACTTTACTAGTACTCCTAGTAGCACCAGGGTATTAAGATACCGGTTCAGTTGCTAAGTGTTAGTAACTCGAAATAAAAGAGCTACGGAATAAACGGAGACTAGCTAAAGGAGAGCTGACGATATGTGTTGGAAGTGTTTCCAATTTTGATGTGATCAAACATCGCACGCTCCCTCTACCATCAAGATTAGTATTAAACCTGAATAATTGTCATTTGGTGTTTGCGTTGAGCATAGACCTGATTGGATTATGTCTATCGCAATACGGTTATTCATTTAAGGAGAATAATGGTTACTCTATTTATTTGAATAATACCTTCAATGGTCTTGCACCTAAAGGAATGGTTTATTGAGTCTTGATCGTAGTGTTACACATTTTCATGCCAAAAGATATAAGATAGTAATGATAGTACCACTTACTTGTGGCACTGCCATGTAGGTCATATTGGTATAAAACGCATGAAGAAGCTCCATGTTGATGGATCTTTGGACTCACTCGTTTTGAAAAGTTTGAGACATGCGAACCATGTCTATTGGTGCATACGCATAAAGAAACTCCATGCAGATGGATCGTTTAGACTCACTTGATTTTGAATCACTTGAGATATGCAAATCATACCACATGGACAAGATGACTGAAAAGCCTCGGTTTTAGTAAGATGGAACTAGATAGCAACTTGTTGGAAGTAACACATTTTGATGTGTGCAGTCCAATGAGTGCTGAGGCATGCAGTGAATATCGTTATGTTCTTACTTCACAGATGATTCGAGTAGATGTTGAGTATATTTACTTGATGAAACACAAGTCTGAATTATTGAATGGTTCAAGTAATTTCAGAGTGAAGTTTAAGATCTTCGTGACAAGAGGATAGAATGTCTATGATATGATCATAGAGATGAATATCTAAGTTACGAGTTTTGGCACACAATTAAGACATTGTGGAAATTGTTTCACAATTAATACCGCCTGGAACACCATAGTGTGATGGTGTGTCCGAACATCATAGTAGCACCCTATTGGATATGGTGCTTACCTTGATGTCTCTTATCGAATTACCACTATCATTCATGGGTTAGACATTAGAGACAACCACATTCACTTTAAACAGGGACCACGTAATTCCGTTGAGATGACACCATATGAACTAT
The DNA here is from genome assembly GCF_002162155.2 of Triticum dicoccoides. Lineage (NCBI taxonomy): Eukaryota > Viridiplantae > Streptophyta > Magnoliopsida > Poales > Poaceae > Triticum > Triticum dicoccoides. Next base: position 319,921,000 of record NC_041389.1, on the reverse strand, counting down.
GGTTTAGAGAAACCTAAGCTGTCATTTCTTAATGGTTTGGGGCTGCGACGCTTATGTGGAAAAGTTTCAGGTTTATAAGCTCGAACCCAAAGCGGATAAAATGCATCTTCATAGGACACCCAAAACAGTTGGGTATACCTCCTAATTCAGATCCGAAAGCAATAGGGATTGTTTCTTGAATCGGGTCCTTTCTCGAGGAAAAGTTCATCTCGAAAAGTTGACTGGGAGGATGGTGGAGACTTGATGAGGTTATTGAACCATCACTTCAACCAGTGTGTATCAGGGCACATGAAGTTGTTCCCGTGGCACCTACACCAATTGAAGTGGAAGCTTATGATAGTGATCATGAAGTTTCGGATCAAGTCACTACCGTACCTCGTAGGACGACAAGGACGCGTACTGCTTCGGAGTGGTATGGTGACCCTGTCTTGAAGGTCATGTTGCTAGACAACAATGAACCTACGAGCTATGGAGAAGCGATGGTGGGCCCAAATTCCAACAAATGGTTAGAAGCCATGAAATCCGAGATAGGATCCATGTATCAGAACAAAGCATGGACTTTGGTGGACTTGCCCGATGATCGGCAAGCCATTGAGATAAATGGATCTTTAAGAAGAAGACGGACGTGGATGGTAATGTCACCGTCTATGAAGCTCGACTTGTGGCGAAGAGTTTTTCACAAGTTCAAGGAGTTGACTACGATGAGATTTTCTCATCCGTAGCGATGCTTAAGTCCGTCGGAATCATGTTAGCATTAGCTGCATTTATGAAATCTGGCAGATGGATGTCAAAACGAGTTTCCTTACCAGTCTTCGTAAGGAAAGGTTGTATGCGATACAATCAGAAAGGTTTTGTCGATCCTAAGGATGCTAAAAGGTATGCAAAGCTCCAGCAATCCTTCCAAGGACTGGAGTAAGCATCTCGGAGTTGGAATATACACTTTGATGAGATGATCAAAGATTTTGGGTTTATACAAAGTTTATGAGAAACTTTTATTTCCAAAGAAGTGAGTGGGAGCACTATAGAATTTCTGATAAGTATATGTTGTTGACATATTGATGATCAGAAATGATGTAGAATTTCTAGAAAGCATATAGGGTTATTTGAAAGGTGTTTTTCAATAGAAAACCTGGATTAAGCTACTTGAACATTGAGCATCAAGATCTATGAGGATAGATCAAAAACGCTTAATGGTACTTTCAAATGAGCACATACCTTGACGTGATCTTGAAGGAGTTCAAGATGGATCAGTCAAAGAAGGAGTTCTTGCCTGAGTTGTAAGGTATGAAGTTAAGAGTTAAAGCTCGACCACGACAGAAGAGAGAGAAAGGACGAAGGTCGTCCCCTATGCTTCAGACGTAGGCTCTATAGTAGGCTATGCTGTGTACCGCACCGGAAGTGTGCCTTGCCATGAGTCAGTCAAGGGGTACAAGAATGATCCAGGAATGGATCATTGGACAGCGGTCAAAATTGTCCTTGGAGTAAATAAGGACATGTTTCTCGATTATGGAGGTGATAAAGAGTTTGACATAAAGGGTTACGTCGATGCAAGCTTTAACACCTATCCGAATGACTCTGAGTAGCAAACCGGATACGTATAGTGGAGCAACCATTTGGAATAGCTCCAAGTGGAGAGTGGTAGCAGCATTTACAATATGACCTAGAGATTTGCAAAGTACATACGGATCTGAATGTTGCAGACCCGTTGACTAAAACTTCTCTCAAGCAAAACATGATCAAACCCCAGAATTCACTGAGCCTTAATCACATGATGATGTGAACTAGTTTAATGACACTAGTAAACTCTTTGAATGTTGGTCACATGGCGATGTGACCTGTGAGTGTTAATCAAATGGCGATGTGAACTAGATTATTGACTCTAGTGCAAGTGGGAGACTGTTGGAAATATGCCCTAGAGGCAATAATAATTAGTTATTATTATATTTCCTTGTTCATGATAATCGTTTATTATCCATGCTATAATTGTATTGATAGGAAACACAGATACATGTGTGGATACATAGACAACACCATGTCCCTAGTAAGCCTCTAGTTGACTAGCTCGTTGATCAATAGATGGTTACGGTTTCCTAACCATGGACATTAAGATGTTGTTGATAACGGGATCACATCATTAGGAGAATGATGTGATGGACAAGACCCAATCCTAAGCCTAGCACAAAGATCGTAGTTCGTATGCTAAAGCTTTTCTAATGTCAAGTGTCATTTCCTTAGACCATGAGATTGTGCAACTCCCGGATACCGTAGGAATGCTTTGGGTGTACCAAACGTCACAACGTAACTGGGTGGCTATAAAGGTGCACTACAGGTATCTCCGAAAGAGTCTGTTGGGTTGGCACGAATCGAGACTGGGATTTGTCACTCCGTGTAAACGGAGAGGTATCTCTGGGCCCACTCGGTAGGACACCATCATATTGTGCACAATGTGACCAAGGGGTTGATCACGGGATGATGTGTTACGGAACGAGTAAAGAGACTTGCCGGTAACGAGATTGAACAAGGTATCGGTATACCGACGATCGAATCTCGGGAAAGTACTACCGCTAGACAAAGGGAATTATATACGGGATCGATTGAGTCCTTGACATCGTGGTTCATCCGATGAGATCATCGTGGAACATGTGGGAGCCAACATGGGTATCCAGATCCCGCTGTTGGTTATTGACCGGAGAACGTCTCGGTCATGTCTGCATGGTTCCGGAACCCGTAGGGTCTACACACTTAAGGTTCGATGACGCTAGGGTTATGAAGGAAGTTTGTATGTGGTTACCGAATGTTGTTTGGAGTCCCGGATGAGATCCCGGACGTCACGAGGAGTTCCGTAATGGTCCGGAGGTAAAGATTTATATATGGGAAGTCTTATTTTGGTCGCCGGAAAAGTTTCGCACTTTATCGGTATTGTACCGGGAGTGCCGAAAGGGGTCCGGGGGTCCATCGGGGGGGTCCACCTGCCCCAGGGGGCCACATGGGCTGTAGGGGGTGCACCTTGGCCTATATGGGCCAAGGGAACCAGCCCCAAGAGGCCCATGCACCAAGATATAAGAAAAAGGGGAGAGTCCTCAAAGGGGAAGGCACCTCCGAGGTGCCTTGGGGAGGATGGACTCCTCCCCCCCTTTGGCCGCACCCCTTCCTTGGAGGAAGGGGCAAGGCTGCGCCTCCCCCCTCTCCCTTGCCCCTATATAAAGGGAGGGGAGGGAAGGGCAGCCGCACCTGAAGCCCTGGCGCCTCCCTCCCTCCCGTGACACCTCCTCCTCTCCCGCAGGTGCTTGGCGAAGCCCTGCAGGATTGCCACGCTCCTCCACCACCACCACGCCGTTGTGCTGCTGCTGGATGGAGTCTTCCTCAACCTCTCCCTCTCTCCTTGCTGGATCAAGGCATGGGAGACATCATCGGGCTGTACGTGTGTTGAACGCGGAGGTGCCGTCCGTTCGGCACTAGGATCTCTGGTGATTTGGATCACGACGAGTATGACTCCTTCAACCCCGTTCTCTTGAACGCTTCCGCTTAGCGATCTACAAGGGTATGTAGATGCACTCTCCTTCCCCTCGTTGCTGGTTTCTCCTTAGATAGATCTTGGTGACACATAGGAAAATTTTGAATTTCTGCTACGTTCCCCAACACCCAGGAGCAACGGCACGCGCCGCCTGCTACCTCTTGAGCACTGCGTTGGATTTCCCCGAAGAGGAGAGGATGATGGAGTAAAGTAGCGTAAGTATTTCCCTCAGTTTTTGAGAACCAAGGTATCAATCCAGTAGGAGACCACGCACAAGTCCCTCGTACCTACACAAAACGATAGCAACTCGCAACCAACGCTTAGGGCTTGTCGATCCCTTCACGGTCACTTACGAGAGTGAGATCTGATAGAGATAATATTTTTTGTATTTTTGATAGATAGATGCAAAGTAAAAGTAAAGGCAAAGTAAAAACAAAGCAAGTAAATAAAGTGATATAGATTGATATGATGAGAATAGACCCGGGGGCCATAGGTTTCACTAGTGGCTTCTCTCAAGAGCATAAGTATTCAACGGTGGGTGAACAAATTACTGTTGAGCAATTGACAGAATTGAGCATAGTTATGACTGTATCTAGGCAATGATAATGTATATAGGCATCACGTCCAAAACAAGTAGATCGAAATGATTCTGCATCTACTACTATTACTCCACTCATCGACCGCTATCCAGCATGCATCTAGAGTATTAAGTAAAAACAGAGTAACGCCGTAAGCAAGATGACATGATGTAGAGGGATAAATTCATGCAATATGATAAAAACCCCATCTTGTTATCCTCGATGGCAACAATACAATACGTGCCTTGCAACTCTTTCTGTCACCGAGTAAGGACATCGCAAGATTGAACCCAAAGCTAAGCACTTCTCTCATTGCAAGAACTACCAATCTAGTTGGCCAAACCAAAAAGATTCGAAGAGACTTGCAAAGATAACTCAATCATACATAAAAGAATTCAGAGAAGAATCAAATATTTTCCATAGATAATACTAGATCATAAACCCACAATTCATCGATCTCAACAAACACACCGCAAAAAGAAGATTACATCGAATAGATCTCCACGAGAGAGGGGGAGAACATTGTATTGAGATCCAAAAAGAAAGAAGAAGCCATCTAGCTACTAGCTATGGACCCGAAGGTCTGAAGCAAACTACTCACACTTCATCGGAGGGGCTATGGTGATGATGTAGAAGCCCTCCGTGGTGGATGCCCCCTCCGGCGGAGCTCCGGAACAGGCCCCAAGATGGGATCTCGTGGATACAGAAGGTTGCGGCGGTGGAATTAGGTTTTTGGCTCCTGTTCTGATTGTTCGGGGATACGTAGGTATATATAGGAGGAAGGAGTAGGTCGGTGGAGCTCCGAGGGGCCCACGAGGTAGGGGGGCATGCCCAGGGGGGCGTGCCCTCCACCCTCGTGACCTCCTCGGGCACTGCTTGGAGTAGGGTCCAAGTCTCCTGCATCACGTTCGGTTGGAAAATCACGATCATGAAGGTTTCATCCGTTTGGACTCCGTTTGATATTCTGTTTCTTCGAAATACTGAAAAAGGCAAAAAACAGCAATTCTGGGCTGGGCCTCCGGTTAATAGGTTAGTCCCAAAAGTAATATAAAAGTGGAAAATAAAGCCCAATATAGTCCAAAACAGTAGATAAAGTAGCATGGAGCAATCAAAAATTATAGATACGTTGGAGACGTATTAGGCATCCCCAAGCTTAATTCCTGCTCGTCCTCGAGTAGGTAAATGATAAAAAAGAATTTTTGATGCGGAGTGATACTTTGGCATAATTTCAATGTAAATCTTCTTAATTGTGATATGAATATTCAGATCCGAAAGATGCAAGACAAAAGTTCATATTGACACAAAAATAATAATACTTCAAGCATACTAATCAAAGCAATCATGTCTTCTCAAAATAACATGGCAAAAGAAAGTTATCCCTACAAAATCATATAGTCTGGCTATGCTCCATCTTCCCCACAAAATATTTAAATCATGCACAACCCCGATGACAAGCCAAGCAATTGTTTCATACTTATGACATTCTCAAAACTTTTTCAATCTTCACGCAATACATGAGCGTGAGCCATGGGTATAACACTATAGGTGGAATAGAAGGGTGGTTGTGGAGGAAAAAAAGAGGGAAGATAGTCTCACATCAACTAGGCGTATCAACGGGCTATGGAGATGCCCATCAATAGATATCAATGTGAGTGAGTAGGGATTGCCATGCAACGGATGCACTAGAGCTATAAGTATATGAAAGCTCTACAAAAGAAACTAAGTGGGTGTGCATCGACTTTCTTGCTCATGAAGACCTAGGGCATTTTGAGGAAGCCCATCATTGGAATATACAAGCCAAGTTCTATAATGAAAAAATCCCACTAGTATATGAAAGTGACAAAATGAGAGACTCTCTATCATGAAAATCTTGGTGCTACTTTGAAGCACAAGTGTGGTAAAAGGATAGTAGCATTGTCCCTTCTCTCTTTTTCTCTTATTTTTTTTATTTGGGCCTTTCTCTTCTCTTTTTTTATGGCCTCTTTTTTTATTTTTGTAAAGTCCGGAGTCTCATCCCGACTTATGGGGGAATCATAGTCTCCATCATCCTTTCCTCACTTGGGACAATGCTCTAATAATGATGATCATCACACTTTTATTTTCCTTACAACTCAACAATTACAACTCGATACTTAAAACAAAATATGACTCTATATGAATGCCTCCGGCGATGAACCGGGATATGCAATGAATCATGAGTGACATGTATGAAAGAATTATGAACGGTGGCTTTGCCACAAATACAATGTCAACTACATGATCATGCTAGCAATATGACAATGATGGAGCGTGTCATAATAAACGGAATGGTGGAAAGTTGCATGGCAATATATCTCGGAATGGCTATGAAAATGCCATGATAGGTAGGTATGGTGGCTGTTTTGAGGAAGGTATATGGTGGGTGTATGATACCGGCGAAAAGTGCGCGGTATTAGAGAGGCTAGCAAAAATGGAAGGATGGGAAAAGTGCGTATAATCCATGGACTCAACTTTAGTTATAAAGAACTCATATACTTGTTGTAAAAATCTAGAAGTTATCAAAGCAAAGTTTTACGCGCATGCTCCTAGGGGGATAGATTGGTAGGAAAATACCATCGCTTGTCCCCGACTGCCACTCATAAGGAAGGCAATCAATAAATAAATCATGCTCCGAGTTCATCACATAACGCTTCACCATATGTGCATGCTACGGGAATCACAAACTTCAACACAAGTATTCATCAAATTCATAATCACCCAACTAGCACGACTTTGATATTATCACCTCCATATCTCAAAACAATTATCAAGCATCAAACTTATCTTAGTATTCAATTCACTCAAAAGAAAGTTTCACATATCTTGAACACCAAGTATATTAACATTAAGCAATTTACCATGTTATTAAAGACTCCCAAAATAATCTAAGTGAAGCATGAGAGATCAAATAGTTTCTTTAAAACAAATCCACCACCATGCTCTAAAAGATCTAAATGAAGTACTAGAGAAAAAATTATCACGCTCAAAAGATATAAGTGAAGCACTATGAGCAAAACTATCAAGCTCAAAAGATATAAGTGAAGCACATAGAGTATTCTAAAAAATTCCAATTCATGTATGGCTCTCTCAAAAGATGTGTACAACAAGGATGATTGTGGTAGACTAACAAGCAAAGACACAAATAATACAAGACGCTCCAAGCAAAACACATATCATGTTGGTGAATAAAAATATAGCTCCAAGTAAATTACCGATGGAAGTGGACGAAAGAGGGGATGCCTTCCGGGGAATCCCCAAGCTTTGACTTTTTGGTGTCCTTGTATTATCTTGGGGGTGCCATGGGCATCCCCAAGCTTAGGCTCTTGCCACTCCATGTTCCATAATCCATCAGAAGAATTCACCCAAAACTTGAAAACTTCACAACACAAAACTCAATAGAAATCTCATGAGCTCCGTTAGAGAAAGAAAACAAAAGACTACTTCATGGTACTGTAATGAACTCATTCTTTATTTATATTGATGTTAAACCTACTGTATTCCAACTTCTCTATGGTTTATAAACTAATTTACTAGCCATAGATTCATCAAAATAAGCAAACAACACACGAAAAACAGAATCTGTCAAAAACAGAACAGTCTGTAGCAATCTGTAACTAACGCAAACTTCTGGAACTCTAAAAATTCTACCAAAATAGGAAGTCCTGGAATTTTTTTTATTGATCATCAGCAAAAAGAATCAACACAAAAGACGTTCCTGTGATTTATCATAACTAAATTCGTGCGCACAAAGTTTCTGTTTTTCAGCAGAATCAAATCAACTATCATCGTAGGTTATCCTATAGGTCCTACTTGGCACAAACACTAATTAAAACATAAAACCACATCCAAACAGAAGGTATATGGATTATTTATTCCTAAACAGAAGCAAAAACAAAAAACACAAAATAAAATAGGGTTGCCTCTCAACAAGCGCTATCGTTTAACGCCCTTAGCTAGGCATAAAAGCAAGGATAGATCTAGGTATTGCCATCTTTGGTAGGCAAACCATAAGTGGCTCTCATGATAGATTCATATGGTAATTTTATTTTCTTTCTAGGGAAGTGTTCCATACCCTTCTTAAGGGAAATTGGAATCTAATATTCCCTTCCTTCATATCAATAATTGCACCAATCATTCTAAGGAAAGGTCTACCAAGAATAATAAGACATGAAGGATTGCAATCTATATCAAGAACGATAAAATCTACGGGCACATAATTACTATTTGCAACAATAAGAACATCATTAATTGTTCCCATAGGCTTTTTAATAGTGGAATCCGCAAGATGTAAGTTTAGAGAGCAATCCTCAAAATCACGGAAATCTAGCAAATCACATAAAGTTTTGGGGATAGTAGAGACACTAGCACCCAAATCACACAAAGCATGAAACTCAAAATCTTTAATTTTAATTTTAATAGTAGGTTCCCACTCATCATAGAGTTTTCTAGGGATAGAAACTTTCAACTCAAGTTTTTCTTCATAAGATTGCATCAAGGCATCAACAATATGTTCGGTAAAGGCCTTATTTTGACTATAAGCATGAGGAGAATCTAGCACGGATTGCAACAAGAAAATACAACCAATCAAAGAGAAATTTTCAGAATTAAATTCCTTGAGATCTAAAATAGTGCGTTTAGCAACATTACGGTTTTTATTTATTTCAATCCCACTTTCATCAATTTCATCATCAAGATCTAGAAACTCCGAATTCTTAGAACGCCTTCTAGGTAAAGGAAGATAATCTTCAGATTCATCGAGATTCATATTGCAAAACAAAGATTTAATGGGGGACACATCAATAACTTTTAGCTCTTCATCCTGATTTTCATAGGGATTGGAAGAACACGCTTTAATAAAGGCATCTTTGGAAGCACGCATCCTAGCGGTTCTTTCCTTGCACTCATCAATGGAAATTCTCATGGCTTTGAGAGACTCATTGATATCATGCTTAGGAGGCATAGATCTAAGCTTTAAAGAATCAATTTCAAGAGAAATTCTATCAATGTTCCTAGCCAAATCATCAACTTTAAGCAATTTCTCTTCAAGCAAATCATTAAAATTCTTTTGTGAATTCATAAACTCTTTAACACTACTCTCAAATTCAGAGGGCATCTTATTAAAATTTCCATAAGAGTTGTTGTAGGAATTTCCATAATTATTAGAAGGATTACTAGGATAAGGCCTAGGATTAAAATTCCCTCTATACACGTTGTTTCCAAAACTATTCCTACCAACAAAATTCACATCCATAGATTCATTATTATTCTCAAGCAAAGTAGATAAAGGCACATCATTGGGATCAAGAGGAGTATTTTTAGGAGCAAACATCTTCATAAGTTCATCCATCTTTTCACTCAAAACATTGATTTCTTCTATAGCATGCACTTTTTTACTAGAAGATCTTTCGGTGTGCCATTGAGAATAATTAGCCATAATATTATCAAGCAATTTGGTAGCATCCCCTAACGTAATTTCCATAAAAGTGTCTCCCGTGGCCGAATCTAAAAGATTTCTAAAAGCAAAATTCAATCCGGCATAAAAATTCTGTATGATCATCCATAAATTCAAACCATGAGTAGGGCAATTGCGAAGCATTAATTTCATTCTTTTCCAAGATTGGGCAACATGCTCATGATGAAGTTGTTTAAAATTCACGATATCGTTCCTAAGAGTGATAATTTTAGCGGGAGGAAAATACTTAGAGATAAAAGCATCTTTGCACTTATTCCAGGAATCAATACTATATTTAGGCAAAGATGAAAACCAAACTTTAGCATGATCTCTAAGTGAAAACGGAAATAACTTCAATTTGACAATATTGTTATCCGTATCTTTCTTTTTTTGCATATCACACAAATCAACAAAATTGTTTAGATGAGTAGCGGCATCTTCACTAGGAAGGCCGGCGAATTGATCTTTCATAACAAGATTCAACAAAGCGGTATTGATTTCACAAGACTCATCATTATTAAGAGGAGCAATCGGAGTACTAAGGAAATCATTATTATTGGTATTCGAGAAATCACACAATTTGGTATTATCTTGTGCCATGGCAACAAGTAATCCAACACACAAGCAAGCAGAAAGGCGATGGGAAAAAGGCAAACGGGAAAGAGAGGAGGAGATTGGGAAAGAGAGAGCAAATAAAATGGCAAGGGTGAAGTGGGGGAGAGGAAAACAAGAGGCAAATGACAAATAATGTAATGCGAGAGATAGGGATTGCGATGGGTACTTGGCATGGTTGACTTGCTTGCGTGAGCCTCCCCGGCAACGGCGCCAGAAATTCTTCTTACTACCTCTTGAGCATTGCGTGGGATTTCCCCGAAGAGGAGAGGATGATGCAGTAAAGTAGCGTAAGTATTTCCCTCAGTTTTTGAGAACCAAGGTATCAATCCAGTAGGAGACCACGCACAAGTCCCTCGTACCTACACAAAACGATAGCAACTCGCAACCAATGCTTAGGGGTTGTCAATCCCTTCACGGACACTTACAAGAGTGAGATCTGATAGAGATAATATTTTTGGTATTTTTGATAGATAGATGCAAAGTAAAAGTAAAGGCACAGTAAAAACAAAGCAAGTAAATAAAGTGATATGGATTGATATGATGGGAATAGACCTGGGGGCCATAGGTTTCACTAGTGGCTTCTCTCAAGAGCATAAGTATTCTACGGTGGGTGAACAAATTACTGTTGAGCAATTGACAGAATTGAGCATAGTTATGAGTATATCTAGGCAATGATCATGTATATAGGCATCACATCCAAAACAAGTAGATCGAAATGATTCTGCATCTACTACTATTACTCCACTCATCGACCGCTATCCCGCATGCATCTAGAGTATTAAGTAAAAACAGAGTAACGCCGTAAGCAAGATGACATGATGTAGAGGGATAAATTCATGCAATATGATAAAAAACCCATCTTGTTATCCTCGATGGCAACAATACAATATGTGCCTTGTAACTCTTTCTGTCACTGAGTAAGGACACCGCAAGATTGAACCCAAAGCTAAGCACTTCTCCCATTACAAGAACTACCAATCTAGTTGGCCAAACCAAAAAGATAATTCGAAGAGACTTGCAAAGATAACTCAATCATACATAAAAGAATTCAGAGAAGAATCAAATATTTTCCATAGATAATACTGGATCATAAACCCACAATTCATCGGTCTCAACAAACACACCGCAAAAAAAAGATTACATCGGATAGATCTCCACGAGAGAGGGGGAGAACATTGTATTGAGATCCAAAAAGAGAGAAGAAGCCATCTAGCTACTAGCTATGGACCCGAAGGTCTGAAGCAAACTACTCACACTTCATCGAAGGGGCTATGGTGATGATGTAGAAGCCCTCCGTGGTGGATGCCCCCTCCGGCGGAGCTCCGGAACAGGCCCCAAGGTGGGATCTCGTGGATACAGAAGGTTGTGGCAGTGGAATTAGGTTTTTGGCTCCTGTTCTGATCGTTCGGGGATACTTAGGTATATCTAGGAGGAAGGAGTACGTCGGTGGAGCTCTGAGGGGCCCACGAGGTAGGGGGCGCGCCCTCCATCCTCATGACCTCCTCGGGCACTGCTTGGAGTAGGGTCCAAGTCTCCTGGGTCACGTTCGGTTGGAAAATCACGACCCCGAAGATTTCATTCCGTTTGGACTCCGTTTGATATTCTGTTTCTTCAAAATACTGAAAAAGGCAAAAAACAACAATTCTGGGCTGGGCCTCCGGTTAATAGGTTAGTCCCAAAAGTAATATAAAACTGGAAAATAAAGCCCAATATAGTTCAAAATAGTAGATAAAGTAGCATGGAGCAATCAAAAATTATAGATATGTTGGAGACGTATCATCGCCATGGTTCGTCGGTGTCGCCGATGGCATGGACGGCGACACTCGACGTCTCCGTCTCTAGGGCCGTCAGCCCGGGTGTACAGGGGTAGCGGAAACCCAGGAGGTGGCCGCTCGTACCAAGGCCTCGACATCCCTGGCCTCGCAACCTCATTGCAGCGGTCGGGGACCGGCCGTTTCTTCGGCGGGAGCGGATCAGGCCCCTCCCGGGGGGCCTTTCCTTTCTCTTCAGCTAAGAACCGGTGGATTGGCGCCATTGGAGGCAAGGTGGAGGAGGAGCAAGGAAGAAGAAGCGAGCGGACCAAGAAGAGATGGACAACGGGGGCTCGCACCTCTTCGTACTTATAGTCCAAGGGAGACCAACCGTCGGCCTCCAAGATCGCACGTAATCATGACTCTTTTTGCATGCAGCAGGGACTCGTCAAATCGGGAAGTTGCCGAGGCAGCGTGGGGAAGCGGAGACGCCCACGTCCAATCAACCACCACGCGGCGACCAAGGCCGCAGGCTGTTGGGGCCCGCGGCACTCCGCCTTGCCCTTTGGCTTCGCTGCTAAGCCAAGTCCGAGCGCGGCTTGGGCCCGGGGGCTACTGCCGGCTTTCTGGGATCGGGGGGTCCCCAAACTTGCTTCCCTGCGGCCTGCGGCATGGCTCAAGGGGTGGCCCAGTACGGCCCATCTTCATCAACCCAATCACAAGACCCTCGCTAGGGGCCAAGCCTCGCGGGGCGGACGACGCAAGGCTTCCTCAAGGGCGGCCTCACCAGGAAGGCTCGCGAGGAGGCGGAGAGACCAAGGCAAGGAGTACCCCACAAGGTGCTCGTGACGCAAGCTATGACGATCGATACCAGGCAGGCGCCAGGCGGGAGACAACCAGTGCAGTGTCCTCGTTTCCTCTTTGGTGCAAAGGGAGCAAGTGCAGGCGTGGAATACCGAGGCATCAAGCAAAGGTTACCATATCGGTGCAACGAGACCAAGACCAGCAGGGCGGCAGGATGAAGGTCACCGTGGAGCCCAAGACGGCGTCATCACCAGTGCCTTTGGCAGCCGAAGACCAACTTTAGTCAGGATAACTTGTACTAGCTGTCCCCCTTCAAAATGGTCGTTGTTGGCTCCCTTCCCACTCAATATTTGGGAAGAGGACCAGGGCCTCTATATATAGAGATAGCCACCACAGTAGAAGGCATCGAGATCTCACCTAGAGCCAACAGAGACGGAACCATTCCTCTCCAAGCACACCACCACAAGAACACCCCTCGCGAGGCTGTTCTTCCTCTGTATTGTTCATCATCAGCCCCAGAGGCAATCCACCACCACACACTAGAGTAGGCTATTACACCACAACAGTGGCCCGAACTAGTATAAACCTTGTGTCCCTTGTGTTGTTCATCATGTAGCTTAGATTCGCGATGAGGCTTTGGGGCGTGGATCGGTAGGGAGAAGATCTTCGTGCGCACCCCAGAGTTCGAACCTTAAGGGTTTTGCCGGAACTCGATATCCAACATGCACGTCGGGGGACGTGGTGCCGTGGGTTGGAGCGGCATCGTGGGAATCGCGAGTGGCAGTGGAGGAAACATGATGGTCGTCGTAGTTGAACTTCCATGGACAAGATGTCATGTCTACGGACACATGCATTGCATACCGATCACTGGAAGGAGTAGTAGAGAAAGCTAGGTGGATAAATAGTTCCTTATAGTTAAGTGGACGAACGCTACTACTTGTTCCAAAGACATGCACACCATCGAAATAGTCCATCTATATCAATATACATCGAGAGGGAATAATTTTTTTTACAAGAGAGGAAATAGTTCATCCATCCATAATGCCCTGCTGCTGGTGCAACCTTTTCTTCTTCTTTTTTCTTCTTCTTCTTCTTCTTCTTCTTCTTCTTCTTCTTCTTCTTCTTCTTCTTCTTCTTCTTCTTCTTCTTCTTCTTCTTCTTCTTCTTCTTCTTCTTCTTCTTCTTCTTCTTCTTCTTCTTCTTCTTCTTCTTCTTCTTCTTCTTCTTCTTCTTCTTCTTCTTCTTCTTCTTCTTCTTCTTCTTCTTCTTCTTCTTCTTCTTCTTCTTCTTCTTCTTCTTCTTCTTCTTCTTCTTCTTCTTCTTCTTCTTCTTCTTCTTGTTCTCATTTTCTATGCGAGACGGCTTCGCAACAAGCTCTTTGGACCTTGCAGCTATCTTGAAACTCACACGGGCATCGAGGGCAGCATATTTTATCTGCTCGTACGTCAAGGGATAATTCTCCCATCCAGATGACCTTAATCCCACCATCTCGTCACCCTTCTGAAGATTTGTACCGAGCACAAAATTTGCTGCATCGAATAGGGATGGTGTTATTTTATCACAATCTTCTATAGGAATTTTGATTCTGGTTTCTAGGGCAGCGATGCTTTTCAAATCAAGGTTGTACGGCTCCAGCTTCTGGTTGTCCCTTCGATGGCTGCCCCACAGAAGTATATGTCCTCCCGAGACAAGAAATCGTGAAGCTCACCTGGTATGGAGGGCGCGTGTATGATGGGGTACACCAAAACATCATCTTCAAGGCACAACTGAAGGACGGCGGCGCGTTGGATCTTCCCAGTGGCACGCTCCGTGTACTCTGCGTCGAGACCGATGACCCTCGTCTCTTCCTTTTCGAGGGAATTGGATACATTGTTGATCCACTTCAGAACAACCCTTGGGTGGACGGTGACAGTGGCAACTATGCTCAACGAGCCTTCGACGAGGACATGTTGGACGCTAAAAACCTGCATCTAGATCTCTTTCGCCATTTGGAACCACTAGAATGGAGGGCTATGGTTTGGAGAATTAGGATTAGATGGCTAGTCTAACTGAAGCAGTAGATGATTATTTAAAGAGGTTAAAACAATGTGAACACAGTGGGGTTTGGATGCAAATGAAGACAGAGGGGAGGTGAAGATGCCGAGGAAAATCGGTTCCCGATGGAGAAGTAAATGGGAGAAGTGGCGTGCAGGCAGTTGATTAGACGGCTAGGTAGAATAAACGAAAAGGCTATGCGGGTAGACTGAGGAGTTGTACCTGTTCGTGTACGTGCCCATCCTTCCTGATAGGTGGGACCTATGCAAACAGATAAAAAATGTGTCGCAGCTAGTTCAGATGGATATTGGCGCGTGCATGGGAGACACAACATTCTCTGGTTAAGGAATACATGGTTATCCTCATCAAAAAAGAAAAGGCCCATCTTCTCGCTTCCGCATGCACGAGAATTTGGTTCTGCTCGCAATATGGCTGATACGTGGAGGATGAAGTGAACAGGCATGCTAGCACGGGAGACCTATTTCCGCTATACAGTACTGGAGTACTCATGTTCCTACTACTAGTAGTAGTACAACTGTGGTACACTTGATGGTCAAAATACTATTCATCTGGTCCTCGCAGTGAAGTGACAACACCCTGCGCCTGACACTAGTCCAGGCGGCGTGTTCGGGTTACCAAAGTCAGCCCCACCCTGTGCACTATGCAGTCTGTCACCGCCGCTGTACAACACATTAGCATGCCTCCCCTCGTCTCCGTCTCCCCTTCGATAGCACCACTCCATCTCCATCTCCATATCATTGTGCCCCCGTGTACTATTTCCTCGCTCGCCTCCCCCAGTACCACTATTCCCTCGCTATCCGCTCCAACACTGATAGCCTTCTCCCCCATAAATCAAGCCCCCCAAAAACCCACCTTCCAAACTCCACCATGGCCGAACGCGAAGCGCGCAACATCGATATGAGCCGCGATTGGAGCAATCTCCCCAGTGACATCCTCGACCTCTGTTGTTCGTGTATCCATATGTTGAGCGCCCTACGGCTGGCTGCATGCTCGAGGGACATGCACACGACCATCGTCGAAGCGAGGCCTAAGCTTTTAAAGACACCCTGCTTGCTGCTATTTGGTCTTGTGAGATTGGCTCACCATGATAAGGAGGCGTACATGATTCCCCTCGACTTCAATCCGATCTCCATTAGCCGAAACTTCTTTGCAGGCATGTAGTGGGTCGCCGTACATCATTTCCCTTGACTTCGATCCGATTACCATCGCCCGAAAGTTCTTGGCAGGTATGTATTGGGTCGGCATGAACTCCCACTGGATGGCTGCCTTCAGAGAAGACGGTAAAAAGTTGGTGCTCATGAACTTCCAGACCTCCCATGAGATTATCCTTCCTCCGTTGGATTATATAGAGTTTTACCATCGCGGTCCAAGTCATCTAGATTACCATGTCAGTTGGACGGACCTTGTTTTGCAGAAGATTGTAATCTGCCAAGTGCCCACACGACATGTGAAGTACACAGACTTCAAGCTAATTGCCTTGTTCGACCGCTGACTCGCCTATCTTTGTGCCGGTGCCTTCTTTAGCTGGAGACAACTCAGCTCGCATTGGATCATCGTCAAAGCTGATACACACTTCTGTGATGCTATTGAACACAATGGCATCATCTACGTGATCAGCAAAGCAGATGGCACCACGTATTGCTGGGACGGTGCGTGTTTCCATCTTATGTTAATGATGACGCCATGATACTGTTTGAACTTTTTGTGATGATTGGCATATCCCTATTTGAGCAGAATTTGAGTAGAACTATGGCAATGTATTAGAGACACCGTAGATCAGCTATATTTGGAATGAGTTAATTCATGCGATTGTGACCATGTCGTTACAACCAATTTGTACCCCTGTATAATCAAACAGTTAGGAATATATGGATATTCTCCTTATTTTACAGTAATCTATATACTACTACTAAATATGAGTGTGTATCAATGGCCATGTTAGTTTCCTCATTTTCATGATGTAGAAACAAGCACCACACTGTTGGTTTCATCTAACCATACATTAGGGAAGTAAATGTGCATATGGAGAACTCTATATTTGGAAGTAGTGAAATCCTGTAATGCTTACCATCTGTACATACCTATATTCGCCCTTCAGCAATCAATGGCTAGAATAATATCCTCTCAAAAATTTTGCCCACAGAACACGAGTATATAATAATGCATGGTCTGTTAGTTACCTTGAAGAATTTGTTTGTGAGGACAGAACATGATTACATAACATGCATGATATGGTAGTTTCCTTTGAAGAATCGATTGCGAGATAACAAGCGTATAACCATGCATGGCACTTCTATATTTTTGAACCCAATATACATTTCCCTGTATTTTCTTCCCAGTTCCAACAGGGACATATCAATGTTGTTTCTTGCATTATCCTACTTATACTCTAAACAATGCTGATCTTACATTAACAATGCCTGTCCTTTTTGATATGATGCAGTGTCCCTACAGTTACTGCCCTTTGTAATCACACCACCTTTGCGAAAAACAGGGAAGCACAACTGGTTCCTCGCTCGATCAGACAACGACAAAAGACTGGTGATCATTCGGACACATGAGCCGGAAAAGTTATATTGCAAAAAACCCACTGTATACAAGCACCGTGAAATATGTGAGTATCCGGACTATGGCAGTTACGTCTATGAGCAAGATACCAGCTTGTTGGGGCCTTCAGGATTTTTTAGTTGGAGGCGGGTAAACAGCCTTGGTTCACACTCTCTGTTTCTTGGACTCAATTATCCGATTAACTAGGAGATCACCGTTGGCAAGGACCTTGATGGCAAAGAGGCTCTATTTCCTATGGAAAACTGTGTCTACATGGTGAGCCCTAGGACTTCGGGAGCAAACTCCCCTGATTGTCAACGATACAACCTGCAACCAAAAGAAGGTGAGAATGATAAAGGCACCCAGATTAACATTGATCCTTGGATGTATCAATGACGAGAGGCAGTGATGTGGTTCAAGCCTTCAGGTTGATAGGTAATTGGGCTGTTGCGTCAAAAGGGTGGAGTACTGGTGTCTCCGGATCACTGGTCGCTGAAGCGGGGCTGCAAATTATGATGGTGTTGGATCATCTCTTCGAATGACTTTGTTGTCTTTGCTCCTTGTTCTGGATGGGTAGTTATTTCTTTTGTTATGCATATTCCTTATCATTTGGTCATCCTCGTCTATGTCACTCTTACTATGTAATAGTTGCCTCTGTTTAGAATGTCATTCTCGTTTGGATCACGAGAGTCTGAGCGCTGCAGATGGGTGCGTTTTGGTGGTGTAGCAAGACTTCTTATGAACTATCATGTCTTGCTATTTATGTCAGTAGTAGTCACTAGTCAGTGTTTGAATGTTGTATATATCGTTCTTTCGAACTGTTTATTGTCTCGAACTACTGGTGGGCTAAATGAGGGCATCACCATTCTCCAGTGTTCAGAGTATATCTCCTTTATTCAAGTTATATAATTTGAGCAGTGTCTTTTCGATGATGTACACTTGTTTGGGCCAGTGAGGTGTCGTTGAATATCGGCCGAGTAGTAACACAATTCCAAACATGTCAATTATGACTCTCAGGCCGGGCTCTCAAAAGATCCTCAAAAAAAGGCCGGGCTCATCAAAAAAGAAAGAATAAGGACTCTTAGGCCGACATGTGGGCACCACCGGTATTTTCGTGCGCTTGCGCGCCGAGAGCATATTGGCGCGTGTTCGAAATTCATGCTACCTTTTCATCCCCAATCTCCCGCCCCTCCCCCACCTCTGGAATCTCGATTCCTACTCCAGTACCCCCAAATCCCCATCTTGTACTCCCTGTACCCAAGCGCACTATCATGTCGCCAGTCAACACGGATCTCTGAGCCGGAGATCCCGAGGTCCGTCCTGCCTTCGGTCGCTGCGTGCTGTCGCTCAATAGTGGCATGGCGGCGCTTGACGACCAGTTTGCCGGCAAAGTGCTGATGGTAACCATCAACAGTGACCGGACTCCCACCTTGCCAGACGACCTTGTCAAAGCTCTTGGCATTGCGCATGGCATCCAAATAAGTGACTTGCTCATCGCAGTCTGTCCGCCACCGACTGATTTCTTTGTCAGGTTCCGGACAACTTTCGACTGCAGTCATGTGTTCGAATCTTCCCGGTGTTTGTTCTGTGATGATGCACTGGTGAGCTTTGATCGGTGGCACCCAGGATGGGGTCGGTGCCCTCTGAGCTTGAGTTTTTAAGCTTACCTTCCACGGCATGCCTCGACGTGCTTGGAACAGCGAGTCCATGAATGAGCTTATCAACGACCTTGGAGGTGAGCTCGTAAGTATGTTTGTTCCTCCAAACAGCTGGGCTCTAACGGTTATGGCATGGATGAAGAAGCAGTCCACCATACCGAAGGTGATTGGTGTTGAGATACCGGTGCAGGAACCGGGGTTGTACTAGTCATCGCCAACAAGGCCGCCGTGGACCACGTTAGGGATGTACCTGTATCGAGTGTTCGTGCATGTCGAAGAAGTGGTCAATCCATCAATCAAAGTCTTGCCGCCGCCACTGGTGCCAGGGTCCATCGACTACATCCATTACAGGAGTCAACGTCAGACTTTCATCGTGTTGCTTGGAACGATGGATGGCATAAGGCCTACTCCATCGCGCGACGGAGGCCACTGCTTCTTTGGGATAAGAGGCAGGGCTGGCTGCCTGGATGTGCTCTAATTTGAGGTAACAACTGAATCTTGTCAAATACTAGTTAAATCTGAGCTATGGGTGTGAAGCACTAATGTGCCAGTACATTTGATTGTGACCTATTCTAATTTTGTACATGAACTTTTTTTAGAAAGGGTTGTACGTCAACTTAATGTGCTAGCAGAACTTATTGTGTTGCCTGTCTGTTTTCTTTGTACATCATTCAAGATATTTCCCCGTCATTGACAAAGACGATGAACCATTATGTATGAGTTCATTGGTTTCAACATAGCCCTACCCGTAGCGATCCAATGCTTCCATCCTGATTGTGCCGCCTGCGTGAAATTTTTGTATGCAAGTTCAGTGTGCTATGATGTTCTATATGATTGTGTCAACTATATAAGTTTTTATTGAGCATCAGCAATGCATATGGCTGAAAGATGTATTTACGAGCATCAACCGATGGGTCTCTCTCTCTCTCTCTCTCACACACACACACACATGCACAAGTGGGACCCGTTGAATTATTTCTTTGCTCGTGACAGCTTTTAATTAGGTTCCACTGTAATCTAACTTTTTTCTTAAGTTATTAATTGAGCTCAGTGACTTCAAAAAGTTGTACAAAAGCCTTGTTTGGGCCTTTCCGGCGTCACTGAATGTGGGATGAGTAGCCATGTTAGGTTGTACTGTACTACACAGGCCTTTTTTTCAACATCAGCAATGCAACTGGGCCGACAGTTGTACACAATATCTAGGTCAACTTGTTATTCTCCACCCCGCTAGGCTGCAAACTTTCCTAGGAGGTATGCATTAGGCTTAACAAGAAAATGGACTTTAAGAAATAATAAATGGGATGTATTTATAATAACTGGGCAGTAACTATAAAAAATGCACCAAACGCGTAATTAGTTTAAAAAATATATTATTTTGGAATTTGAAAATTTTAATTTCATTACTTGTTGGAGCGTCGTTGGATTTTAATGTAATACAACTTTATTTTGAAATTATATTTAATCTGACTAGAAATTTTGGATAAAAATATTTTGGATCCCATCAAAATGTGGGATTTTTTTTGAATTCTGTTTTGAGCGGTTGGTTGAAATTATTAATCGTTGTCCTAGCTAGAAAATGGGTTTTACTTTTAACAAACTGTAAATGGGTTGTAGTAAATTCCATTAGAATTAAAAATGGGTTGTACATTCTTACAAATCGCAAATGGGCTATATGTTCTCTGCCACTCACTTGTGGGCCTTCTAAGTTGACGCGTCCCCTAAAAAAACTAAGTTGACGCGTATGCAAGGCTTTGTCAACAACACACAGTTCTAGCAGCTGTGGCCGTTGGAAGTCCATCCAACGGATCTCGTGCTTATTCTTCTATCTCGGATATTCTTGCTTCATCCACCCAAAAAATGATTCCTCCCCCTGAGATCTGGGGCGCACCATTTCGGAGGCTGACCTGTGGGCCTACTAAGTTGACGCGTACCAAGGGCTTTGTCAACTTAGTCAATATAAATGATTCTAGCTGCAGTGACCGTATGATGTCCATCCAACGACCGTAGTGCTTCTTCAACCTCTGGTCTTCTTGCTCCAGTCGCCCAAAGCAGCGCCGGTCGTGTCGCATGCTCCTGCCTCCCATGGCCGGCTGTGATGCCGCGGAGGCCTGACCGCTCCCTACTACTCCCATCGCTGGCCAGGCCATCTCTCTACTCACCCACACCCCTATTATTCTGCGACGACGGCAGCCTCACACCGCAGCTGAACCACTGAACCCTTGTACTCCTCTCTGTGCGGGCTTCCACTGCCACGTCTTCCCCGGCTCCGCGTCGTCCCCTTCCTAGGCCTCGCCATCGTCCACCTCCGTGGTGCTCTCAGCGCGGCATGGTCAATGTGGTCAACGACTGACTTCCATCGGAAGAGTACTGTACATGGAGAGGAATACAGCTGGGTCCACGGCATCCGCCAGGAAGTGCCTCCTTATTAGGCGCAAAATAATTATTCCTCCACCTGACAGCAGGGATCCACCGGATGGGCCACTGTATTTCATGAAAAAAAGTTTCCCCCTGACTGCTGGGACCCATCAGTTACATCTTCGCACGCAAGGAAGTGCGTGCGGGCAAAAAAAATGATTCGCCACCTTGACTGCTGGGACCCACCAGCTACATCTTCGCACGCAAGGAAGTGCCTGACAGTCGGGACCCACCTGGTCCAAGCATATGTAGCATTGTCATTCTGGTCGCGAACGTGTACGCACATACTGGTCGATGTAGATGCGCACGTGTCGTAGTAGAGGCGCGCACGTAGCATGTACACGTACGTACAGCGGCCAGGGTGCAAGAAAGTAAATATGGCCACGTACGTACATATGGGCGGGGTCTTGAACGCCTACTCGTGAATACGTATGGCCAGGGCTCGTGTACATGGCTGGGTCGGAACGGCGAAACTGCGTCATCGTCTAGTTCATGGGGAGGCAATGGAATGCGTCGTGTTCATTGGGAGGCAACGAAACGCGTGGGAGCCAACCGGCTTGGACGGAACAGCCAATGGAAATGAGGCCTGACGTACCGCAGAACAAAGGAAACGACCTTGTGTTCGACCAGCCACGGTCGAAACGGGATCCTGTTCATCGGGAGGGGTCTGGTGTACCGCAAAACAGAGGAAACGGACTTCTTTAGACCTCCTACGGTCAAAATGGGGTCCTGTTGATCGGGAGGGGTGTGGCGTACCGCAAAACGGAGGAAACGGACTTGTGTTGGAGCGCTACGGTCAAAACGGGGGTCATGTTCATCAGGAGGGGTGTGGTGTACCGCAAAATGGGACTCCATGGGATACTGTTCATCTCCACCGTCGACCTCCTCCAGCCTCTACGGGCTACTGTTCATCCACCGTCGACCTCCTCCAGCCTCCACCTGCGACTGTTCATCCACGGGCTCCTGTTCATCCAGCCTCCACCGCGTGCTACTCCACCGGCTACTGTTCAACCAACCCTCTCCACGGGCTCCTGTTCAACCACCCCTCCATGGGCTACTGTTCATCCAGCCCTCCATCGGCTACTGTTCAACTAGCCCTCCACGGGGTCGTCCTGTTCATCTAGCCCTCCACGGGGTCCTGTTCATCCAGCCCCAACCGGCTCAATCGATCGGGCTCCTGTTCATCCAGAGGCAACCACGGGGTCCTGTTCATCCACCCCCACCGAGAACTGTTCATCCAAACCCCCCCAGCAACACTCACTATTCATCAAGGGAAGGAGGCAACAGGGTTCGATCGGCTTCAGTTAGCAGTAGTAGCGAAGGAATCACTCGAGTTCAGTAACGTAGCTAGTGCAATCGCTCGGGTTCAGTTAGAGCCCAACGCCTCACTCGGGTTCAGTTAGAGCCCAACACCTCGCATACACGCACGTACGTGTACGAGAGAAACGCGCATAGCTTGGTCCCCGACCACCGACCGTAACCGGGAACTCGCCGATATTTTCCTCGCCCTCGCTTCTACCATGGTTTTATCCGTCATGGACGGCCCAAAGAATGTCATGCAGCCGCGTCTCCGGCCCGCCTAGGATGAAAAGCCCATTTTCTGTCATGATTTTTTGTCATAGAAGTAGGAGCTCACCACATCTATGATGATACCGAGTTTTGTCACAATTATCGTCATAGAAGTGTCATAAGTACGACAGAATTTTTTTTTCGTTCGGCCCAAAATGTCACGGATGTGTCTTTTTTTGTAATGTAGGGTTTAAGCTTTTGTCACTCTAGCAACCCATCATATACTTATTACTTCCCAACGCCTTCCCCTAGGCTGAAATCATGGTGAAGTGTCATGTAGTCGACATTCACATAACACCACTACAGGAAAGACACCATACACCTCATCAAAATATCGAACGAATACCAAATTCACATGATTACTTATAAAAAGACTTCTCCCATATCCTCAGGAACAAATGTAACTACTCACAAAGTATTCTCATGTTCAATATTAGAGGGGCAATAAATATCTTTAAGGATCTGAACATATGATCTTCCACCAAATAAACCAACTAGCATCAACTAGAAGGAGTAATCAACACTACTAGCAACCCACAAGTACCAATCTGAGGTTTTGGGAAAAAGATTGAATACAAGAGATGGACTAGGGTTTGAGCGGAGATGGTGCTGGTAAAGATGTTGATGAAAATTGACACTCCCTTGATGAGAGGATCGTTGGTGATGACGATGGCTTTGATTTCCCCCTCCCGGAGGGAATTTCCCTGGCAGAATAGCTCCGCCGAAGCCCTATATTGCTTCTGCCCACGTTCCTCATCGAGACCACGACGCTTCGTCCCGAAAGCTTCCTTATAATTTTTTCTAGGTCAAAACCCTCCATATAGTAGAAGATGTGCACCAGGGGCTAGCCAGGGAGCCCACAAGCTCAAGGGGCACGCCCCCCAAGCTTGTGGCCACTTGGTGGGTCCCCTTCTGTTGTTTCTTCGGCCAATATTTTACAATTCTCCATAAAGTTTTAGGACATGTGGAGTTGTGCAGAATAGGTATCTTAGATTTGCTCCTTTCCAGTCCAGAATTCTAGCTGCCAGCATTCTCCCTCTTCATATAAATCTTGTAAAATAAGAGAGAAAAGGCATAAGTATTGTACCATGATGTGAAATAACAGTCCATAATGCAATAAATATCAACATAAAAGCATGATGCAAAATGGACGTATCAACCCTCCCAAGCTTAGACCTTGCTTGTCCTCAAGCAAAAGACGAAATCGATAATCATGTCCACATGTTTAGAGATAGAGGTGTCGATAAAATAAAATACAGACATGAGGGCATCATGATCATCTTTAGAACAGCAACATATTGTCATATAACTTCTTATGCCAAAGTGATAAATCGTTCACAAAATAAAGTATAGACCAAAGAACTTTATTGAAACCTAACAAACTATGATCTCGGTCATTGAAGCAATTGCAATTTATCATAACATCGGAAAGAGTCAATGCAAGATCTTTTAATTCGCAAGTTCACAAATTCAACCTCATTTAATCTTTCATAATTGCTAACACTCAAAGCTTCAATCTGACACAAAGAAAGATAGGGGCTTATAGTTTCGCCTCCCAACCATTTACCTCAATGGAAACGTCAACAATAATAATTTATGACCACCTACATCCGAGTGGGTATACACGTCAGGATCATCCCCAACACATAGTGCTTGCCAAAAAGAGAAAATATAAAAGGAAGGGTGAAGATCACCATGTTTCTTGTATAAAGGTAAAAAATAAAATAGAAGATAGGCCCTTCGCAGAGGGAAGCAGAGGTTGTCATGCGCTTTTATGGTTGGATGCATGAAATCTTAATGCAGAAGAACGTCACTTTATATTGCCGCTTATGATAAAGAACTTTAATATGTAGTCTGTCACTTTTATTTCTTCCCCATCACAAGTTCACACAAAGTTTATTTTCCTCACACTAAAAGATCATACATATTTAGAGAGCAATTTTTATTGCTTGCACCGACGACAACTTACTTGAAGTATCTTTCTCAATCCATATGTAGATATAGTGGACCCTCATAGCAAAAACTGGGTTAAGGATTTTGGATGCACAAGTAGTATCTCTACTTGGTGCAAATTTTTTGGCTAGCATAGGATGAGATGCAAGCTCAACTTGTTGGAGGATCCATGACAATATAACTTCTATTCGGATATAAAGGAACATAACACATTACGTTGTCTTCCTTGTCCATCATCAACCTTTTAGCATATAATATTTTAATGAGTGCTCACAATCACAAAAAATTTCCAAGTTGGTGTATTTATATGTGAGACTCTCTTTCTTTATTACTTCCTATTAATTGCAGCAGTGACCAACACTACGTTTGTCAACCCTCAACAAATTTCATGCATCATACTTCTTATATGTGAAGTCATCATTCTCCGTAAGATATTATTATATAATCTTTTATTTCTTTATTCTATTTATTTTCCAAGATCAAAGTAAGAAAGAAAAGCCCTTAAATCAAAACTAATCTTTATTATATAACTCTCTCACTCGATTACATAGATAGAACACAAAGCAAAACTCAAAGACTAGATCATACTAAAACTTTTATTCTACTAGATCAAGATTTAACCAAAAGGATCGAACTAAGATAAACGATAAAGGTAGAGATGGGATGGTGATACGATACCGGGGCACCTCCCCCAAGCTTGGCACAAGCCAAGGGGAGTGCCCATACCCATGTGCTCAAGTCTCCTTCTTCGGAGGTGGTGGTGATGAAGTCGATGGTGCAGGATGCTTGTCCTCCGTCTTCCAAGGCATAGGCTTACCATCATAAAAGAATGAATGAGTCTCCGAAATCCTCATATCTGTAGCCAAACTCATCCTCTTAAATCTGTATTCATACTCATAATTTTGGTTTTGCAGGTCATAGATCTGGTCTTAGAGATGCTCGATTTTCTCATGAAGCTTGAAGATGGCCTCTCCAATATCATTGTTGTCTAGCTTGTGGTCACGAGTGAATTCCGTAATCATGGAGTGGTTGGTGTTGAGTCCGCATTCCACCATCCTTTGGCACTTGAACACCTCCTGTTTCACCGCTTCGAGCCTGGCATCCACGCTTCCAGTCCTCCTTGGCCCTTGAACATCCCGGATGTGAAGCACCCCCTCACGCATCTCAATGGATTAGGGGTGTTGCATCACCTCCGGAAGGTAGGGGTTGATGACCTTCTTGTAGAACGTGTCCTTGGGGCGCTCGGAGACGTCATGGCGATCTAGATCTGTCAGAAAAATATCTCGAAACAAGAACAGAGGATATTGCCATGCTAAGGTGGTCAAAACCTTCAGGAGATTATATAATGAACTTTTACCATGCAAAACAAGTATTCTAGGAGAAAATAGAGTCCGGAGGGCACACGAGGTGGCCACAAGCTTGGGAGGCGCACGTAGGGGGTAGGGCGCGCCCCCAAGGCTTGTCGCCTCCTTGTGTGCTATTCGGACTACTTCTTATTTCCTAATTTTTAAATATTCCAAAACGGAGTAAAATTTCTTTTGGAAAACTTTTGAGTCTTTACTTACCGTATCACATACCTATTCCTTTTCAAGGTTCTGGAGCGTGTTGGAAGGTTTCTCTTATGTACTCCTCCAATGTTATTAAATTAATAATGTTTTTTCAACATTTATGGGCATAATTGAGATATAGTGTTTGATTCTTTGCCCATTCACCAC
The DNA here is from genome assembly GCF_002162155.2 of Triticum dicoccoides. Lineage (NCBI taxonomy): Eukaryota > Viridiplantae > Streptophyta > Magnoliopsida > Poales > Poaceae > Triticum > Triticum dicoccoides. Next base: position 319,894,356 of record NC_041389.1, on the reverse strand, counting down.
CTTCGTATTAGTGCCTTCGGCGTTGTTGATCTTGATGGCACTGGAACGATAAACTTCCTTGATAATGTAAGGACCTTCCCGCTTAGAGAGAAGTTTTCTTGCAAAAAATCTTAAACGATAATTGTATAGCAAGACATGGCCACCTACATTAAATTCCCACTTTTGTATTCTTTTGTCATGCCATCTTTTAACCTTTTCTTTAAACAACTTAGCATTTTCATAGGCTTGGGTTCTCCATTCATCAAGTGAGCTAATGTCAGATAACCTATTTTCACCGGCAAGTTTAAAATCATAGTTGAGCACTTTGACTGGATGATAAGCTTTATGTTCTAATTCAAGAGGTAACTGACATGCTTTTCCATAAACCATTTATATGGAGACATACCCATAGGATTTTTATAAGCAATTCTATAAGCCCATAATGCATCATTAAGTTTCTTAGAACAATTCTTTCTAGATCTATTAACAGTCTTTTGCAAATCAATTTTATTTCCCTATTACTTAATTCTACTTGACCACTAGACTGAGGATCACAAGGAGATTCAATTCTATGGTTGACATCATACTTAGCAAGCAATTTACGGAAAGCACCATGAATAAAATATGAACCACCATCTGTCATTAAATATCTAGGGACTCCAAACCTCGGAAAAATTCACTTCTTTAAGCATTTTAATAGAGGTGTTATGATCATTACTGCTAGTTGGAATAGCTTCTACCCACTTAGTAACATAATCAATAGCAACTAAAATATGAGTATTCCCATTAGACGAAGGAAAAGGTCCCATATAATCAAATCCCCAAACATCAACTGGTTCAATAACAAGTGAATAATTCATAGGCATTTCCTGACATCTACTTATATTACCAATTCTTTGACATTCATCACAAAACAAGACAAACTTACGAGCATCTTTGAAAAGAGTCGTCCAATAAAAACCAGATTGTAATACCTTGCGGTGCAGTTCTGTCTCCAGCACGGTGTCCTCCGTAATCCTCGGAGTGACACATCCATAGGTTTTATTCCTATTCATGCTCAGGTACATAATGTCTAATAACACCATCTACTCCTTTATAAATGTGTGGTTCATCCCAAAAGTAATGTCTAAACTCATAGAAAAACTTTTTCTTTTGTTGGTATATGAAACTAGGTGGTATAAATTTAGCAACAATATAATTAGCATAGTATGCATGCCAAGGAGTAATACGAGAAGCATTTATGGCAGCTAATTGTTCATCAAGAAAGCTATCATCAATAGGTAGTGGGTCATCAAGAATATTTTCTAACCTAGACAAATTGTCTGCTACGGGGTTCTCAACTCCTTTCCTATCGGTAATGTGTAAATCAAATTCTTGTAGCACAAGAACCCATATAATGAGTCTAGGTTTAGCATCTTTCTTTTCCCTAAGGTATTTAATAGAAGCATGATTAGTGTGAACAATTACTTTGGAACCAACAATGTAAGATCTGAATTTATCACAAGAACACACAACTGCTAAAAATCCTTTTTCAGTAGTAGCATAGTTTCTTTGGGTACTGTCTAGAGTTTTACTAGCATAACGGATAACATTTAATTTCGTATCAACTCTTTGTCCTAGAACAACACCGACAGCATAATCACTAGCATCACACATAATTTCAAAGGGTAGGTTCCAATCAGGTGGTTGAACAATAGGTGCAGAAATTAAGGCTTTCTTAAGTATTTCAAAGGCTTCTAAACAATTATCATCAAAAACAAATGGGACATCTTTTTGCAAAAGATTAGTAAGAGGCCTAAATTTTTCAGAGAAATCTTTGATAAACCTCCTATAGAAACCAGCATGGCCAAGGAAACTTCTTATACCTTTGATATCTTTGGGACACGACATTTTTCAATTGCATTGACTTTAGCTTTATCAAATTCCATACCTCTTTCAGAGATTTTATGCCCCAAAACAATAGCTTCATTAACCTTAAAGTGGCACTTCTCCCAATTCTAGACAAGATTAGTTTCTTCACATCTCTGCAAAACTCGGTCAAGGTTGCTTAAGCAACCATCAAAAGAAGTTCCATAAACGGAAAAGTCATCCACGAAAACCTCAACAATCTTTTCACAAAAGTCAGAGAATATAGCAGTCATACATCTTTGAAAGGTAGCAGGTGCATTGCATAAACCAAAAGGCATATGTATATACACTATACAACGAGGTGCTATACAAATGGTTTTTAACCCCTTTCCGCGATGGTGTTTTGAACCATCGCCAAGTGAGTGACTATGATAGGGGGGGTCCTTCCCACACGACCCAGATATCGTCAGGGATAGGCCCTCCTGGTACACACGCTCGGCAAAATGAGGTCATGTGCGAGGGGTGATCAAATATGGTTATACGTATAGTTGTGCTAAAAAATACAATTATACAGGCCAAATCGTTTCCGGTCGTAAGTACATCCCACACAATCAGTCCCGGATAAACGTTTTTGTTCATATGCACATTCCACACAGTCAACCCAAGGAATACGTTTCCGTTAGTATGCACATCCCACACAGTTAATCCAAGAAGTACGTTTCTGTTCGTATATACATCCCACACAGCCAATCTAAGGAAAACGTTTCCGTTCGCAGGTACATCACACACAATTTTCCCCATTAAATCGTTCGTGATAGCGTTGCCATTGCACACGATATTAACAATTTTATCGTTTGCGTTATTGAATGCATCACACACAGTGCGTAGAAGAAAGTGTGTGGCAAAGACTGTCCATCACACACACTTTTTATGTGGTAAACGTTTGCGCAAGGTGGCCTAACACAAATAGTTTTCAAGAGGATGTCGTGTGTGATTGTTCATTGATCCAACACAGTTTATTCGTAGAAACTGTGTTCTTTGCCTGAGGTCATCGCCTACGGTGTTTTCTCAATAATCGTTTGCAATAGAAAAACCTAATTAGCAGGCTAAATTGCCCTATTATTAATAATCCATTTATTAATCTAATTGACATTTCATATTAAGCACACAATATATTTCATTTTCATATTAAGGAACCATGACTTCATAACTGAAATACATCAGAGTACAACATCATATAGCTTCAGCACTCAGCTATCCATTACACAACTGCACCAGCACTATGTTTCACATGCAACATCTATAACCTTTCGAAATTAGCATCATAGATGGTACATAGACAGATGGATCTCATCTGGAAAACTGCTGAAGCGGAAGGCGAATATCGAGCCTTCATTGAGTTGAAGGTCTTTGCAACTTTAGGCATGTGCCTGTCCATCCTTCATCCTCTTTAGGAACACTTCAATATTGATCCGTGGGTGTTGTATGAATACCTTCCTCGCCTCCTGACCATACAGGTGGTTTGAGGGGTAATCATCAGTGAATTGCTTTGGAAAGGCCTGAAAACAAGGATATGCATAAATATCTTCTCTAGATTTGAAATGTCGCAAAGGAATTAAGAAGACAAGGTGTAGCAGTTAGTACCATCCTGTAGTGAACTGATGTCATCTTGATTGTGCAGACAAAGATCTTTTTGTTTTTTGTCGCTAATTTCTTTATCGTAACAATCTTTCTGAGTTTCTTGACTTGACTGATATTCATGGACAACTCATTTCCACATATGCAAAAAGGGTCAAATAGTGGGTCAAAACCTCTGATAGCAGGACCTACATGTGCGAGACCAAATTGTTAAAAACCTAATATTTAAAAACGAGAAGTGGAAGGTGTGTTATTAACTGCAACAGGCCATTTAAAAACAAGCAAACATAGTCATTCAAACTTGTATTGTGCAGGTCTAAGTACACTAGTTATTGGCCCTATTTGGATCCATGGGTTAGAGTTAGTTTGAGCTAGTTTGGGCTCAAATAGCCCTAAGGTATCCAAACATGAGGGCTAGTTTGAGCTAGTTGTGTCTAACCCACCCAAAACAAATATCCCACCCAAGAGGTGCTGACTGGGGCTAGTTTTCCTAGTGCATTTATTGTCAATCTAACACTGTCATCTAGGCACCTATTTGGCTAGAGTTAGTTCACGGTTAGTCATTGTTGAGTACCATTGTTATTTAGGAAATGTAGGACATTGTAGGATTTATTCTACCTCGACTTGTACTCTAAGATGACTGTGTACTCCTCTATATATGCCCATGAGGCTCAAGTAATACAATCAACTATTCCACCAATCTCTCTCTCTCCCTTTTAACTGTCATGAGCTAGAAACTAACTCTAACCTCTAGCTAAGTTAGAGTATCCAAACAGTGCCATTGTTAAATCAAATGGAAAGGCGTGGTATATACTCCCTCCAGTCCTTTTTACTCTACATATAAGAATTGTCCAAAGTAAAACTTCATAAAGTTTGACCTTATTTATATGAAGAAATATCAACATCTACCATGCTAAAGTTATACAATATGAAAATTTAAGTCATGACACATGTAGTGATATTGATTTCATATTGTGAATGTTGGTATTTTTTCTATAAAGTTGGTCAAACTTTACGAGGCTTGACTTTAGACAAATCATATATGCGAACTAAAAAGATTTGTAGGGAGTTTAGTATGCTTAACAACAACTAAATATAGTCATTCATAGAGCTATTGTTAAAATTGGTATTGATGAAATTGAACTGCACAATTCATACTAGCACATATAGAACATCACACTGTTAATAGCTGAAATAAACCAGACATACTATGAACAACCAAAGATGGCAATTGAAACTGGACATATGCTAACTGCAAACAAATCGAACAACCATAAACCATAGAAATAAACAAGGCGTAATGCAAACAACCAAATATAGCAATAAATACTGGACATGTTCTCACTACAAAAGGGGTTCGAGAAAACAAATCATGGGTTTCCTCACTTGTCACAGATTGGCTCCTCCTTGTGGTCCCCGTCGATGAGGTCTGACTTGCCAGCTGAGGATCCCAAGCCAGCATCGCATAATGTGTCCTTTAAAAATGACAAAAGGGGCTCCATGGCGATGAAGGATGGCAAATTGTTCATAACGAGATGTAGGAGATTAGCAGTAGGGCCACCGATGAGATCGACAGCCAGCGAGCCCGAAGGGTTGGGGGTGGGCAACTTAACCTGTGACATAACCCTTGTCAAGCCATCGGTGTTGACGACCTTGATGTCGTAGCTAGCGTCCGCGACATGCCAGAATACTCTATCCAACTGATTGAAAGGCTCAATCCAGGTCAAGTCATCGTCATCAGTTTCATCGGTGGCCACCTCGCCGACGTAGGGCGAAGAGGCCATGGTAAAGCTCTTTTGGGCCATTCGCTCCTAGAGCTCCCCGAGAAGCGTAGCCATGCTTAGGCTGCGACGCTCTGGAGTGGGGGAGGGGTGGGGATTGGGATATCTGGGAAAGGGGGCATTTCGTAGGCGTCATCTAAGAAACTCAAGGTGGTGAGGGTATATATATCGGTGGGTAAACTGCATGGGCAGACCCACAAAGGTTGACGATGGAGGCGGCGCGGCAGTAGCGGCGGCGACCTTAGCTAGGTTTGGAGCAAGGGAGGGGTGGTGTGTATG
>NC_041389.1:319757995-319888339 GCF_002162155.2 Triticum dicoccoides | reverse complement strand
GGTGAGCGAAGGATTCGGGATGTGTATGTGGAGGGGTCCAAGGAGGTGTTTTCGGAAATGTCGCGGGTACTAAATTTTTTACTAGGCGGGAGTAAAATGGCAGGGCTACCAAAAATTTGGATCAAGGGATCAAAGCAGAGCTGGGCAGCAGTAACGTCCATCACACACGGTTAAAACATAATAGTCGTGTGCTATCAAACAGAAAACCACTCTAGCCGAGCAGATATTTTTGAGATTGCAAGGGATGCAGGTGAGAGTAAAATGTCGGGGCTACTGAAAATTTGGATCAACTGATTGAAGCAGAGCGGGAGTAACAGACATCGCACATGGTCCACACATACGAATCGTGTGCTATCAAACAGAAAAACCCTCTATGATGGGTAGATATTTTCAAGATTACGAGGCAGTAGATATTTTCGTGAGCGGGAGGCAAGCCTTGTGGAGCCCAATCTACTGTGCTGATGTGAGTGACTGCAGGGGCACAGGCGTGGCACATAGGTAGTCTGACCAAACCGTGTCTGTTGCATATCCAATCACAGACGATTTCTGCATCCAACTCGTGTGTTGTTTACAAATTTGGCAAAAGGAATAACGCGGAAAGGGTCATAACACGAACACACTTGCATGTGGAGCAAATATATGTATGAAAAGGGTGGTTTGATGTTCGAACAACCAATGCACAACTTTGATGCGACACCTATAGCAAACAGTGCACAGTATTGCTAGTCAGCCACCCCCTACAAACCCCACTTCGTGTCGGCTGTAAGGGAATCCTAGCTACGAATGCATGCCCCCAGATAGTTAGGTTTGAAATCTCACACTACCATAACACAAAACCTATAGGAGTCCATCATATATATGGTCAAACTTCCCCTTTCGCTTCTGGACAAAGGTGGACCGTGTCCCGACCCACAATGTGTGCTTGTGGCGGGAGATGGGTGAGACCACATACGAACCACCTGCAGGTGGCCCTATACTATATGTATGAAAAGGGTGTGGTGTCATATTTAACTATACCATTCACAACTTTGATGTGGCACATGTGCCTCGCAAAATAACCGAACTTCCCTGAACCCACGGAGATTACGGGTAGTGCGAAGTACCCCTCCCCCCCCACACACACACATGTCGGGGGGAGGGCATCTCACCAAGATGTATTGTAACACGGACCAAACAGAATCCAACTTGATCGTACAACCTCTCTCGCTCGTTGTTGGTCAAAGTGATGGACATCCACATGGCCCCGTGAAATGGGCTAGCTTATCGCCGATAAACTCACGAGGGAGTACCGTCTAAAGACGAAACCCACTCTGTGCATGTGGCCCAATTATGTTTGGAATTGGTGTGTGTGGTGTTTGAATACGCAATGCGCAAATTTGATGTGGCACCATGCTTTGGAACCATAAAATCCCCACACTGATCGAGGATTTAGCATGTATGCGCTCAAACTTTATTAGGCCTAGAATGATCGACCTACTACTATACGGTAACACAAACAAAATAAGAAGAATCCACCCTGGTAACCTTTCTCGTCGTCTGCCAAAATGATGGACGTCCACACGGGCTCACAAATATATATAGGCTCGCCGCCCATATATAACCAAGCGAGTGAGAGTGTGCAAAGATAACCATTGCATGCATGTGTCCCAAACATATTTATGGAGGTGCGTGATGCATGCATATGTGTTGAATTAATACCTAATGCACAACATTGATGTGGTGCATGCATTCAAAATTGCATAGGTCCCCACATAGAGAAAGAGGTTCATGACGTGTTGTGTGCTCGCCCCCCCCCCCTTCGATCCAGCAGGATGGATTCATGTGTACACATGCGCTATTATATGTGTAATCTCACCTATATCGCGAGACAAGCAAAAAATTAATCCCCTCCTAAGTCACAATAATTAAACTCTCTCATTGTCGGTGAAAGTGATGGACTAAGCGGGCCGACAGATGGAAGCATCACCGATAACCACGCGAGTTAGTGTCACAACACAACCACCATCGCTTGCATGTGTGCCAAAACATATATATGGAGAGGTGTGTGGTTGTGATTTTTTGAATACCTAATGCACAACCTTTGATGTGGCATTTGCCTCAAAAACCGCAAAGTCCCCACACAGAGTGAGGTTGTGTGACACCTTGTACATGTTAGTCCCATCTCCCCTTTGACACGTACTATATATATACTCCTACCCTGACACAACCTTAAAAGAATTAATCATCCTTGTTCGTCAAATGTGCTATCAAACAGAAAACCACTTCAGCCGAGCAGATATTTTTGAGATTGTGAGGGATGCAGGCGGGAGTAAAATGCTGGGGCTCCAGTTCAAAAAAAATCCAAGGCTACTGAAAATTTGGATCAACTGATTGAAGCAGAGCAGGAGTAACAGACATCACACACGGTCCACACATATGAATCGTGTGCTATCAAACAGAAAAACCCCACTTCGTGTCAGCGGTAACGGAATCCTAGCTACGAATGCATGCCCCCAAATAGTTAGGTTTGAAATCTCACACTACCGTAACACAAAACCTACAGGAGTCCATCATATATATGGTCAAACTTCCCCTTTCGCTTCCGGACAAAGGTGGACCGTGTCCCTACCCATAAATGTGTGCTTGTGGTAGGAGATAGGTGAGACCACATACGAACCACCTGCAAGTGGCCCTATACTATATGTATGAAAAGGGTGTGGTGTCATATTTTACTACACCATTCACAACTTTGATGTGGCACATGTGCCTCACAAAATAACCGGACTTCCCCGACCCCACGGAGGTTGCGGGTAGTGTGAAGTACCCCCCCCCCCCACACACACACGTGTCGTGGGGAGGACATGTCACCAAGATGTACTATAACACGGACCAAACAGAATCCAACTTTATTGTACAACCTCTCTCGCTCGTTGTTGGTCAAAGTGATGGACATCCACACGGCCCCGCGAAATGGGCTAGCTTGTCGCCGATAAACTCATGAGGGAGCACTGTCTGAAGATGAAACCCACTCTGTGCATGTGGCCCAATTGTGTATGGAATTGGTGTGTGTGGTGTTTGAATATGCAATGCGCAAATTTGATGTGGCACCATGCTTTGGAAACATAAAATCCCCACACTGATCGAGGATTCATGATGGGTAGCATGTATGCGCTCAAACTTAATTTGGCCTAGAATGATGGACCTACTACTATCCGGTAACAGAACCAAAGAATAAGAATCTACCCTGGTAACCTTTCTCGCCGTCGGTCCAAATGATGCACGTCCATGCGGGCCCACAAATATATATAGGCATGCCGGCCATATATAACCAAGCGAGTGAGAGTGTGCAAAGGTAAACATTGCATGCATGTGTCCCAAACATATTTATGGAGGTGCGTGATGCATGCAAATGTGTTGAATTAATACCTAATGCACAACATTGATGTGGTGCATGCGTTCAAAATTGCACAGGTCCCCACACAGAGTAAGAGGTTCATGACGTGTTCTGTGCTCGCCCCCCCTTCGATCCAGCAGGATGGATTCATGTGTACACATGCGCTATTATATATGTAATCTCACCTATCGTGAGACAAGCAAAAAATTAATCCCCTCCTAAGTCACAATAGTTAACCTCTCTCATTGTTGGTGAAAGTGATGGACCAAGCGGGCCGACAGATGGAAGCATCGCCGATAATCATGCGAGTTAGTGTCACAGGATAACCACCATCGCTTGCATGTGTGCCAAAACATATATGTGGAGAGGTGTGTGGTTGTGACTTTTTGAGTACCTAATGCACAACCTTTGATGTGGTATTTGCCTCAAAAACCGCAAAGTCCCCACACAGAGTGAGGTTGTGTGACACCTAGTATATGTTAGTCCCATCTCCCCTTCGACAAGTACTATATATATACTCCTACCCGAACACAGCCCTAAAATAATTAATCATCTTTGTTCGTCAAATGTGTCTCTCTCTTTCGTTGGGTCAAAGTGATGGAGGACGACCTCTCGTGGGCCCACAGATGGAAGCGCCGCACACGAGTGAGTTCCTATAGGGCAACCACCGCATGCATGGTATTGCTGATGTTTGAATACCAATGCACAACTTTGATGTGGCACCTGCCTCAGGAACTGGAAAATCCCCACATGGAGCGAGGTTATGACACACACACACACACACACACACACACACACACACACACACACACACACACACACACATGTCCCGCACCACCACCTCCACTCTGAGGCATGTCAAACTTTTTCTGCAGTGAACATGTGACCAAAGGAGTGTCTTGTTAAAGTTAAAAAAACAGAGATCATTCGACCCGTTTTATACATTGATTGATCTCCTAGGGATTTAATGTGCAAAAATCAAATTTGAGCTACATGTGCACGAAAATGGATTGCAAAATCATATGTGTGTCCCTCGATGCATGTTTCCCCATGAAAGGAATTTCAAAACATTGAGAATATTGATTTTTAAAATTTAGTAAATCCAAAACTTAGTTGAAATTCATGAAAATTATCATGGTGTCCTATATGGACACCAGTAGACTGTGATATTGTATTTTATTCATCAAATTTGAGACAAGTTTTGATATAATCTACATACAAATGGGAGATTATTAATAACTAGCAACCAATATGCCATACGGAATATTTATACGGACCGTGTGCGTTAGACCGTGTCAAGCTTCGGTTAAGTAGTAAAGCGGCATAATGAATCATCAAAAAACATAATAATTATACGTGCCACGCGCCCCGTGTGGCGTGGGAGCATGTGTGAGTTGACGAGACACATGTGAGCAGTCTGCCGTGCAGGCAGACCGGCAGGCATGCGTGCAGGCATGTGAATTGATGGGAGGCGTTTTCGCTGCGCTGTGTCACCGGGAGGCATGCGAGTAGCTGTGTGAAATGATGGTATAGGAATGCCAAAAGTCCGTCGCGCAGGCTCACCGGGAAGCGAGATAGCCTTTGACTGCCGCCCACCTTGCTCCCACTAGTCGGCATTAATGGAGTGCCTGAGTGGCCGCACCCCTCATCCACGCCACACACACAATCCTCTCTCTCCGCCCGCATCCTCAACGCCGCTCTCAGTCCTCAAAGCTGTCAGTGTATGAGGATGGCGCCGAAGCGCCCCATCGAAGGAAGTGACGACGCCGGGGCTGCTGAAGCACCGGAGCACGACGTGAATATGGAGACAGAGGTTTCCGTTGCCGCCTACGAGGTGGAGAACGAGGCTGCCAACAAGCAGAGGTGGGTCGAGAAAGAACCGCAAGCGACTCCAGGAGGCCTAGACTTCATCAGCAGCCTCCTCGATGATATGTTGACAGTCATCATATCCCTCCTCCCAATCAAATATGGGGCAAGGACAACTGCCCTTCCCCAGCGGTGGCGCCCCCTATGGCTCTCCACCCCTCTCGACCTCCTCGACGCCCACGAGGTCTGCCATGGCTATCATAAAAGCTTGGATGCATTCTCCTAGATCCTCAGCAGTCACCATGGCCCAATCAAAGGCCTTATCACGGGCAAGTTTCATTCCAAAGGCAAGGACCAAGCCAAGCTTGATGAGTGGTTCCAATCCCCCACCCTAGATCATCTCAAGGAGCTCAGTTTTAATGATCGGCATATGCGCTCGCAGCCAACGTCTGTCCTCCGCTTCGCGCCCATGTCGTGCCTCGCCAAGTTCATGAACTTCCATTTTCCCTCTTAATGACACGCTCGCTCTTTTTCTACCACGACTGAAGCACCTCGAGCTCATCACCGTCTGCGTCCCAAAGGATGACATGGAGTGCCCGCTCTGCGGCTGTACTGCACTCAAGTTCCTTCGTCTTCAGGTGATGAATTGGTCGAGTAGCTTCCACATGACCTCCATGACTCTCCGAACTATTTATGTGTGTTGCTCGTGCTACAACGAGAGATCACAAAAGGTGGACCACAATATGGTCATTAAGGACACAACTTCACTTGAGAAATTAATTGTAATTGATCAACAAGGTCCAACAAGAATCAATGTAATTTCTGCGCTGAAATTGACAGTGGTGGGCTACTCGTCTGTCAAATACCCCAAACTTGTTATTGGATCACACCCGTTTAGGCACAACAGTCACCTTCTACCTCTACTTCTTGATATCAACATTATTTCTAATTTTGAAGATGTATGTTCGTTTGTTATCCAGAAAAGCTTGACCCAGATTCTGCGCACAGTGAAGGTCTTGGCACTAGAATCTATCAGCCCCAAACTGCACGAAGTTTTTAGTTTCCTAAGATGCTTTCCGTGCCTAAAGAAGCTTTATATTGAGGTGATGTTCCTTTCTTGTTAATGTCAACCATAAGGGAGTTCAATTTTTGGCACCTTTTCCCAAGTTTACAATGACAATGTACTACGATAACTAAAGGAATTTTGGAGGATTTTAGGACATACATCCCCCCACCATATATTGGTTGCTTGATTCATATGGTTACAATCCATAATCATTTCTATTATTCTACAGATAATAATAGGCCCGCTGGTGGAAAATGTGATACAATATAACGACAATCACATTGAATGCCAGGATCTGCATCTCTCAAAAATTACATTGAAATCCTACCGAGGGACCTTACCGGAGATTATATTCGCCAGGTTCTTTGTTGCCAGAGCAAGGGTGCTGAAGGTAATGAGGTTGAACATGCATTTATATAGAAAATATAAATAGTTTGTTGATCAGAGCTGACAGCTACTGCAGAATGGAAGAGGCTCCAAAAAAGCTAAACTTCGTACTGGAACTGCATATGACAGAGTAATTGGAAGTCATTGTGTCAACCCCATACATGACTTGTCAGCGGCTGGTCCCTTTGCAGAAATGATGAGGTTTCAAAATCGGCCTTACTATTGGTAATTTTAGCTTGAACCTCTCTTATATCCATGTTTAGCTGATCAACACGGGCGTTTGCAGCCGAATGAGCTGAATTTCATTTCTAATATCAGTTTGAACCTTGCAATCTTCGAATTTGAGCCATGTAACTCTAGAATTTGAAACTTGTAATATTTCAGGCCTTTATGGTATAATCGCTCAAATGGTATCATATGCACTACAAAATAATACACATCCATGACATTTTGGGTCGAACGAATTTTTTTCTGTCATGCTTATGACACTTCTATGATGATAATTGTGACAAAACCCGGTATCATCATAGATGTGGTGGGCTCCTACTTCTATGACAAAAAACTCATGATAGAAAATGGGCTTTTCATCCTGGGCGGGCCGAAGACGCAGCTGCATGACATTGTTTGGGTCGTCCATGACGGGAAAATCATGGTAGAAGCAAGGGCAAGGAAAATATCGAGGCCGAGCGATGCACGGAGGTTTGCGCGTTTTCTCTCGTATACGTACGGGCGTGTGTGTGAGGCGTTCGGCTCTAACTGGACCCGAGCGAGGCTGAACTCGAGCGATTGCACTAGCTACACGAGTTACTGAACCCGAGCGATCGATCCCTTGGATGTTAACTGAAACCGGGCAATTCCTTCACTACTGCTGCTAACTGAACCGAGCGATCAATCACTGCTCCTGCTTACTGAAGCCGATCGAGCCCCCGTGCGAGACGTAGCTAGCCGGTGTTGGGTTGCCTCTTGATGAACAGTGCTGTTGCTACCATGCGCGCGGTACGTAGAATGAGTCGAGACATGGTGACTCGAGCCGGTTGGTTGGCTGTGGATGAACAGTTCCCGATGGGGCTTGGATGAACATGACCCCATTGTAGAAGGTCATTGCCGCTGGATGAACATGACCCCGAGGAGGCCGCCGCACCCCAGCGGTTGGGGTGGATGAACAGGACACTATGGAGGCTCTATGAACAGCAGCCAGTGGAGGCTGGATGAATGGTACCTCTTGAGCACTTCATTGGTTTTCCCTTGAAGAGGAAAGGGTGATGCAGCAAAGTAGCGTAAGTATTTCCCTCAGTTTTGAGAACCAAGGTATCAATCCAGTAGGAGGCTCCACTCAAGTCCCTCGTACCTACACAAACAAACAAGAACCTCACAACCAACGCGATAAAGGGGTTGTCAATCCCTTCACGCCCACTTGCAAAAGTGAGATCTGATATATATAATAAGATAAGATAAATATTTTTGGTATTTTTATGATATAGATTGGAAAGTAAAGATTGCAAAATAAAGTAGATTGGAAACTTATATGATGGAAGATAGACCCGGGGGGCCATAGGTTTCACTAGTGGCTTCTCTCAAGATAGCATAAAGTATTATGGTGGGTGAACAAATTACTGTTGAGCAATTGATAGAAAAGTGCATAGTTATGAGAATATCTAGGCATGATCATGTATATAGGCATCACGTCCGCGACAAGTAGACCGACTCTTGCCTGCATCTACTACTATTACTCCACACATCGACTGCTATCCAACATGCATCTAGAGTATTAACTTCATAAGAACAGAGTAACGCATTAGGCAAGATTGTCGGATGTTGGGTTCCGGCAGAACCTTAAGGTTTGAACTCTGGGGTGCGCACGATGATCTCTCCCCTACCAATCTACGTCTGATCGCCTCATGAGATCTAAGCAGGAAATGATGAACAACACAAGGGACGGAAGATTTATACTGGTTCAGGCCACCGTTGTGGTGTAATACCCTACTCCAGTGTGTGGTGTGGTGGATTGCCTCAGGGGCTGATGATGAACAGTACAATGGGAGAACAGCCTCGCGAGAGTTGTTCTTGGACTGATGCGATGAACTGCTCGGGTGATCACCTCTCTCTCTCTCTCTCTCTCTAGGCTTTCCCAAGTCTCCTCCAGATGCCTCTACTCTGTGGTGGCTAGCCCTATTTATAGAGGCCCTGGGCCTCTTCCCAAATATTGAGTGGGAAGGGCGCCAACAACGGCCATTTTGAAGGGGAACATATAGTACAAGTTATCCTGACTAAAGTTGGTCTTTGGCTGCCAAAAGCACTGGCGATGATGTTGTCTTGGGCTCCACGGTGACCTCCATCCTGATGCTCCGCAGGTCTTGGTCTCGTTGCACCGAAATGGCAACCTTTGCCTGATGCCTCGGTACTCCACGTATGTGCTTGCCCCCTTTTCACCAAAGAGGACACAAGGACACTGCGCAGGCCGGTGCCCACCTGGCGCCCGCCTGGCCTTGATCGTCATGGCTTGTGTCACGAGCACCTCGCGAGGTACCTTGCCTTGATCTCTCCGCCTCCTCACGAGCCTGCCTAGCCAGGCCGTCCCTGAGGAAGCCTTGTGTCGTCCGCCCCGTGAGGCTTGGCCCCTCGCGAGGGTCTTGAGCCTTGTGCTGATGAAGATGGGTCGTACTGGTCCACCACTTGAGCCACGCCGCAGGCCGCAGGCAGGCAAGTCTGGGGACCCCCATTCCCAGAATGCCGACAGTAGCCCCCGGGCCCAAGGCGCGCTTGGACTTGGCTTAGCGGAGAAGCGAAGGGGCAAGTGCGGAGCGCCGCGGGCTCCATCAGCCTGCGACCTTGGGCGCCATGTGGCGGTTGATTGGATGTGGGTGTCTCCGCTTCCCCACGCCGCCTCGGCAACTGCTCGACTTGACAAGTCCCTACATGCAAAAATGGGTCATGATTACCTGAGATGGTGGTGGCCGACGGTTGGCCTCCTCCGGACTATAAGTACGGACGGGCGAGAGCCCCCGTAGTCCATCCCTTCCTGCTACTCTCTTTCTTCTTCTTCCTCGCCCTTGCTCCACCTTACGCAGATGGAGCCGATCCACCGGTTTTCCACGGAAGAGAAGGGAAAGGCCCCCTGAGAGGGTCCTGGCCCGCTTTCGCCAAAGAAGCGACCTATCCCCGTCCATCGCGACGTGGTCGCCTGGCAGGAGTCGTCACGGCCCTGGTACAAGAGTCCGCCGCCTGGGTTTCTGCTGCCCTTGTACGCCCGACTCGAGGGCCCTGGAGGAGAAGATGCCGAGCAACACCGACGATGTCGACAGCGACGCCGGCGAGTCACGGCGGTGCACATCGTCACCCCTGGCGTCCATGCCGAGGGTTCTTCCCGCGAGTTCATGCTTCACACCGCCATGCCTCCGCAATCTTGGATTCGCCTTCCTCCCTCCTTCGCCTTCGAGATGCCGCTGAGTGGGTCTCTGGAGCTCTGGCTGCAGCACGCTAGCTGCAGCACCCTTGCAACCGGAGCGCAGGTTGCGGTCGTCGCTCCGGGCAAGGTCTTCATGACACGGGGCTGAGGCGAGATCGCCCGGGTCTGCCGGACGAGTGGTGCCCTCGTAATTCATCTTGAATACGACAGCACCTCCTTGATGTTCTTCAAGGTCTTCGATGCGGAAGGCCGCCGGCTGGAGTGCTGCCCCGAGAAAGGCGGCCGGTGTACCGGCGTGGCAAGGGCCAGGCCGGCCAACCGCCTCCCAAGCAGCTCCTCAGGAAGCAGTGGAGGAGCCAGATGGTCC
The DNA here is from genome assembly GCF_002162155.2 of Triticum dicoccoides. Taxonomy (NCBI): domain Eukaryota; kingdom Viridiplantae; phylum Streptophyta; class Magnoliopsida; order Poales; family Poaceae; genus Triticum; species Triticum dicoccoides. The sequence continues at coordinate 319,877,934 of NC_041389.1, read as the reverse complement.
AGCAACTCCGCCGAGCTTCATGCGACTCCAAAGACAAGCGACGACAACTACGAGCCCCCGAGCTTGCGTCACGCTCGGAGCAGGGCAGCCGCATCAGGCCGTCGGCGCCACTGATTTGGATGGGGTTGGCGCCAGCGCCTAATGGCCCACTGTTGATGATGGCATCTCCTGCGGAGGCGCGCGTAGTTAACGCTCCTTAGAATTGGCACCTTTTGTTCCCTGCGAGGAATCGAAGTGACACCCCATGGGGGTATGTAAGGCGCCTGCCATGTCTTCTGTGAACTGTACATCCTTATTATGAATCGATGCTAGATGCGTGTCCTGTCCCGGCTCAGCTCCCCCTTTCTTTCCTCACGAGGGCTTGGTGCTCTACGCTGACAGGTCCCGGTCCCCAGGCAGGCTTCAGCCGTCGCTGGTATGCCAGGTCGCGATGTTGTGGTCAAGGCCAAGAGGTGAGAGGCCCAAGGTCCAGTAAGAGCCCTTGAGTCGCGATGCTCAGGAGGTCCGCTTTAGCGCTCAAGCAGCCTCCACTTGGCGAGAAAGGCAGGCAACATTGCCGTGACGGAGCTGCAATAGGCGAGGGTTTGGCGTTGAGTTGATTTAGCTTTTGCGTGACTTATCTCATAGGTTTGGAGTAGTCCTTCGGCGAGGTGCCGGGCCTGCGTGCCGGCAGTTGGGGTGTTGCTGGGTCAGGCCTTCGTGAGCTTCTCCCCTCCTCCCCACACTTTCCTTCATGCTCTACGTCCTCAGGTCCCGGCCCTCGAGCGAGCTGAGCCGCCGCTGGTATGACAGGTCGTAATGTCGTGGGTCAAGGCCAGGGGGTGAGGGCTGGAGAGCCAGTAAGAGCCCATGAGTCGCGATGCTCAGGCGCCCCCCTTTTAACGTGTGAGTGGATCGTGCGAGAGGGAGGGAGAGAGAGCTCGCGACGCCCTCGGCGCTACTCCTGAGGCGGATCCTGCACACCAATCATGAGGGAAGACAAGGTCTGCCATTACAGTTGCCAGCTAGCCATTGGTTGCTCCGAGGGAGTGATTGGGGCACTGAGGGTCTGGTGAGGTAGTGCTATGCGGGGCTGCCACGGCCAAAGCTCGACCACTCAGGTTTGTCGGTGTTGCAGGGACCGACCCATGCGCAAGCGCCGTGCCAGAGCGGGCGGCTCCAAAGGTAGGTGTCAATCGAGCAGGTGATTATCTCAAGCAGATTAATCATGAAGGAGCAAATCAACTTAGGTAGATGCAGGGAGAGCAAACGCCACTGGGTCAGGCCTGAGCAGCTTGGGGATGATGTAGCCTGAGGGGTGCCCCAACAAGATAAGCAGAAGATATAAGCAAAACGGATACATGCCGCAGGGACGGACCCACGCGACCTGGGAATGATGCAGCCCTGAGGGTGCTCCCAGCTGAAAGGAAAACTGAAAAGAAGTCACCTGATGCTGTCGCAGAACGATTGTCGGAGTAGCTGACGATGCGGGGTGAAGGAGCAGATCCTCACGAGCCCTCGGGACTCTGAGCCTCGGGAGACACAGGAGGTCCGGGCGGCCTGACGAGGTCCATCTCCATCTCCTCCAAGAACGCGTGATGCTTGGCCACCTGAGCTTCCAGAATGCTCCTCATCGGGCGCTGGTGGGCTGCAGCCGCGTTCAGCAAGCCGAAGGGCATGCGAACGAAGCTGTGCGGCGGACCCGTGCAATGCCCCATGCATGAAGGCCAGAAGCACTCCTGAGAAGCGACTCGATTGAGCCCTGGGTAGTCGATGTAGACGCGCAGCCCGCCATCCTCGCCTGGTTGGGGCGCTACGCCGGGCAGACGGTGGTTGCCGCACATGACCCTTGATTCCTCCACATCCTGAGCGGCCTTGGTGGTGAACTCCTGAGGGTTGGGTCCTTCTTTCCTTACGCCTTCCTGAGGGAAACGTGCCGCAAAGCACGCCTCCAAGTTGTGCCCAAGTGCCTCCCTCGTGACCTTGGCAAAGTCGGTGGCTCCCCAGGAGAGAGCCCCCAAGCCCTGCCCGAGGAGGGTGCCGGGCGCGCCTTTCTATGCGATGGAGGGTGGCGCCCCTTGGACAGGCGCATGTCCAGATGCGGCGCCTCCGAAGGTGCCTGCCTCCTGAGGCCTTGAGCCAGGTGATGTCTTCTTCTTCTTGGGAGCTGCTCCAGGGAGGTTTCCACTCTTGCTATCCGGGTCCTCAATCGACGCGGCCTGGAAGGCACGCTCGAGGGAGCACACCACATCCTTCTCTTCACAGGGGACTATGATGACCCCACCACTTCTTGGCATCTTGAGGACATTGTAGCCATGGTGAGTCACCGCCATGAACTTGGCCAGGGCTGGGTACCCGAGGATGGCATTATATGGCAGGCGAATGTGGGCGACGTCGAAGTCAATGAGCTCGGTGCGGTAGTTGTTGCGCTGTCCAAAGGTGACAGGAAGCCGGACTTTCCCTATCGGGATAGTGGAACCATTAGTGACTCCTGAGAAAGGCTTGGTTGGCTGAAGCTGATCATATGGCACTTGGAGATTGTTGAACGTCTCGACGGACAGAACGTTGAGTCCTGCTCCGCCATTGATGAGGGTCCTGGTGACTTGCACATTGCTGATGACTGGGGAACAAAGCATTGGGAGGACACCGGCCATTGCCGCGCACTTGAGCTGATCCGCTGAACTGAACGTGATGGCGCACGCAGACCACCTGAGAGGGCGCGTGGCCTCAAGCTTGGGGAGGACTGCATTCATCTCGCGAGCAAACTGCTTGAAGATGCGCAGTGAGGCTGGGGCCTGAGCGCCGCCCAGGATGCAAGCGATTGCATGTGGCTCCTGGAAGCCCCCAGCCCCCTCGTCCTGATGATGGGCTTCGTTCCTCCTTGGCTGTGGTGGCAGAGGAGGGAGGCCCGCATTGCCTTGTGGGCGATCCTCGCAAGGCTGATCCCTCCAACCCCCTCGCGAGGTGGATCCCTCCAACCTCCCTCGCGAGGCTGGTCCTACCAGCGGTCCTCGCGAGGTCGGTCACGCCACCCTTGGCGAGGGCCATGGTCTTCCCATCGTCCTCAACCTCTTCCTCCTCCTCAGCCATAGCCCCTGTCTGCGTTGGTGGTGGTGGCAGAGGAGGAAGGCCTGCGTTGCCATGCGGGCGGTCCTCGTGAGGCTGATCTCTCCAAGCTCCCTTGCGAGGCTGGTCCTGCCAGCGGTCCTCGCGAGGTCGGTCATGCCACCCTTGGCGCGGGCCACGGTCGTCACATCGTCCTCCACCTCTTGCTCCGCCTCGGCCATAGCCCCGATCGTTGCGCTCGAGACGTCGACCGACACGGCCTTCTCGCACGGCCTTGATCTCTTGGCACTCGTTGGTGTAGTGAGTGTGGAGATCATGGTACACACAGTACTGGCTGCCCTTGGACGACTCCGGCTGGTCCCTTGTCTGGCTCCACTGCGAGTACAGCTGCTCCCTTACGCTTCACATCCTTGGCCTTGGCTTTCTTCTCTTCTGGGTCCGCTGCTGGGAGCTCGATAAGGGATAGGCACCCTTCCTCAGCCCTTGCGTACTTGGTCGCCAGGTTGAACAACTCCAGAGACATGCACAGATCTTCATGGATTGCCATCTCCTCCTTCATCTTGACGTCGTGAATGCCATCAGAGAACGCTGAAAAGATGGCCTCCTCAGTCACCCTAGGAATCTTGAGGCGAGCGTTGTTGAAGCGTTGGATGTACTTCTGCAAGGTCTCTCCAGGCTGCTGCTTGATGCGGTGCAGGTTACCCATGGCTGGCGGGCGGTCGTGAGTGCCCTGGAAGTTGGCGATGAAGCGGGTGCGTATCTCATCCCAGGAGGAGATCGCGCCAGGAGCCAGGTTCAGGAGCCAGGTGCAGGCACCGTCCTTGAGCGCCATGGGAAACCAGTTCGCCATGACCTTTTCGTCCTTGTTGGCGGCTTCGATGCCCAGCTCGTAGAGCTGTAGGAACTCCTCGGGGTCTCCAGTGTCGTCGTAGCGAGGAGGCAGGTGAGGCTTGAACTTGCCTGGCCAGGCGACACTACATAGCTCGGGGGTGAAGGCGCGACAACCTGTGGTGGCCACCGGAGCCCTTTGCTGGTGCTCGGCTTGCTCCTGGAAATTCCCACGCGCCGCCGCTTGGAGCAGCGCGGGGTCTTGACGTGGAGGCGCAGGGATGCGGTCATGGCGCACCAGTGCCGGGAGCACGCGAGCACCTTCTTGGGGGCGAGGGATTTCTTGGCAGCTCCTTTCTTGTCATGCAGGCGCCGGACGCGGTGGGTCTCGTCCTAGGGCCGCGCGCCTTGGAGCCAGGGCGCCTTCTTAGGGAGGATGTGGCGAAGGCACCTCCTGATCCACGCCTCCTGCGCAGGATGGAGGGCGAGGCAGCGAGAGGGACGACAAAGGAGAGCCCCCTGCGGCGCTGACGAGCTCAGTGATGCGGGCGAGCCAGTCCTCGTAGAGGTCGTCGAAGAGACGGTAGTGCAAGAGTTCATGCGCCAGGAGCAGCACGGCGTGCGCGTCCGTGGGGGCACGACGGGCATGGGACGATGAACCGGCTGGAGTCAGCGACGGGGTGGCGGTGCGACCTTCCCGCTGCACCGAAGGATGCAGAGACGAGGCCTGCTGCTCGTTCGCCGCCGGGCCGGTGGCGGCGTTGGCGGCAGGCAACGGGGAACTACGGGGGCACCCGCCGACGGGTGCCTTCTGGGCGACGCGGGCGGCGAGAGCAGCCCGACGCTCGGCGCGAGCCCGGCGACCGTCAGCCATGGACACGACGGAAGATATATGCGAACAGCGGAAGAAAGATTCTGACGCACCCCTACCTGGCGCGCCAAATGTCGGATGTTGGGTTCTGGCAGACCCTTAAGGTTCGAACTCTGGGGTGCGCACGAAGATCTCTCCCCTACCGATCTACGTCCGATCGCCTCATGAGATCTAAGCTGGAAACGATGAACAACACAACGGACGCGAGATTTATACTGGTTCGGGACACCGTTGTGGTGTAATACCCTACTCCAGTGTGTGGTGTGGTGGATTGCCTCAGGGGCTGATGATGAACAGTACAAAGGGAGAACAGCCTCGCGAGAGGTGTTCTTGGACTGATGCGATGAACTGCTTGGGTGATCGCCTCTCTCTCTCTCTCCAGGCTTTCCCAAGTCTCCTCTAGATGCCTCTACTCTGTGGTGGCTAGCCCTATTTATAGAGGCCCTGGACCTCTTCCCAAATATTGAGTGGGAAGGGCGCCAACAACGGCCATTTTGAAGGGGAACATATAGTACAAGTTATCTTGACTAAAGTTGGTCTTCGGCTGCAAAAAGCACTGGCGATGACGCCGTCTTGGGCTCCACGGTGACCTCCATCCTGCCGCTCCGCTGGTCTTGATCTCGTTGCACCGAAATGGCAACCTTTGCCTTTTGCCTCGGTACTCCACGTCTGTGCTTGCCCCCATTGCACCAAAGAGGAAACAAGGACACTGCGCAGGCCGGCGCCCGCCTGGCGCCCGCCTGGCGCCCGCCTGGCCTTGATCGTCATGGCTTGCATCACGAGCACCTTGCGAGGTACCCTGCCTTGATCTCTCCGCCTCCTCGCGAGCCTCCCTGGCGAGGCCGTCCCTGAGGAAGCCTTGTGTCATCCGCCCCGTGAGGCTTGGCCCCTCGCGAGGGTCTTGAGTCTTGTGCTGATGAAGATGGGCCGTACTGGGCCACCACTTGAGCCACGCCGTAGGCCGCAGGCAGGCAAATCTGGGGACCCCCGTTCCCAGAACGCCGACAAAGATGGCATGATGTAGAGGTGAAAGTGCAACTATACCTAGGTGGTTTTGGTAATTCATAACAACATATAGCTCATTGAGCTAATGCTATTCCAAGACTATTATTTCAGGAAAGCTCAATGAATGGCATGGCATGGATGATGAAAGTGGATCCCTCAAAATACTAATGACAAAGGATTGGCTCAAGCTCAAAAGCTCAAGACTCTTCATTTTACATTTTAGTGGTCCAAGATCACATTGAGTCTATAGGAAATGCCAATACTATCAAGGAGGGATGAGGTGTTGCTTAATGAGCCTCTTGCTTCATGTGCTTAGTGATATGCTCCAAAACCCTCAGCTACTTTCTCACATCCACAAATGAGCTAAACCTAAAGCCAAGATCGGTCACACCGATTCTTCCTATCCGGCGCCACCGAGTTCTAATGTCATAGCCACTGCCACAAACCCTAGGCAAATCGGTTCTACCGATAGGGATCTCGGTCTCGCCGAGATGGGATTGTAATCTCTCTGTTTCCCTTCGTAACGTTTCGGTCTAACCGAAGTGAGCGATCGGTCCCACCGAGATTGCAATGTAAACTCTCTGTTTCCCTTTTGTAACATTTCGGTCTCACCGAAAAGAGCAAATCGGTCCCACCGAGTTTACCTGACCAACTCTCTGGAAAGCTTATTACCAAAATCGGTCTCACTGAGTTTGTGTAATCGGTCTTACCGAGATCACGTTATGCCCTAACCCTAACCGAATCGATCTTACCGAGTTGCTTGTCAGTCCCACCAAAAATCCTAACGGTCACTAGGTTTGCTAAATCGGTCTGACCGAGTCTGTTGAGTCGGTCCCACCGAGTTTGGTAAATTGTGTGTAACGGTTAGATTTTGTGTGGAGGCTATATATACCCCTCCACCTCCTCTTCATTCGTGGAGAGAGCCATCAGAACAAACCTACACTTCCAACTTACCATTTCTAAGAGAGAACCACCTACTCATGTGTTGAGGCCAAGATATTCCATTCCTACCATATGAATCTTGATCTCTAGCCTTCCCCAAGTTGCTTTCCACTCAAATCTTCTTTCCACCAGATCCAAAACCTATGAGAGAGAGTTGAGTGTTGGGGAGACTATCATTTGAAGCAAAAGAGCAAGGAGTTCATCATCAACGCACCATTTGTTACTTCTTGGAGAGTGGTGTCTCCTAGATTGGCTAGGTGTCACTTGGGAGCCTCCGACAAGATTGTGGAGTTGAACCAAGGAGTTTGTAAGGGCAAGGAGATCGCCTACTTCGTGATGATCTACCACTAGTGAGGCAAGTCCTTCGTGGGCGACAACCATGGTGGGATAGACAAGGTTGCTTCTTCGTGGACCCTTCGTGGGTGGAGCCCTCCATGGACTCGCGCAACCGTTACCCTTCGTGGGTTGAAGTCTCCATCAACGTGGATGTACGATAGCACCACCTATCGGAACCACGCCAAAAACATCCGTGTCTCCAATTGCGTTTGAATCCTCCAAACCCTTCCCTTTACTTTCTTGCAAGTTGCATGCTTTAATTTCCGCTGCCTATATACTCATTGCATGCTTGCTTGAATTGCATGATGATTGCTTGACTTGTCCTAAGATAGCTAAAATCTGCCTAACTCTAAAATTGGGAAAAGGTTAAGTTTTTAATTAGTCGAGTAGTCTAATCACCCCCCCCCCCCTCTAGACATACTTCAAGGTCCTACAAGAGGGATAAACTCAAACAATATGATATAAACCCCATATTTTTATCCTCGAGGGCAACAATACAATACGTGCCTTGCTGCCCCTACTGTCACTGGGAAAGGACACCGCAAGATTGAACCCAAAGCTAAGCACTTCTCCCATTGCAAGAAAGATCAATCTAGTAGGCCAAACCAAACTGATAATTCGAAGAGACTTGCAAAGATAACGAATCACAAGAATTCAGAGGAGATTCAAATATTTCTCATAGATAAACTTGATCATAAACCCAAAATTCATTGGATCTCGACAAACACACCGCAAAAAGAGTTACATCGAATAGATATCCAAGAAGACCGAGGAGAACTTTGTATTGAGATTCAAAGAGAGAGAAGAAGCCATCCAGCTAATAACTATGGACCCGAAGGTCTGTGGTAAACTACTCACAACTCATAGGACAGGACTTGGCGATGATGTAGAGGCCCTCCGTGATCGATTCCCCCACTAGCGGAGCGCCGGAAAAGGCTCCAAGAAGGTATCTCACGGGTACAGAAGGTTGCAGCGGTGGAAATAGGGTTTCGTGGTGCTGCTGGATGTTTTCGGGGTACGTAGATATATATAGGACGAAGAAGTAGGTCGGTGGAGCCACGAGGGGACCACGAGGGTGGGGGCGCGCCCTGCACCCTCTTGGCCGCCTTGGCTGCTTCTTGGCGTCCACTCCAAGTCTCCTGGATTGTGTTTGTTCCAAAAAGATCGCTCTCGAAGGTTTCATTCCGTTTGGACTCCGTTTGATATTCCTTTTCTTCGAAACACTAAAATAGGCAAAAAACAGCAATTCGGGCTGGGCCTCCGGTTAGTAGGTTAGTCCCAAAAATGATATAAAAGTGTATTCTAAAGCCCATGAACACCCAAAACGGGTAATATAATAGCATGGAACCATAAAAAATTATAGATATGTTGGAGACGTATCAAGCATTCCCAAGCTTAATTCCTACTCGTCCTCGAGTAGGTAAATGATAAAAACAGAATTTTTGATGTGGAATGCTACCTAGCATATTTCTCAATGTAATTTTCTTTATTGTGGGATGAATGTTCAGATCCAAATGATTCAAGACAAAAGTTCATTTTGACATATAAATAATAATACTTCAAGCATACTAACAAAGTAATCATGTCTTCTCAAAATAACATGGCTAAAGAAACCTATCCCTACAAAATCATATAGTCTGCCTATGCTCTATCTTCATCACACAAAGTATTTAATCATGCACAGCCCCGATGACAAGCCAAGCAATTGTTTCATACTTTTATGTTCTCAAACTTTTTCAACTTTCACGCAATACATGAGTGTGAGCCATGGCCATAGCACTATATGTCGAATAGAATGGTGGTTGTGGAGAAGACAAAAAGAAGAAGATAGTCTCACATCAACTAGGCGTATCAACGGGCTACGAAGATGCCCATTAATAGATATCAATGCGAGTGAGTAGGAATTGCCATGCAATGGATACACTAGAGCTACAAGTGTATGAAAGCTCAAGAAAAGAAACTAAGTGGGTGTGCATCCAACCTGCTTGCTCACGAAGACCTAGGGCATTTTGAGGAAGCCCATCATTGGAATATGCAAGCCAAGTTCTATAATGAAAAATTCCCACTAGTTTATGAAAGTGAAAACACAGGAGACTCTCTATCATGAAGATCATGGTGCTACTTTGAAGCACAAGTGTGGTAAAAGGATAGTAGCATTGTCCCTTCTCTCTTTTTCTCTCATTTTTTTATATATGGCCTTTCTCTTTTTTTATGGCATTTCTCTTTTTTTTCGTCCGGAGTCTCATCCCAACTTGTGGGGGAATCATAGTGTCCATCATCCTTTCCTTACTTGGGGCAATGCTCTAATAATGAAGATCATCACACTTTTATTTACTTACAACTCAAGAATTACAACTCAATACTGAACAAAATATGACTCTATGTGGATGCCTCCGGCGGTGTACCGGGATATGAAGTGATCAAGAGTGACATGTATGAAAGAATTATCAAGGTGGCTTTGCCACAAATACGATGTCAACTACATGATCATGAAAAAGCAATATGACAATGATGGAGCGTGTCATAGTAAACGGAATGGTGGAAAGTTGCATGGCAATATATCTCCGAATGGCTATGGAAATGCCATAATAGGTAGGTATGGTGGCAGTTTTGAGGAAGGTATATGGTGGGTGTATGGTACCAGCGAAAGTTGCACGGCACAAGAGAGGCTAGCAATGGTGGAAGGGTGAGAGTGTGTATAATCCATGGACTCAACATTAGTCATAAAGAACTCATATACTTATTGCAAAAATCTACAAGTTATTGAAACAAAGTACTACGCGCATGCTCCTAGGGGGATAGATTGGTAGGAAAAGACCATCGCTCGTCCCCAACCGCCACTCATAAGGAAGACAATAAATAAATAAATCATGCTCCAACTTCATCACATAATGGTTCACCATACGTGCATGCTACGGGAATCAGAAACTTCAACCCAAGTATTCCTCAAATTCACAACTACTCACCTAGCATGACTCTAATATCACCATCCTCATATCTCAAAACAATTATCAAGCATCAAATTGATCATATCATCCAATTCACTTCTATGATAGTTTTTATTATACCCAACTTGGATGCCCATCATTCTAGGACCAATTTTATAACCATAACAAATACCATGATGTTCTAAAAGACTCTCAAAATAATATAAGTGAAGCATGAGACATCAATAATTTCTACAAAATAAAACCACCGCCGTGCTCTAAAAAGATATAAGTGAAGCACTATAACGAAATTGTCTAGCTCAAAAGATATAAGTGAAGCACATAGAGTATTCTAATAAATTCTGAATCATGTTGTGTCTATCTCAAAAAGGTGTGTACAGCAAGGATGATTGTGGTAAACTAAAAAGCAAAGACTCAAATCATACAAGACGCTCCAAGCAAAACACATATCATGTGGTGAATAAAAATATAGCTCCAAGTAAAGTTACCGATAAACGAAGACGAAAGAGGGGATGCCTTCCGGGGCATCCCCAAGCTTAGGATTTTGGTTGTCCTTAAATTATCTTGGGGTGCCATGGGCATCCCCGAGCTTAGGCTCTTGCCACTCCTTATTCCATAGTCCATCAAATCTTTACCCAAAACTTGAAAACTTCATAACACAAAACTCAATAGGAAATCTCATAAGCTCCGTTAGTGCAAAAAGGAAAACCACCACTTAAGTTACTGTAATGAACTCATTCTTTATTTATATTGGTGTTAAACCTACTGTATTCCAACTTCTCTATGGTTCATACTCCCGATACTAGCCATGGATTCATCAAAGTAAACAAACAACACACGAAAAACAGAATATGTCAAAAACAAAACAATCTGTAGTAATCCGTGATTTTCGAATATTTCTGGAACTCAAAAAATCCTACCAAAATTGGAAGTCCTAGGAAATTTTTCTACTGATCTACTTCAAAAATAATCAACTCAAAAACATGTTTCTTTGATTTATTAAAATTATTATCGTTCGTGCAAAATTTTCTGTTTTTCAGCAAGATCAAATTAACTATCACCATAGGTTATCCTGTAGGTTCTAATTGGTACAAACACTAATTAAAACATTAAACCACATCTAAACAGAGGCTAGATGAATTATTTATTACTAAACAGAAGCAAAAAGCAAGGAACAAAAATAAAATTGGGCTGCCTCCCAACAAGCGCTATCGTTTAACGCCCCTAGCTAGGCATAAAAGCGAGAATAGATCTAGGTATTGCCATATTTGCCATTCAATTCATAAGTGGCTTGCATAATATATTCATAAGGTAATTTGATTTTCCTTCTAGGAAAGTGTTCCATGCCTTTCCTTAATGGAAACTGGAATCTAATATTTCCTTCGTTCATATCAATAACTGCACCAATCGTTCTAAAGAAAGGTCTACCAAGAATAATAGGACATGAAAGATTGCAATCTATATCAAGAACGATAAAATCTACGAGCACATAATTCATATTTGCAACAATAAGAACATCATTAATCCTTCCCATAGGTTTCTTAATGGTGGAATCCGCAAGGTGCAAGTTTAAAGAGCAATCATCAAAATCACGGAAACCTAGCATATCACATAAAGTTTTTGGAATCGTGGAAACACTAGCACCCAAATCACACAAAGGATAGCATTCATGATCTTTAATTTTAATTTTAATAGTAGGTTCCCACTCATTATAAAGTTTTCTAGGGACAGAAACTTCCAATGCAAGTTTTTCTTCATAAGATTGCATCAAAGCATCAACGATATGTTTGGTAAAAGCTTTATTTTGACTATAAGCATGAGGAGAATTCAACAAGGATTGCAACAAGGAAATACAATCTACTAAAGAACAATTATCATAATTAAATTCCTTGTAATCCAAAATAGTGGGTTCATTGATATGTAAAGTTTTGACCTCTCCAATCCCACTTTTACCAAATTTAGGATCAAGATCTAAAAACTCTGAATCATCGGGACGCCTTTTAACTAAAGTTGACTCATCTCCAGTCCCATCATTATCAAGATTCATATTGCAAAACAAAGATTTAATAGGGGACACATCAATCACTTTTATATCTTCATCATTATTTTCAACTAACCCTTCTGGTTTGGCAGCCATCTTATTAACTAAGGTGGCTTGCTTATCAGAAATTTGGGCTATTGATTTTTTAAGACGAGCAATCTGAGAATTCAAACCATAAAATTCATGTACTCCATAAAGCTTTTTTGTTCTTTAAGCTCGTTTCTAAAGAAATTATTATGCTCAAATTATAAAGTCATAAAGCTTGTAACGTTGATTTCGATCTCTTCCAACCTTCTAAGATGAAGATCAGCGTTCTTAGGAAAAGCCATAAGGGCAAATAGGCACACAAGAGGCAAGCGAAAAAAGAGGCGAATGGAAAAGAGAGGGCGAATAAAACGGCAAGGGTGAAGTGGGGGAGAGGAAAACGAGAGGCAAATGGCAAATAATGTAATGCGAGGGAGATGAGTTTGTGATGGGTACTTGGTATGTCTTGACTTGTGCGAAGACCTCCCCGGCAACGACGCCGGAAATCCTTCTTGCTACCTCTTGAGCACTGCGTTGGTTTTCCCTTGAAGAGGAAAGGGTGATGCAGCAAAGTAGCGTAAGTATTTCCCTCAGTTTTGAGAACCAAGGTATCGATCCAGTAAGAGGCTCCACTCAAGTCCCTCGTACCTACACAAACAAACAATAACCTTGCAACCAACACGATAAAGGGGTTCTCAATCCCTTCACGGCCACTTGCGAAAGTGAGATCTGATAGATATAATAAGATAAGATAAATATTTTTGGTATTTTTATGATATAGATTGGAAAGTAAAGATTTCAAAATAAAGAAAATTGGAAACTTATATGATGGAAGATAGACCCGGGGGCCATAGGTTTCACTAGTGGCTTCTCTCAAGATAGCATAAGTATTACAGTGGCTGAACAAATTACTGTCGAGCAATTAATAGAGAAGTGCATAGTTATGAAAATATATAGGCATGATCACGTATATAGGCATCATGTCCGCGACAAGTAGACCGACTCCTGCCTGCACCTACTACTATTACTCCACACATCGACCGCTATCCAGCATGCATCTAGAGTATTAAGTTCATAAGAACAGAGTAACGCATTAGGCAAGATGACATGATGTAGAGGGATAAACTCAAACAATATGATATAAACCCCATCTTTTTATCCTCGATGGCAACAATACAATACGTGCCTTGCTGCCCCTGCTATCACTGGGAAAGGACACCACAAGATTGAACCTAAAGCTAAGCACTTCTCCCATTGCAAGAAAGATCAATCTAGTAGGCCAAATCAAACTGATAATTCGAAGAGACTTGCAAAGATAACCAATCATACATAAAAGAATTCAGAGGAGATTCAAATATTTCTCATAGATAAACTTGATCATAAACCCACAATTCATCGAATCTCGACAAACACACCACAAAAAGAGTTACATCGAATAGATCTCCAAGAAGATCGAGGAGAACTTTGTATTGAGATTCAAAGAGAGAGAAGAAGCCATCTAGCTAATAACTATGGACCCGAAGGTCTGTGGTAAACTACTCACAACTCATAGGAGACGCCTTGGCGGTGATGTAGAGGCCCTCCATGCTCGATTCCCCCTCCGGTGGAGCGCCGGAAAAGGCTCCAAGATGGGATCTCACGGGTACAGAAGGTTGCGACGATGCAAATATGGTTTCATGGTAATCTTGGATGTTTTTGGTGTACGTAGATATATATAGGAGGAAGAAGTAGGTCAATGGAGCCACGAGGGGCCCACAAGGGTGGGGGCGTGCCTACCCCCCTAGGGTGCGGCCTGCACCCTCGTGGCTGCCTCAGCTGCTTCTTGACATCCACTCCAAGTCTCCTGGATTGCGTTTGTTCCAAAATATCGCTCCCGAAGGTTTCATTCCGTTTGGACTCTGTTTGATATTCCTTTTCTACGAAAAACTGAAATAGGCAAAAAAAAACAGCAATTCAGGCCGGGCCTCCGTTTAGCAGGTTAGTCCAAAAATGATATAAAAGTTGTAAAGCCCATAAACATCCAAAACGGGTAATATAATAGCATGGAACAATCAAAAATTATAGATACGTTGGAGACGTATCAATGAACAGTAGTCGTGGATGAATAGTAGCCCGTGGAGGCTGGAGGAGGTCGATGGTGGATGAATAGTAACCCATGGAGGCTGGAGCGAGGCAGTAGACGGTGGATGAACACGGCCCCGTTTTGACCATAGGCGCTCCAGCACAAGTCCATTTCCTCCGTTTTACGGTACGCCACACCCCTCCCGATTAAGAGGACCCTACTTCGACCGTAGGCACTCCAACACAAGTCCATTTCCTTTGTTTTGCGGTACGTCGGACCCTTCCCGATGAAAAGGACCCCGTTGTAGTAATCTGTGAGCCACGAGGACTCAGCGATCCCATTACCATGTGTATCAAGACTACCAAAGCTTAATGGGTATGGAATGGATAAGTGGTGAGGTTGCAGCAGCGACTAAGCATGATATGGTGGCTAACTTACGAATACAAGAATAAGATGAGAAGCTACGCAAACGGTCGCAAACTAGTAATGATCAAGAAGTGATCCTGAAACTACTTACGTCCAAACATAACCGAAAGCATGTTCACTTCCCGGACTCCGCCGAGAAGAGACCGTCAGGGCTACACACGCGGTTGATGTCTTTTAATTAAGTCAAGTGTCAAGTTCTCTACAACCGGATATTAACAAATTCCCATTTGCCACATAATCGCGGGCACAATTCTCGAAAGTTTATACCCTGCAGGAGTGTCCCAACTTAGCCCATTATAAGCTGTCACGACCAATGAAGGTTATTCCTTCTCCCGGGAAGACCCGATCAGCCTCGGAATCCCAGTTACAAGACATTTCAGCAATGGTAAAACAAGACCAGCAAGACCGCTCGGATGTGCCGACAAATCCCGATAGGAGCTGCACATATCCGTTCTCAGGGCACACCGGATGGGCCAGACGTCGGGTTGGCATAGACCCTGGTTGCCTAGGGGGCGCCGGACATCGCCCGGTTCGGACCAACACTTAGAGAAGCACTGGCCCGGGGGGTTAAATAAAGATGACCCTCGGGTTTATAACTCCCAAGGGAAAGTTAGTAGGTTGCTAGGCAAATGTAAAACCAAGGTTGGGCCTTGTTGGAGGAGTTCTATTCAAAGCAAACTGTCAAGGGGTTTCCATAAACCCGGCCACCTAAGGAACGCAAAATCAAGGAACATAACACCGGTATGACGGAAACTAAGGCGGCAGGAGTGGAAAAAAACACCAGGCATAAGGCCGAGCCTTCCACCCTTTACCAAGTATATAGATGCATTAATTAACTAAGAGATATTGTGATATCCCAACATAATCCTGTTCCAACATGGAGCAATCTTCAACTGCACCTGCTACTAACAATGCTATAAGAGGGGCTGAGCAAAAAGCGGTAACATAGCCAAACAATGGTTTGCTTGGAAGGGTGAAAAGGTTAGAGGCTGACATGGCAATTTGGGAGGCTTGATAAACAAGAGGTAGGAAGCGCGACATAGCGATAGCATCAAAACAACTAGCATAGCAATGATAGTAGTGAGATCCAGGGTAACGGTCATCTTGCCTTAAATCCCGCTAGGAAGAAGAACGAGTCCATGAAGAAGATGAACGGGCGAAGACGAACCAAGCATAGTCGAATGAATCCTCACGATCACAATGAAACAGGAACTATCGAGAAGAAGCACAACCGGAAAGAAGCAAACAACATGGTAAACACACAACACATAAACATGACATGATGCTCAACTAAGTGTGATGCATGACAAGGCTATATGATGCTAGTCATGGCAAGAGATGATGAAAACAAGAACAACATATCAAAACAACTTTAAATGATGCCGGAAACAACATATAAAAAATCCGGTAAGCCCTCATATGCAAATTTGGAAATTGGTCCAGATATGAATAAACCTTTATGTTCAAGTAGTTAAACAGCAAGTTAAGATGCACCATGATAATCTACGCGAAATTCTAGTCAAGTTACATATAAAGTTCATTTAATTCGGAGCTATGGCCTAGAAGACATGAGCAAAACAAGTTAAACGTGGCATTGATGCAAAATGCATTCAAACATCAAGCAATCACACCCAAAACAAGGATGCAACATGATAAGGTGAAATTACATGCAAAATCAAGCAAGTTTCATATAGAGCATGCTCAAAACAGAGCAACGGTGCAACACATACACTCCAAACAAAATATTACAACAATCTGCCCAAAACAGCAACTAGGCACTTTGCAATCATCAAAACAACATGCTACAGGAATCATACGCACACAAACTTGACATGCACTTCATGTACAGATAACATACTTCATATATCATTAAGGTTCAGGTTCATAGGCATCACGGTTAAACCAATATGATCAAAGCAAAATGCAACATTACAACACGGGAGCATATGCATGAGCAGAGTTAATATGATGGCAACTTGAGAGCAATAAAGAGACAAGCTACAACAAGTAAACATACTCCCTCCGTTCCTAAATATTTGTCTTTCTAGAGATTTCAACAAGTGACTACATACAGAGCAAAATGAGTGAACCTACACTCTAAAATATGTCTATACACATCTGTATGTGATAGTCCATTTGAATCTCTAAAAAGACAAATATTTAGGAACGGAGGGAGTAGCAACTAAGGGCATGGCATCAAAGTACACATAACAAAGAGCAAATAACATCATGGCATCATATACATATGGCTCATTGATTAGTGGGAACCAACATGACAAGATTGAATGTTGAAACATTTTCAGCAAGTGTAAAACAGCAACATTATCATGGCATGTTTGCAAGCATTAAACAAAGGTCATATGATATCCAAAATTAACAACCATGGCATGTGAGAAAATTTCTCATAGCATACTTCAAAACATATAATTGAAGCATCTCAAGAAGAGGCATGGATCACTCAATAACAAGCTCACAACATGGCATAATGAAGTTTAACATAAAACTGGAACAGCATGTAGGCATGTTCATGGCAATGAAAACATATGCTACAGGACATATATAAGGCATAAAAAGGCATGAAAAATAGAGGTTAGCATGGACAACAAAAGATATCAACTAAGCATCTCCAGATTATGCATGGGTTAATTGGTAGCATCAAGAAAACATAACAACATGATATAACAGTTTCAGACTTGACAGGACATTAACAGCAAGTAGCCCACTTCACAAGCTTAATGAACTCACTAAAGGGCATATCAAAATATATGAATCACAACACAGTAAATATGGCATAATTATGCTACTAAAACATGCAGACATGGTGCTCAAAAGAAAATCACACCAAAAGATATATAAATGACAAATAGGCAAGTTACAACAGTTTTCAGCAGTTAACAGCAACATGCACTTCTGCAACAGGGATTACCATGTCAAGATGCACCCTAACATGAATGAAAATCAAACCAGCATGTATATCATGAAGAGCAGAACATATGCATATCAAGATCATCGTCATAGGGTCAACAAAGACAAAGTTACACCACTCACAAGATGCATACATGACGTTAACACAACAGATTCCAGCAGTTTATATCACTTAGCAGTTCTGCAACGAATAAGGCATCAATATGACTAGCAACATGAATGCAATTTCAACTATCATGCAGAGCATCCAGAGATGAACATTTTGACATATTATGCACGCAAAACGAGGCAGTATGCATGAAGTTATGGTCATGGCAAGATGCACACATAATATTTAAAACGCCAAGGACAGAAAAAAAACAACCTCGGGGAACTTGGATGGGGAGGAACTGGGACGGAGGGATCCAGGACGCGGGCGGCTGTTTGGTTGGAGGGGCAGGTGGATCTCATCCACCCGCTACAGATCTGGCTGGAGTGGACTCCGGCGAGCGGCGAGGCGGCTCCGGCGACAACGGGGCGCGGCTCCGGCGAGCGAGCGGGCGGCTCGGGTGCGCGGAGGCGGGGCGCAGCGGGCGGCTCGAGGAAGGGAGGCGGTGGTGCGCGGGTCCAGGCGGCGGCACATCGGGTGGCGGCGGCAGGTGGCATGGCGCACGACGACGGGGCGACGAAGGCGGCGGCGAGCGCACGTGAAACGCGACGAGGGGCGACGGCAGGATCCGGTGGCGGTGAGGCGGCCAGAGGGCGCGGGAGGGGGCCGGCGGGGCGGCGGCGGAGAGCGAGGCGGCGGAGAGGACGGGCGCGCCGGGCTCGGGGTAGGGCCCCGATGGGCTCCGCGGGCTTGCCCCGGGCCTGTGCGGGCCGGGGCGGCGCTGGAGGAGAGAGAGGAGGCGTGGGCGCTAACGTGGCGGTGTCCTATTGGACGGGGGCGGTGGTGGACATGTCCGGCGGCGCGGTTGGATGTGTCCGGCGGCACGAGGAGGATGAAGCTAGGGTTTGACCGCGAATTTCATCGGGGGAGGTGTTTATATAGGTAGAAGGAGCTAGGAGAGTCCAAATGAGGTGCGGTTTTCGCCCACACGATCGTGATCCAACGACAGAGAGCATGGAGGGGTTTTGGATGGGCTATGGGGCTGTTGTGAAGGGGTGCTGGGCTGCAAAAAGAAGGGGGGTTTCGGTTAACTCGGTTAACCGTTGGGGCATCAAACAATCTCCAGATGGAACGAAATTTGACAGGCGGTCTATCGGTAATATACCAAGGCCACTCGGCAAATCTCGGCCCATTCCGAGAACGTTTTTCTCCCGCTCACAAAACAAGGTCTGAGAGGGCGACGGGCGCGTGCGAGTGTGTCTGTGATCAGAGCAGACAACGGAGAGAACCGGGGGAACCCGAACGGACGCAAGTTTTGAAAAACATGCAGATGAAATGCAGATGATGACATGTCAAAGTGACGAAGGGGCTGAGGAGTAAAAAGAATTACTACTCTCCGATATAACTAGACTTCAAAAACAGTTTTCTTCTAGACTCAACAATGGCCATGCTAAGAACAATCAAGGGGGCTCCTATGGTCGGTCGAGGCTCTGATATGAACTTGTCACGCCCAATATGCGACCCTATCCTAAAGGAACTCGAAGGTCCCACCAAGGATAGAAGCGCATATTGGAGACGCTTTTGCAAGGTGGATATCATTACATTGTGCCATTACATAATAGTTTGGGGAACATACAAGAGGCATACAATGCCACATGGATACAACATCATCATACAAGAGAGCAACATCCGACTACGGATGAAACACAAACAGAAACTCAAACGACATCCACCCTGCTAGCCTAGGGATGCCGACCTGGAACCTATCCCTTGATCGAAGAAGAAGCAGAAGAAGAACGCCAAAACAAGTAAACATCGCTCTCGCATCATGATCATCGCATTACCTGTACCTGCAACTGTTGTTGTAGTAATCTGTGAGCCACAAGGACTCAGCAATCCCATTACCATGGTTATCAAGACTAGCAAAGCTTAATGGCTATGGAATGGATAAGTGTTGAGGTTGCAGCAGCGACTAAGCATGATATGGTCGCTAACTTTCGAATACAAGAATAAGATGAGAAGCTACACAAACGGTCTCAAACTAGTAATGATCAAGAAGTGATCCTGATACTACTTACGTCCAAACATAACCCAAACTGTGTTCACTTCCCAGACTCCGCCGAGAAGAGACCTTCACGGCTACACATGCGGTTGGTGCGTTTAAATTAAGTCAAGTGTCAAGTTCTCTCCAACCGGAGATTAACAAATTCCCATCTGCCACATAACCGCGAGCACGGCTTTGAAAGTTTATACCCTGTAGGGGTGTCCCAACTTAGCCCATTATAAGCTCTGACGACCAACGAAGGATATTCCTTCTCCCGGGAAGACCCGATCCGCCTCGGAATCCCGGTTACAAGACATTTCAGCAATGGTAAAACAAGACCAGCAAGACCGCCCGGATGTGCCGACAAATCCCGATAGGAGCTGCACATATCTCGTTCTCAGGGCACACCGGATGGGCTAGAAGTCGGGTTGGCATACACCCTGGTTGCCCAGGGGGCGCCGGACATCGCCTGGTTCGGACCAACACTTAGAGAAGCACTGGCCCGGGGGGGTTAAATAAATATGACCCTCGGGTTTATAACTCCCAAGAGAAAGTTAGTAGGTTGTTAGGCAAATATAAAACCAAAGTTGGGCCTTGCTGGAGGAGTTTTATTCAAAGTGAACTGTCAAGGGGTTGCCATAAACCCAGCCGCATAAGGAACACAAAATCAAGGAACATAACACCGGTATGACGGAAACTAAGGCGGCGGAAGTGGAACAAAACACCAGGCATAAGACCGAGCCTTCCACCCTTTACCAAGTATATAGATGCATTAATTAAATAAGAGATATTGTGATATCCCAAAATAATCCTGTTCCAACATGGAGCAATCTTCAACTTCACCTGCAACTAACAATGCTATAAGAGGGGCTGAGCAAAAAGCGGTAACATAGGAAACAACAGTTTGCTAGGAAGGGTGAAAATGTTAGAGGCTGACATGGCAATTTGGGAGGCTTGATAAACAAGTGGTAGGAAGCACGACATAGCGATAGCATCGAAACAACTAGCATAGCAATGATAGTAGTAAGATCCAGGGTAACAGTCATCTTGACTGAAATCCCGATAGGAAGAAGAACGAGTCCATGAAGAAGACGAACGGGCGAAGACGAACCAAGTGTAGTGAAACGAATCCTCACGATCGCAATGAAACAGGAACTATCGAGAAGAAGCACAACCGTAAAGAAGCAAACAACATGGTAAACACACAACACATAAACATGACATGATGCTCAACCAAGTATGATGCATGAAAAGCATATATGATTCTACTCATGGCAAGAGATGATGCAAACAAGAACAACACATCAAAGCAACTCTAAATGAGGTCGGAAACAACATATAACAAATCTGGTAAGCCCTCGTATGCAAATTTCGAAATTGGTCCAGATCTGAATAAATCTTTATGTTCAAGTAGTTAAATAGCAAGTTAAGATGCACCATGATGATCTACGCAAAATTCTAGTCAAGTTACATATAAAGTTCATTTAATTCGGAGCTACGGCCTAGAAGATATGAACAAAACAAGTTAAACATGGAATTGATGCAAAATGCATTCAAACATCAAGCAAACACGCCTAAAACAAGGATGCAACATGATAAGGTAAATTACATGCAAAATCAAGCAAGTTTCGTATGGAGGATGCTCAAAACGGAGCAACGGTGCAACACATACACTCCAAACAAAATATAACAACAATCTGCCCAAAACAGTAACTAGGCACTTTGCAATCATCAAAACAACATGCTACAGGAATCATATGCACACAAACTTGGCATGCACTTCATGTACAGATAACATACTTCAAATATCATTAAGGTTCAGGTTCATAGGCATCACGGTTAAACCAATATGATCAAAGAAAAATGCAACTTTATAACATGAGAGCATATGCATAAACCAACATGACAAGATTGAATGTTGAAACAGTTTCAGCAAGTGTAAAACAGCAACATTATCATGGCATGTTTGCATGCATGAAACAAAGGTCAATCCAAAATTAACAACCATGGCATGTGAGAAAATTTCTCATAGCATACTTCAAAACATGTAACTGGAGCATCTCCATAAGAGGCATGGATCACTTCATAACAAGCTCACAACATGGCATAATGAAGTTAACAGAAAACTGGAACAGCATGTAGGCATGTTCATGGCAATGAAAACATATGCTACAGGACATATATAAGGCATCAAAAGGCATGGAAGAAAAGCAGCGAGGGGCAACTACGGGATCCGGTGGCAGCGAGGCGGCCGGAGGGCGTGGGAGGCACGCCGGCGGGGCGGCGGTGGTGCACGCCGGCGGAGAGCGAGGCAGCGGAGAGGACGGGCGCGTCGGGCTCGGGGTCAGGCCCCGATGGGCTCCACGGGCTCGCCCCGGGCCTAGGCGGGCCGCGGCGGCGCTGGAGGAGAGAGAGGAGGCGCGGGGGCTGACGTGGCGGCATCCTATTGGACGGGGGCGGCGGCGGACATGTCCGGCGGCGGGGTTGGATGTGTCCGGCAGCGTGAGGAGGATGAAGCTAGGGTTTGACCGCGAATTTCAGAGGGGGAGGTGTTTATATAGGTAGAGGGAGCTAGGAGAGTCCAAATGAGGTGCGGTTTTCGCCCACACGATCATGATCCAACGACAGAGAGTATGGAGGGTTTTTGGATCGGCTATTGGGCTGTTGTGAAGGGGTGTTGGGCTGCAAAGAGAAGAGGGGTTTCGGTTAACTCGGTTAACCGTTGGGGCATCAAACAATCTCCAAATGGAACGAAATTTGACAAGCGGTCTACCGGTGATATACAAGGCCACTCGGCAAATCTCGGCCCAATCCGAGAACTTTTTCTCCCGCTCACAATACAAGGTCTGAGAGGGGCGATGGGCACGTGCAAGTGTGTCTATGATCAGAGCGGACAATGGAGAGAACCGGGGGAACCCGAACGAACGCAAGTTTTGAAAAAACATGCAGATGATGACATGGCAAAGTGCAACAGGCAAGCAAATGACATGGCAACAACGATGAATGACTGGAAGACACCTGGCGCATCGGATTCAGGGTGTTACAGTGTGTGTGTGTGTGTGTGTGTGTGCGCGCGCGCACGCGTGTGTGTGTGTGTGTGCATACATGGAAGACCAACCTGAAGAAAAAGATTGCATGTGTGCGATGGATAATGCCGAGTGGTAGTGTGTGTGCATGCATGCACGAGAGAAAGTTAGTGGTACAATTATAAAGAGAAGATGATTGTGTGGGTGTAAAAGACTAGGTGAGGTCATAATCAATGTAAAGTTGAATTCAAATATTTGAATAAGAGATCATGATGTTTGAAACCCATGCATCCATGAATATAACTGAGATATGCGTGGTGTGGTTTGGAAACGAGCATGCTATATTGTATACACATTAAAAAAGAACAGACTGATTTGAATTTGAGATACTGATGGCAGGTATCGTTTGGCCACATTGCATTCGTGCATAGACACTACACTATTGAAACTGGAGATGATGGGTGGCTTTCGTATCACATATCTATATATATACCCCTATATAGTGTGCGAACTTTGAAAGATGGTCGTTGGATGAAGCCAATCCCATGGTGTAGAGATGGCAAATCCGAGCACTACTGGCCGTTGGATATCATCTACATTCCACCAGATTTTGCCACATGTACAATCTGGAAGACACCATGGTTGAACTTAAGCATAATGCACAAACCTCAAAACACAAGCACTTCTCATTTGTTCTAGAATCTTCCGTATCATAATTGACCAAACATTTTCTAGATGAATTATCATTATTTGTTTTTATTTTATGCTTTACAACGCACAATTCCATGAATCTGAAAATAGATTAGCTTTTTTATAAAAATTAATTGATTTTGAATGAGATGAACTATAGAATTAAACGAACATCTACATCATGCATATATTACTCAAAGATTACATGCTATAATGTGATATTTATTCATAATTTGGTTGCCAAATCTCATGCATGCAATGCACGTGTACCTTACAAGTCTAAATGAGGGGTGTGTGTGTTGTGCATGTTAAACACACTGTACGTAGTATCATACTAATTGGGTTAGATTCTAAACATCTAGCTAGAGCATACATGTACTATGACTTGAATTCAACATAAAATGGATACATATATTTGAATTCGAGATTGTATGTACATGTAGTTCATATTTATATGGGAATTTACTACTCCTATATTCATGTCATGTGTTGTGAAGATAATATTTAGATGGTTGTATAACTAACATGAGTATAATCCCATTCAAACAGGGAAAATGTACTCAAATTTAGTCCATATGCTAGACAACACGAATTGTTTTTTATTGTTGAGGGAAGTGCAAATTGATTTGGTATTGTACACGTTAAGTTTGTTGTCCCAATTTTTTTAGTTTTATGTTGTTGTATTTGAATGTATTTCTAGTAATATAGTAAAACGGGACGTGGCTCTTTCTAGTGAGGTGCGATTTTTTTGTACACGTTAAGCTTGTTCTCCCGAATTTTCAAGCCGCGCCTTGTTATGCCGAAATTTCAAGCAAGCATCTCTGTCTATCGTGCTGCGAAACTCCCGCCTCTTCAACCCGCGCCTTGTTACCCCGAAATTTTAAGACATCTCTTTGTCTTGTTGTGCTCCGAAAACTCCCTCCATCTCAACCCGTGCCTTACTATCCCAAAATTACAACACGCACGAAAACTCCCACCTCCTGCGAAATTACAACACGCGAAATGCCCGTGATACCCCTGAACCGAAAGAACCGCCTAGCACAAATCGGTGGGTGTACTTTTGTAACTTACCCCACATTTCGGACAAGCGCATCCCTAAGCCATGGTTCCCCCCTCCCATCCCTTCCCCCCATTCGTACACCAAAGCCGCAAAAACCCGTGAAGCCCCACACCCTCCTCCGTTCGCTCAACTAGTCGAAGCCTCTTCCCCGACGACGCGTCCATAATAACACCTCGACGTCCCTCATCCACCGCACCGGATGAGGATCTGTGTAACATCCCAATTTCAATTTGGAATGTTATACATTAGATCATCATTGCGTAACATACTTTATTGCATTTTGGGTTGATCCTAGAAATTCAACGCAACTCAAGGACCCACGGAGAGAGTTGGGGGATTTCGTTATTTTCATATTTGAGTTTTCTCAAATTTTGAAAAGAGGATCATTTGGTTTTAATTATTTTTCTATTCGAATATTTCCAAAATGAAAATAAAAGAGAGGGGATAAAATGACTTCTCCAAAAGTAAAGAAATATTGGAGGAAAAATATTAAAATCAAATAAGATTTTTATTCGGAGTTTTATTGCTATTTTATTTGAATTAGGAAAAAATGCGTTCTTCAAAATTGCATTAGAGGCCCAAATAAATGTTCACATTGTCCGCTATATTTTTAGAGGACAGGGGAAATTTACTTTAGGATTTTTGGAGTCCGTTTAGTATTTATTTTCTTCCTTTTTCTGCGAGTCAGAATATTTTTTTTAAAAATGAACTGACCTAACCGGGTCGTGCCCGCCTAGGACACCGACCCGGCCGGCCTTTAAAAGCCACGAGGCCCGAGCCGCCGAAGCCGCCAGCCCACCTTGCTGAAACCCTAACCCTAGCCACCCGCCACCGCCGCCGCCCAAGCCAGCCGCCGACCCTGCCGCCCGCGCCAGCCGCTGTCGCCGCCCGCCGCCGCCGGACACCGTCCTTGCCGCCGACCCCGCCGCCGCCGCCGACCCCGTCGTCGCCGGAGTTGCCCGCCGCCGCTGCCACCGTCACGCTTGCCGAGGTAGTTGTCGGTTTATTCAAGAAAACCATTCGGTTTTATTTCGAAAACCTAAATTCGTCTTTTTATTAGATCGGTTTTATTTTTTTCCTCGGTTAACTTCAATAGCGGACGTCCGTCCGTACGTTCGTTTTAACGAACGAAGTTCACCCGTTAGCCGCAGACAACGAATGTTCGTTCGTTAGCCTGTTCGTCAGTTTTTCTTTTTCCAAGGTTTTTCCGCGATTATTTTCGATCGTGATTTCTGCCCTGATTTTTGTTTTAGTTTATCTTTTCGCTCGTTTATCGGAATCAGGCGATTCAAGTGCCTAGATCTTTGTCTCGAAGCCCTCTTTCTGTTTAAACAACTTGAACAAGATTTTTGTACTGTAAAATTTGACTTAAGTCCAGATTAGTAAACAAATGTTGTTTCTTTCGCAGTTTGAGTTTCGTTGCTCCGTTTGATTTGATCCTTTTTGCAAACCGGAGTTCTTCAATTAAACTTTCTGGTTAGATCTCTTATTTTAGTTTTACCCGTGCTTCTAGTTGAGTGCTTATTGTTTGCCTTGTTTGTTTGCGATAGAGTACCCGGAGTGCGAAATGTGCTACTAGGAGTCTTTAGGTTTCACGGATCATCAGCAAGGCAAGTAACACTTTGATAATACCTCTTTACTACCCATTTTTATTGTATTAGATCAACCCTCAAACATTGCATGGTTAGGATTTGATTAACATGTGGGTTTTGGGAAGTAGATGATGAGGTAGAACCTATTGCCCTGTTTATTATCAAACTTTTGGGTGTTACTTCTATGGTATGCTTATATTGCCATGTTATGCTCGTAGATGTGGTTTGGGTGAGTGTATCCATGACAGATGTGAGTATTGTTAATTAATGGTTAACTTAAGGTGGCTACTTAAATACACATCTGGGTGGATTGCTTGAGGCACCCTGGACCCAGTGGTTGTCAGGGCACCTGGAGAATCCAGTGTTTTCCTAGGATATCCCGGAGTACATGTGTGATCATCCTACGGTCCGCCACCCAGGCTCAAAGTGATCATAAGATTATTCATGCTAGAAACTTCCGTGTGCAGCCACAAGCCAAAATGGGCTCTCGCATAGTTGAGTAAGTTGCGTGAAGCTCTTGAAGAGGTAGACTAGCAGATGTAGTGGGTTGTAGGTGGTACTGTCTATCCAGAGTAGAGAGTTAATGCTTCAGAAAGACTGTGTCTCGAATCTCTGACCACGGTTGCATTCAAGTCTTGTGGGGAAAAGTGTGCAAACCTCTGCAGAGTGTATAAACTAATCATGGTTAGCCGTGTCCCCGGTTATGGACATCTTGAGTATCTGGTTCTTGGATTATCATGTTGATCTCATCACTCTAAATTAATTTAATGGGGTTTAATGATGATGTTTAATTGGGATTGAGTTGGGGGAACCTTCTCAATGTTTCACAACCACCATGATAGTTAAATAAAATTTATTCCTTTGTTGTAGGAAAAAATAGGCTTTATGCAAAACTGTAACCATGGAGCTTTCCACCAGCCATATATGCATGTAGTGGTAGCATTTATTTTGTTCATTACTCTATGTGTTACATTGCCAGCATATTCCATGTGCTGACCCATTTCAGGCTGCAATGTTCATGTTGCAGATTTTTCAGACGACGAGTAAGGTGCCATAGGTCATTGTCTTTCACTCAGTGATGCCGGTGGAGTTGATGGACTCACTTTATCTTCCAAGCCTTCCATTGTTATCGTATTTAAATGGCCTTAAGCCATATTGTTGTAATAAGTTCTCTTTTGGGACATTCGATGTAATAAGTGTGTGATTGACACTCTGTTATAAATCCTCGAGTAATGTGCGTGTCAGCATTACCGATCCAGGGATGACACTGATGCACAGAGACTAGACTGTTTGATCTCTGGTCGCTACAATCCATCGTCGATCTCGTCGTCCCGCCGGTTCAGCCACCCCGTCCTCCACCTCCAAGGAGCTACCCCGATGTTCCCCTCGTTTTTAGCACCACCTCCATTCCCGCACCGGCATCTTCACCTGCACCACCGAAAGAGCAGCATCATCACTGATTCCTCGGATGAAGTTGAGGCCTAATATCACGGTGCTGCCGGTGCTCGGTCCCGAGCCGACATGGCGCGGCTCCATCTACGGCGGCATCACCGGCCACTTACTCCATGGCGTTGCTCCCTCAGCGACAACGTCCACATCAGTACGAGTTGTTGCTGCTTTGGCTCTCACTCATGTTGCTGCTCTGCTCTTTCTCTCGGTCCCCTGCCTGGTCTCGCTCTTGATCTTGCTTGCGCTACTCTACTCTTGCTCGCGCTGCTGCTGCACGAGCAGCAGATACTGCTCTCGCTTGAGCCCCTGCAGCTGCTACCCGAGATGCTGCTACACGACTGCTGCCCCGGCTCTCGCACATACTGCTTCTCCGGGTGCTGCTGCTGTTGCTATTACTTTTCTGCTACTAGTGCATTCAGTTTCGATAGTGAAATTAAGTTTCGACAGCAAAACTCAGTTTCGACAGTAAAATTCAGTTTTGACAGTTCAATTCAGTTTCGACAATTAAGTTCATAGATGAGCGGCTGATGTATTTTACATCTAGCACTTTGTGGTTATGTATTTTACATCATCTATTGGAGATGTGATTAGAATTCCACTCAGGTTAACAATGTCTCTCTTGTCCTGCTTCAGCCTTGCCGCTGTACAACTCACCGGAGCTACTCCAACGATGAAACCCTCCATCACAGTGGAGCAGTACCCCTAGCTCCATATCTAGATGAGTAAGATCTTCTTCCCCTCCTCTTATAACCAAATCAGCCAGAGCATCCTCACTGAGCAACCCAACCATGTTGAGATCGACATGGCTTCACCAAAGAGGTTGTACACTTGTTGCATCACTTTTTTACTCTCCATGTTATATATATTGTCCACTGAGCACACGTAGTAATGTGAATCATGATTAGTTTCTCCTACTGCATGACAAGCAGTGAGGTACCAGGCAACTTAGCTATCCATGATGGACTCTCTTGAATGCCATCATTATTTATTTCTGCACGGTTGAGCTGTGCATTTGTAGATGGGCCTGGGAGTTGAGCTAGTAGGGTAGTGGCCTGGGTCCAAAGTAGCAGAAGTAGCACAAAAACATTTTTTTGTGTAGGCTTTTCCTTGTTCAAGCCCGCCTACTAGAATCGCTAGTGCTTGAAAGGAAAAGTGAAGGAAAAACATAGGAATTGGAAAGTTTCCTATGGTACTACTATTCATGCATTTGGTACAAAGGAATGGAGCAAAGGAAAACTGTAGGATTTGTTCCTTTAGTGTCTCCTTGAAAGAAAAACCGTAGGAATTTTAATACCCACTTGTCCTCCTTTTCAAATTCCTATTCATGAAGCAGAAGACTAAGTGATAATACCATAATAGCATTATAACCGTACATTTTCTACAGATGGCGGATGCAAGGAACCAGTTCACACTACCGGATGAAGATACACCTTTTGGACGACACTTGAAGGAAGTCACTACATACCTGAACATCGGAATACCAAGCTTCACCAGAACCTACATCGCCACTTTACCAAAAGAGGAGCGCTGGATGATTCGAGTTCAAGTTCCAGGAAGGATGTTCATGCCAGTCAATGAGCCCATAGATTTTTCCTTTGACGCACCAACCTAGAGTCTATGAAAGATCATGGCAGCCCACATCACTATGGGACGCATTGGAGAAGTTTACCATAAGGACCTTAAGGATACAATCTACCAGATCTGTGGGCACCGAGATGACCAATGGGAGATGATCAGCACCAGGAGGGACAGGTCTATTGCAGCTTTCATCCAGGAGTTAAACCAACACATTCATCGCCAGGAGAACTAGATGTGCGCAAGCATGATAGATCTGAAGAAGGCAATGACCAGGATCACGGAGCTGGAGGAAGAAATGACGATACTCGTGGAGAAGAATGAAGATTTGACGAGGAAGCTAGGAGTATTCATGGGAGACCCCGCGCCAGGAGGAGAAGACGACGATTCCACTTGCCCGGAGAACTACATCATCATTGACGACACCGACTCAGACCCTGACGACAGCGATGATGACTATGTTGATGAAGCTGGAGCAGATATCATGGAGTCTTCCACCGATTAAAACTTCTAGTCGACCACCATATCAATAGTAGTATTTCCCCATGTATATAGTATAGTACAAGCACTTTTGTAATGATAGTTAGACCGATTGTATGCCCTTGTTTGAATTGATTGAAGTGATATGTTTGTGTTTGTCTCATGTGCATATGGGTAGTGTTTTCCCTCTAGATCTCATTCTATTCTGTTTTCTCATCTTTTTTAAACCCATCAGATGCCTCCGAGACGCGACAATGGATTTGCTTTCCCACCGGAGCTCACTCAGTTGATCCAGCAGCAGAATGCATTGATGCAGATACTAGTACAGAATCAGAATCAGGGGAACAACAACAACAACAACAACCCACCACCACCACCTGTTGATCACTTAGCCCGTTTCCTAAGGCTAAATCCACTGGTGTTCTCTAGTAGCACCGAGCCGATTGTTGCAGGTGATTGGCTCCACAAGATTGGAAGGGAGTTGACCACTGCAGGATGCATAGATGCCGAGAGAGTGCGATTTGCTGCACATCAGCTTGATGGACCCGCAACATCATGGTGGGAGAATTTCACAGCCACTTACCCCATCAACACTGTCACATGGGACCAGTTTCAGCGGGCTTTTCGCACTGCCCATGTTTCAGCAGGAGCTATGGCCATGAAAAGCGCGAGTTTCGCAACTTGCGCCAAGGAGGACGCATAGTGGGCCAGTATGTGGATGATTTTAGTAAGCTAGCACGTTATGCCCCAGATGACGTCGCTACAGATGCAGCTAAGCAGGAGAAGTTTCTGGAAGGACTGAATGATGAGCTGAGCATGTAGTTGATGGTGGCAACTTTCAAACAACTACCAGGAGTTGGTAGATAGAGCTCTTATGATTGAAGGGAAGCAGCAGCAGATTGACAACCGCAAGAGGAAGTATGGACAAGGGAAGTACAATTCTGGAGCTCAGGAGAGACCCCGTTTTACCCCGAACTTAGGAGGACACCTTCACCATAACCATGGAGGCCATAATTCTAATTAAGGGAGTTCACATAACCATAGTGGCCCCAAGAATGGGAATGGTAATGGAGGAACCAATGATCAGAACTATTCCAACCCAGCAACGCCCGCCAAGAAGGATCAAAGTCACATTACTTGTTTCAAGTGCGGGAAGAATGGACATTACACCACGGAATGTTCTGAAGAAAAGAATGGAAATGGCAATGGAAGCTCTGGGAAGAACCCCAACCCTTCCAACAGGGGACAAGTGAACCACATTAGCGTGGAGGAGGTTGAAGCGCAACCCGATGCAGTAATAGGTAAATTTTTGGTTAAGTCATTTACTGCCATCGTTCTTTTTGATACTGGTGCATCGCATTCATACATATCAAGGGGATTTGTGGATAAGTTTAACCTGCCAACCCAAGCCCTTAGGTCACCCATGTTAGTAACCTCGCCAGGAGCAGAGTATATGGCTAGCCTATGGTGTGATCGTTTACCATTAAGGATTGGTAACTACGTGTTCCCCTCAGACCTAATAGTACTGGAGTCACAAGGACTGGATGTAATATTAGGCATGGATTGGTTATCGAAGTATGGAGGGAACATTGACTACGCGTCGATTTTGCTCACCACCCCAGAAGGAAGAAGGATCAAGTATGTATCCCGGCATGTGCCGAAGAGGACTCAAGTAAATTCCTTATCATGAGTTGTACAGGAGGAAGTACCAGTGGTGAAGGATTTCCCTGATGTATTTCCAGAAGAGTTGCCAGGCATGCCACCAGATAGAGACATTGAGTTTTTGATTGAGCTTTTGCCAGGGAGAGGGCCAATATCTAAGAGACCGTATCGGATGCCCACAAAGGATTTGGAGGAAATTAAGAAGCAGATTAAGGAGTTACTGGATAAAGGCTATATTCGCCCAAGTTCGTCACCATGGGGATCACCAGTGCTTCTAGTGGAGAAGAAGGATGGATCGTTGAGTATGGTTGTTGATTATCGTGGATTGAATGAAGTGACGATCAAGAACAAGTAGCCACTGTCGATGATCAATGATTTGTTTGATCAGTTGCAAGGAGATAAAGTATTTTCCAAGATCGATCTGCGATCAGGATGCCACCAGCTGAAGATTTGAGAGCAGGATATACCTAAGATAGCTTTTACCAGAAGGTACGGGCTATATGAGTATACCGTTATGTCATTTGGTCTGACTAACGCGCCTGCCTATTTCATGAACATGATGAACAAGGTGTTTATGGAGTTTTTGGATAAGTTCGTCGTGGTGTTCATTGATGATATTTTGGTCTAGTCAAAGAATGAAGAGGAGCATAAGGAGCATTTGCGTTTGGTACTTGGGAAGCTCAGAGAACATCAGTTATATGCCAAGTTCAGCAAGTGTGAGTTTTGGTTGAAGGAAGTTGGATTCCTTGGACATGTTATATCCGGAGATGGAATAGCAGTAGACCCCACCAAGGTTGTCACTGTGACAAATTGGGAAGCACCCATGTCAACCGGAGAGATCCGGAGTTTTCTTGGACTCGCAGGATACTACAGGAGGTTCATTGAGAATTTCTTGAAGATTGCAAATCCCATGACGGAATTGTTGAAGAAGGACACCAAGTTCAAATGGACTCAGGAATGTGAGGCTAGTTTTCAGGAATTGAAGAAACATTTGCTTACAGCTCCAGTGTTGATTCTTCCAGATCAACGCAAGGATTATCAAGTGTATTGCAACGCTTCTCGTCGAGGACTTGGAGAAGTGCTTATGCAGGAGGGAAGAGTTGTTTCATATGCCTCACGACAGCTTAAACCCCATGAGTTGAATTATGCTATGCACGATTTGGAGTTAGTAGCCATAGTGCATGCGTTGAAGACATGGATACATTTTCCCATCGGAAACCACTGTGAGGTGTACACGGATCACAAGAGTTTGAAGTATATATTCACGCAAAAGGAGTTGAATCTCAGGCAGAGGAGATGGTTGGAGCTCATCAAGGATTATGATATGAGGTTGCAATATCATCCCGAAAGGCTAACGTAGTAGCCGATGCGTTGAGCCGCAAGAGTCATGTCAACACGCTCATGACAGGAGAATTGCCCAAGGAGTTAGCAGAGGATATTCGTGAGCTATGTTTGGAGATAGTTCTGAGAGGCTATGTAGCAGCGTTGGGAAATCAGTCTACTTTGATGGATAAGATCAGAGAGGCCCAAAAGACGGACAAGGAGATTGCCGAGATAAAGGAAAGGATGAGCAAAGGAAAAGCTAAAGGATTTTGTGAGGATGAGCATGATACCATATGGTTTGAGGACCGTGTATATGTGCCTAATGACCCTGAGACTAGGAAGTTGATTCTGCAAGAGGCCCATGATTCGCCGTGTTCGATTCACCCAGGAAATACCAAGATGTATCTGGATTTGAAGGACAGTTTCTGGTGGACCGGAATGAAGAAGGATATTGCGGAGTATGTACTAGTTTGTGATGTATGTCAGAGAGTGAAGGCAGAGCATCAGAAGCCAGCTGGATTGTTACAGCCATTGGCGATACCCGAATGGAAGTGGGATAAGCTAGGCATGGATTTTATCACAGGATTGCCTAGGACTCGTTCAGGCTATGACTATATATGGGTTGTAGTCGATCGGTTAACGAAGGTAGCTCATTTCATCCCAGTGAAGACCACTTACACCAGTGCTAAGTTGGCAAAGATATACATGACCAGGAACGTATGTCTGCATGGAGTTCCGAGGACCATTGTATCAGAAAGAGGAACCCAGTTTACCTCAAAGTTCTAGAATCAGTTGCATGAGACTTTGGGTACCAGGCTAGAGTTCAGTATTGCTTTTCATCCACAAACAGATGGACAGACCGAGAGAGTCAATCAGATTCTAGAGGACATGTCGAGAGCTTGTGCGCTAGACTATGGATATGGTTGGGACGACAATTTGCCATATGCAGA
Organism: Triticum dicoccoides; assembly: GCF_002162155.2. Lineage (NCBI taxonomy): Eukaryota > Viridiplantae > Streptophyta > Magnoliopsida > Poales > Poaceae > Triticum > Triticum dicoccoides. Next base: position 319,844,542 of record NC_041389.1, on the reverse strand, counting down.
GTTCTCTTACAACAATAGCTATCAAGCCGGTTTGAAGATGGCCCCTTTGGAAGCTTTGTATGGAAGGAGGTGCAGGACACCGTTGTTGTGGGATGAAGTTGGAGAGCGTCAGTTGTTTGGACCAGATTTTATTAAAGAGTCTGAAGAGAAGGTTAAGCTAATTTGCGATGGACTCAAAGTAGCCCAGTCCAGGCAGAAGAGCTATGCAGATTCGAAATGCAAGGAGACAGTTTAAGAAGTTGGAGACAGAGTGTATCTTTGTGTGTCCCCGCTTTGAGGAGTTAAATGTTTTGGAGTTAAGGGAAAGTTAGCACCATGTTTTGTGGGACCATACAAAGTTTTGGAACGTATGGGAGAAGTTGCTTACAAGTTGGAGTTGCCCGAAGGATTGTCAGGAGTTCACGATGTATTCCACGTTTCCCAGTTGAAGAAGTGCCACACAGAGATGGCCGATATCCCTCTGAGAGACACAGTGCCATTGGAAGCGATTCAGTTTGATAGCGATATGACCTACGAGGAGAAACCAGTCAAGATTCTTGAGTTTGCCAGTCGAGTCACACGCAGCAAGGTTATCAAGTTCTGCAAAGTTCAGTGGAGCCACCATACAGAGGATGAAGCCACCTAGGAACGAGAGGAAGACCTACGTAAGGACCATCCTCACCTATTTTCTAGCCAACCCGAATCTCGAGGGCGAGTTTCATCTAAGGGGGGTAGGTTTGTAACATCCCAAATTTTCAATTCGGAATGTTATACGTTAGATCATCATTGCATAGCATATTTTATTGCATTTTGTGTTGATCCTAGAAATTCTACGCCACTCAAGGACCCACGGAGAGAGTTGGGGATTTCGTTATTTTCATATTTGAGTTTTCTCAAATTTTGAAAAGAGGATCATTTGGTTTTAATTATTTTTCTCTTCGAATATTTCCAAAATGAAAATAAAAGAGAGGGGATAAAATGACTTCTCCAAAAATAAAGAAATATTGGAGGAAAAATATTAAAATCAAATAAGATTTTTATTCGGAGTATTATTGCTATTTTATTTGAATTAGGAAAAAAATTGTGTTTTTCAAAATTGCGTTAGAGGCCCAAATAAATGTTCACGTTGTCCGCTATATTTTTAGAGGACGGGGAAAATTTATTTCGGGATTTTTGGAGTCCGTTTAGTGTTTCTTTTCTTTGTTTTTCTGTGCGTCAGAATATTTTCAAAAAACGAACCGACCTAACCGGGCCGTGTCCGCCTGGGACACCGACCCGGCCGGCCTTTAAAAGCCATGAGGCCCGAGCCGCCGAAGCCGCTAGCCCACCCCGACGAAACCCTAACCCTAACCACCCGTTGCCGCCACCGCCGCCACCGCCGCCGGACATCGTCGCCGCCCGAGCCAGCCGCTGAACCCACTGCCCCGCCGCCCGCGCCAGCCGCCAACCCCGCCCTCCACCGCCAGACGCCGCCCTCACCGCCGACCCCACCGTCGCCGCCAACCCCGCCGTCGCTGGAGTTGCCCGCCACCGCCGCCGCCGTCACGCTTGCCGAGGTAGCTGCCGGTTTATTCGAGAAAATAGTTCGGTTTTATTTCGAAAACATAAATTCGTCTTTTTATTAGATCGGTTTTATTTTTTTCCCCGGTTTACTTAAATAGCGGACGTTCGTTCGTATGTTCGTTTTAACGAAGGAAGTTCACCCGTTAGCCGCAGACAACGAATGTTCATTCGTTAGCCTGTTCGTCAGATTTTCTTTTTCCAGGGTTTTTCCGCGATTATTTTTGATCGTGATTTCTGCCCTGATTTTGGTTTTAGTTTATCTTTTCGCTCGTTTATCGGAATCCGGCGATTCAAGCGCCTAGATCTTTGTCTTGAAGCTGTCTTTCTGTTTAAACAACTTGAACAAGATATTGTTACTATAAAATTTGACTTAAGTCCATATTAGTAAATGGATCTTGTTTCTTTCGCAGTTTGAGTTTCGTTGCTCCGTTTGATTTGATTCTTCTTGCAAACCGGAGTTCTTCAGTTGAACTTTCTGGTTAGATCTCTTATTTGAGTTTTACCCGTGCTTCTAGTTGAGTGCTTATTGTGTGCCATGTTTGTTTGTGATAGAGTATCCAGAGTGCGAAGTGTGCTACTATGAGTCTTTAGGTTTCACGGATCATCAGCAAGGCAAGTAACACTTTGATCATACCTCTTTACTACCCTGTTTTATTGCATTAGATCAACCCTCAAACATTGCATGGTTAGGATCTGATTAACATGTGGGTTTTGGGAAGTAGATGATGAGGTAGAACCTATTGCCCTGTTTATTATCAAACTTTTGGGTGTTACTTCTACGTTATGCTTATATTGCCATGCTATGCTCGTAGACGTGGTTTGGGTGAGTATATCCATGAAAGATGTGAGTATTGTTAATTAATGGTTAACTTAAGGTGGCTACTTAAATACACATCTAGGTGGATTGCTTGAGGCACCCTGGAGTACCCAGTGGTTGTCAGGGCACCTGGAGAATCCAGTGTTGTCCTAGGATATCCCGGAGTACCCGTGTGATCATCCTATGGTCCTCCACCCAGGCTCAAAGGGATCATAAGATTATTCATGCTAGAAACTTTCGTGTGCAGCCACAAGCCAATATGGGCTCTGGCATAGTTGAGTAAGTTGCGTGAAGCTCTTGAAGAGGAAGACTAGCAGATGAGGTGGGTTGTAGGTGGTACTGTCTATCCAGAGTAGAGAGTTAATGCTTCAGAAAGACTATGTATCGAATCTCCGACCATGGATGCATTCAAGTATTGTGGGGAAAGGTGTGCAAACCTTTGCAGAGTGTATAAACTAATCATGGTTAGCCGTGTCCCCGGTTATGGACATCTTGAGTATCTGGTTCTTGGATTATCATGTTGATCTCATCACTCTAGATTAATTTGATTGGGTTTAATAATGATGTTTAATTGGGACTGAGTTGGAGGAACCTTCTCAATGTTTAACAACCACCATGATAATTAAATAAAATTTATTCCTTTGTTGTAGGAAAAAATAGGCTTTATGAAAAACTGTAACCATAGAGCTTTCCACCAGCCATATATGCATGTAGTGGTAGCATTTATTTTGTTCATTACTCTATGTGTTACATTGCCAGCATATTCCATGTGCTGACCCGTTTCGGGCTACAACGTTCATGTTGCAGACTTTTCAGACGACGAGTAAGGTGCCATAGGTCGTTGTCTTTCACTCAGTGATGTCGGTGGAGTTGATGGACTCACTTTATCTTCCAAGCCTTCCGCTGTTATCGTATTTAGATGGCCTTAAGCCATATTATTGTAATAAGTTCTCTTTTGAGACATTCGATGCAATAAGTGTGTGATTGAAACTCTGTTATAAATCCTCGAGTACTATGTGTGTCAGCATTACCGATCCAGGGATGACACTGATGCACAGAGACTAGACTGTTTGAGGTCTAGTCGCTACAATCCATCGTCGATCTCGTCGTCCCGCCGGTTCAGCCACCCCGTCCTCCACCTCCAAGGAGCTGCCCCGATGTTCCCCTCGTCTTTAGGACCACCTCCATTTCCGCACCGGCATCTTCACCCGCACCACCGAAAGAGCAGCATCATCACTGATTCCTCAAATGATGTTGAGGCCTAATCGGCACCACCAAAGAGGTTCTACACTAATCGCTGCATTTTCTTCTTGATTCAATCTCACGGTGCTGCCGGCGCTCGATCCCGAGCCGACATGGCGTGGCTCCATCTATGGCGGCATCACCGGCCACTTACTCCACGGCGTTGCTCCCTCAGCGGCAACGTCCACATCAGTATGAGTTGCTGCTGCGTTGGCTCTCACTCATGTTGCTGCTCTGCTCTTTCTCTTGGTCCCCTGCCTAGTCTGCTCTTGCTTGCGCTACTGCTCTCGCTCTTGATCTTACTTGTGCTACTCTACTCTTGCTTACGCTGCTGCTGCACGAGTAGCAGATCCTGCTCTCTCACTCGAGCCCCTGCAGCTGCTACCCGATATGCTGCTACACGACTGCTGCCCCGGCTCTCGCACACACTGCTTCTCCGTGTGCTGCTCTTGTTGCTACTGCTTTTCTGCTACTAGTGCATTCAGTTTCGATAGTGAAATTCAGTTTCGATAGCAAAATTCAGTTTCAACAGTAAAATTCAGTTTCGACAGTTCAATTTTGTTTTGACAGTTAAGTTCAGAGATGAGTGGCTGATGTATTTTACATCTAGCACTTTGTGGTTATGTATTTTACATCATCTATTGGAGATGTGATTAGAATTCCACTCAGGTTAACGATGTCTCTCTTGTCCTGCTTCAGCCTTGCCGCCGCACAACTCACCGGGGCTACTCCAACAATGAAAGCCTCAATCACAGTGGAGCAATACCCCCGGCTCCATATCTAGATGAGTAAGATCTTCTTCCCCTCCTCTGATAACCAAATCAGCCGGAGCATCCCCACTGAGCAACCCAACCATGCTGAGATCGACATGGCTTCACCAAACAGGTTGTACACTTGTTGCATCACTTTTTTACTCTCCATGTTATATATATTGTCCACTGAGCACACGTAGTAATGTGAATCGCGATTAGTTTCTCCTACTACACGACAAGCAGTGAGGTACCAGGCAACTTAGCTATCCGTGATGGACTCTCTTGAATGTCATCATTATTTATTTCTGCATGTTTGAGCTGTGCATTTGTAGATGGGCCTGGGAGTTGAGCTAGTAGGGTAGTGGCATGGGTCCAAAGTAGTAGAAGTAGCACAAAAACATTTTTTAGTGTAGGCTTTTCCCTGTTCAAGCCCGCCTACTAGAATCGCTAGTGCTTGAAAGGAAAAGTGAAGAAAAACATAGGAATTGGAAAGTTTCCTATGGTACTACTATTCATGCATTTGGTACAAAGGAATGGAGCAAAGGAAAATTGTAGGATTTGTTCCTTTAGTGTCTCCTTGAAAGAAAAACCGTAGGAATTTTAATACCCACTTGTCCTCCTTTTCAAATTCCTATTCATGAAGCAGAAGACTAAGAGATAGTACCATAATAGCATTATAACCGTACATTTTCTTGTGGTTTGACATAATCTCACCATGCTTCTTTGCATCCTGTGATCTTCCAATTCTTGTGAACCAAACACCCAGATTGGTAGAAATCCATTGTTTTTAAATTCTCAGTTTTGCACGTGCATTCCTATCATATTCCTTTGTATTTCCTATCCCTGCATTGTTAGAGTCCTCCAATTCAAACAAGCCCTTACAGAATTACTTCTGTTACAGATACGTGTCAAAGAAATCCTTATGTGGTGTCCCACTCCTGATGCGTTGTGGTCCACCCCTAGCTCAGCTGCTCCAACGATAGACGGGTTCACCATAGTAGGGATCTGCCATCCAGACTGTATGTTGCCGCCTCGGATCTTCTTCCCCGCCGTCGGCAGCCATGACAACTACATTACCATCATCAATTGAGTAGATGACCTTGAGTACTACATGGGTCTGCAAGAGAGGTCACACTATTTTGTGTCTACTTTCATTATGCATCACTTAATATGATGACATGCTACTTTATCGTCATGTTCACCGATTAGACTCCGAGTTAGGTCCAAACTAATGCTCAAACTTGAGTTTTTAAATGGTTGTGGGGTACATATTGGGGCGGCAATCAATACTATTTGTCTACTATCTGGTTAATCTCGGGTGCCTACTATGAGTTTCATGTTGGGTGGTGTCGGTGTCAAAACCGGTGGATCTCGGGTAGGGGGTCCCGAACTGTGCGTCTAGGCGGATGGTAACAGGAGACAAGTGACACAATGTTTTACCCAGGTTCGGGCCCTCTTGATGGAGGTAAAACCCTACGTCCTGCTTGATTGATATTGATGATGTGGGTCTTACAAGAGTAGATCTACCACGAGATCAAGGAGGCTAAACCCTAGAAGCTAGCCTATGGTATGATTGTTGTTATTGTTGTTGTCCTACGGACTAAAACCATCCGGTTTATATAGACACCGGAGAGGGCTAGGGTTACACAGAGTCGGTTACAATGGTAGGAGATCTACATATCCGTATCGCCAAGCTTGCCTTCCACGCCAAGGAAAGTCCCATCCGGACACGGGACGAAGTCTTCAATCTTGTATCTTCATAGTCTTGGAGTCCGGCCGATGATGATAGTTCGGCTATCCAGACACCCCCTAATCCGGGACTCCCTCAGTAGCCCCCGAACCAGGCTTCAATGACGACGAGTCCGGCACGTATATTGTCTTCGGCGTTGCAAGGTGGGTTCTCCTTCAAATTCCATGTGCCTGCCGAATGGTGTCCGGCTTCCTTATAAATGTTGCGCTCCTTGGCTTCCACGTCCAATAATGGCCCTCTTCCACGTGTCGTATGAATGCGAAAAGCTAGGGTATTTTTGCGTTTTACCCCCTAGCCGCGTGAATGAGCTGCTATAAGAGAGGTGAGGATCTAGATCCAACTCACACCATCCTCCTTCCGCAAGTACTCATCGAAGCGCCTCTGACAAAAATCCATTCCATCATGGATAGTCGACGCGGCTCCTCCTCTCGCGCTCCCAGCCCTCAGCCAGGAGATTGGGGGAGATGTTCAGTTCCACACAGCGAGCTAGTGACGCTCCAAACCAAGGGATATCTTCCCCCAACCTTCATGGTTCCGGTTCGAGCCGGACTGGCCATCTACAGGGGTGGAAAGCAGGCGGAGAGCGTCCCCAATCCCTCCAAAGGAGAGCGGGTATGCTTCGTCCCCTATCTAATAAGGGGACTCGGATTTCCGATACATCCGTTTCTCCGGGGGCTCCTGGAGTTCTATGGACTCCAGCTTCACCACCTTACACCTGCCTCCATTCTGCACATCGCGGGCTTTGTAGCTCTTTGCGAGCTGTTCCTGGGTGTCGAGCCCCATTTTGCGCTGTGGAAGAGATTGTTTTGCCTCGTACCCCGTTCTCACGAGGGGTCGATATATCAAGTGGGCGGAGCCGAAATATGGCGCATCGTCGGGACCAGATATCTATCCGGAACCCCTAAGAAGGCGTCCGAAGACTGGCCCCTCTGCCGTATCTAGTTTGGATCGGCCTCCCGGAGTTCAGCAACGCTCCCTTGAAGAAACGCCTGAGTTGGCGCCCGCGGAGCCCTCAACGGGAAGATGATGGGAGCGTCCAATATCTGATGGGCCGGATAAGGTTACTGGCCCACTCCGGACTGACCATGATTGGAGTCATGGCCACGTGCATTATGCGAGGGGTGCAGCCGCTCCAATATAGGGGCCACCCCATGTGGGATTTCAACGGGGAGGATGACACCACCCGTCATGGCCGCAAGGGGCCGAGATCGGCCGCCGATCTGGTGAAGATCCTGTCCGGCTTGTACAAGGGGGAGAAGGAGGACTTCCTCCGCACGAGTCCATTGAATGGATTCTCCATGAATAACCCTCGGAGCTGGGTAAGCGGACGTTTATCTGTCCGGTCCATATTCCCAAAGTCAAGTGTCTCGCTTTGTGATTCTGACGCAGGAGCTGCACCGGGACGTGGAGGGCATACAAAGCCTGGCTCCACAGCCCGAGGATCCGGGACGATCCCTTGATCCGTCCTCCGAAGAGGATCCAGACATAAAGGTGGAGCTGATTGACGGGGTGTTCCACCAACTTAGCATGGACAATGCTCTAGTCGCCATTACGGCTGACTACCCCGGTTTATCTCCGGCTTCCCAAGTGACTACGACCGGAGTCCTGACACCATCATTTGATCCATGCTCATTTCTGACCATCGTATACCAATGGTGCATCACAGGAGGCGCCTTTAAGGCGGGAAGCCGAACCCGCGGCAGCTGACCAGCAAGGGTCAGTTCGGCCCAGCAGGCGGAAGAGGAGTGCGGCGCGAATCGAAACGTCACCGCAACGGTACGGCGCACCGCTATTTTTAAGGGAAAGATCCCTAGGAGGTATATTGACACTCATGATTTTCCCAAGAGGAAGAGTGTTCGCCGGACAGTGTCCGGAGAGGTTGCCAATCAAGCCTCCGCTAGACATGCTCCAATGCGTGGTCCGGAAGGGGAGGCGAACACAAGACATGAGTCGGATGCTCCTCCAACGGAGGATACCGACAGGCTGTCCGCCACCAGGTCTGAGGTAGAGAGCGCTATGAATCACAGGCGCCGCCGGATGGTTCTTCGTGGCGCGTGTTTCTCTCCGGAGGCACTGAATGCCTTTAATGCGGGAGACGCGCACCTCCAGGCCGCTCGAGATGGTTTAACCAGAGCCACGGAGCGGTATGTGAAAGACATACGGGTGAGGAATTTTAATAGTTATATATGCCAGTAGCCCCCGAGACTTAAAATAGTTAGAATAACTGATTTAAGGATCATTTGTTTATGCAGGATCTTAGGGAGAAGAATACTGTCTGTCCCAGGAGCTTCAAGAGTGCAAGGCCCAACTGGAGGCCGCACTAGCCGCCGCAGGAGGAGGCATAGAGACTCCCTCTGGTAATACATACTTCGAAAAGATAAGTAATTTATGAAGTGCGGCGTGTGTGTAAGTCTGACAATTGAATTGCAGAGGGTGCCGAATTGGAACCGGACAAGCAACATCTGCTACGCCAGCTGAAGGCCGGCGAGAAGGTGCTTACGAGGGTGCAGCGGGAGAGGAACAAACTCCAAGATGCCAACCCCCGGCTGGGCGAAGAACTAAAAGATGTTCGGGTCCAGCTGGCTGACTCTGTAAAGGAGAATCGGCGGCTTCGTCGCGACATTTACAGTAAGTGCTTGAGCAAACTCTTTTGAAAAGAAGAGTTTGGCGAGGAAGTCGATTGAAAGAAATGTGTCTGTAGGTGTGCTCACGGGTCGTCCGGCGGAGGAAATGCCTGCTTCCACGGGTGACCTTCTTCCTGAGCTGTTGCAGCTGCACGAACGTATTCGGCAGGCGATGAGCGGCGTCGTCCAGGCCTTATGGCCGTCCGTCTCCCTACCCGAGGGTCTTGGAGGGCTTGCTGACAAGCTTCAGGGAGTACGGCAGCGCTTCCGTCTGTGGAAGATATCGGCCTGCTGTCAAGGCGCCAGAGAGGCCTGGGCCATGGTGAACACGCGGTACACGAAGGCTGATCCAAACCACATGGACGAGGTCGGACCTGTGGGGCCCGATGGGAAGGAGATCCCTGTGAGCTTAATGTACGGCCAAGTAGAGTTGGCCGCGAAATATTCCCAACGGGACTGTAAACTAGACAGCCTGTTAGATGGGATTGAAGAGGAGTTCAATCAATCAATTTGATGATGTAATTTTAAAATGACATGTAAAATGCCTTCTAGCCGGATTGTAGATCGTTTGTCTTTGCGGACCTGTTCTCTTCAACCTCGGGACCCAACAGTCTGGAGTGTGTCCGAATACCCTAGCGGTTATGAAAACCGGGGCATGCATGGAGACCAGGCGTAGGGGTCATTAGTGCTTTATCAGACAAGTGCCCAACTAGTTATGTTATATTACGTGGTTAGTAAGAAACATCTTCCAGGGAGAATAGTTCCGTTAGGGGTTCCTTTCCCTGGGAGGCATGCCCTAAGGTGCATGTCCGTTCTGCAAAAAGAGCAGAAAAAGCATCTGGGGGTAGATAAGTTTAAATAAGTAATAAATCATCTTTCAAGTCACCGACCGAATATTCCCTTAAGAACGCTAGCTTTCGGCGTCACCCAGTCTGAGGTACACATCCGGCTGACCCGGCAGTAACAATCGCAGAGGTGCTCCCTTTACCTCTTAGCCGAACAATCGTGAACGTAGGGGTAAGCACAGGAGCCAGGCAACCCAGCTTGGCCAAAACTAAAGTCATATCGATGCATATAATGGTGAATAAAAGGTACATGCGGAAGTATGACACATGTGTTGGGCATGAAGCCCGTATAAATAAGCTTCTGTTAAAGAAGCCCCCAGGTATAATGAGTGCTAGTAGCACATCAAGTGTGTGCGAACAATGCGCAGATCAGCCCATCAAAGGATTTTAAAAAAAGGGGAAGAAGGAGGGGAACAAGAGACAGTGAAAATGTAAAAGGTGGACGGAGGAGGGAGACGAACTCTGAGTCCGGCGCTAGGCGTAGAATTTTCGGAGACGGGCTGCGTTCCATGGGTTCGGCTCGAGTCGGTTGTCAGATGCGTTATGTAGACGGTACGCTCCGCCGGTCAGGACTTGGTCGATGATGAAGGGACCTTCCCATTTGGGCTTGAGTTTGTCCTTTTTCTTATCCGGCAGGCGTAGAACAAGTTCGCCAACATTGTAAGTTTTGGCCCGTACTTCTCGGCTTTGATATCTTTGAGCCTGCTGCTGGTAAAATGCGGAACGAGCTTTTGCCACGTCCCGCTCCTCCTCTAAGGCGTCCAAACTGTCCTGCCGATCCAACTCAGCTTCTCTTTCTTCGTACATGCGCACGCGAGGTGAGTCATGAATTATATCGCAGGGCAAAACTGCCTCTGCGCCGTACACCATAAAAATGGTGTGAATCCGGTAGTGCGGTTCAGCGTGGTCCGCAGCCCCCAGAGTACGGAGTCGAGCTCCTCTACCCAGTGCATGTTAGATTCCGTGAGGGACTGCACTAATCTGGGTTTGATGCCGCTCATGATTAGACCATTTGCTCGTTCGACTTGACCGTTAGTTTGGGGGTGATAGATTGAAGCGTAGTCGAGTCTGATGCCCATGTTTTTGCACCAGAGTTTAACCTCGTCGGCCGTGAAGTTCGTGCCATTATCAGTAATGATGCTGTGGGGGACACCATAACGGTGTACTACCCCAGATATGAAGTCTATCACGGGTCCGAATTCGGCCGTTTTAACTGGCTTGGCCTCTATCCATTTGGTGAATTTTTCCACCATGACCAATAGGTATTTTTGCTTGTGGGTTCCCCCTTTAAGGGGTCCAACCATATCAAGCCCCCAGACTGCGAACGGCCAGGTGATGGGTATAGTTTTGAGGGCGGTGGGTGGCATGTGGCTTTGATTAGCAAAGAGCTGGCAACCGACGCATCGTTGGACTAAGTCCTGAGCATCTGCCCGGGCAGTCGGCCAATAAAATCCTGTATGGAAGGCCTTGCCTACAAGGGCCCGGGCTGCGGCGTGGTGCCCACCGAGTCCAGCGTGAATTTCAACCAGGAGATTTCACCCTTCCTCTTCGGAGATACACCTTTGAAGGACTCCGGTTGTGCTTTTCTTATAAAGTTCTCCCTCATGGACCTTGTAGGCTTTAGATCGTCGAACTATGCAGCGGGCCTCACTTTGGTCTTTGGGGAGTTCCTGCCTAGTTAAGTAGGCTAGGAATGGTTCCGTCCACGAGGCGATTACTGCCATTATTTCGTGGGCTGAGGGTGTTATTTCATTGGCTGAGCCACCGACTGTGTCAGAATGTTCCGTGTTGGGTGGCGCGGTTGGTTCCGGGTTGCTACTTCCGGACTCCTCTTCCCATAGTACGGATGGCTTAAAGAGCCGCTCCAGGAAGATGTTTGGAGGGACGGCGTCGCGTTTTGCGCCGATGCGCGCCAACACGTCGGCTGCCTGGTTATTATCCCGGGCTACATGGTGGAATTCGAGTCCTTCGAACCGAGCTGGCATTTTTAAGACGGTGTTACGATAGGCTGCCATTTTTGGATCCTTGGCGTCAAAGTCTCCATTTACTTGGGGTATTGCGAGGTTTGAGTCCCCGCGCACCTCTAGGCGTTGAATACCCATGGAGATTGACATCCGGAGACCATGTAGAAGGGCCTCGTATTCGGCTGCATTGTTAGAGTCCGTCTACATTATATGAAGTACGTATTGGACTGTGTCTCCGGTTGGGGACGTCAGTACGACGCCAGCCCCCAAGCCGGCCAACATTTTGGAGCCGTCGAAATGCATGATCCAATTGGAGTATGCGCCGTACTCTTTAGGGAGTTCGGCTTCGGTCCATTCGGCAATGAAGTCAGCCAAAACTTGCGACTTTATAGCTCGCCTTGGTTTGTAGGTTATGTCAAATGGTAAGAGCTCAATGGCCCATTTTGCAATCCTGCCCGTCGCGTCGCGGTTGTTTATAATGTCGTTGAGGGGTACTTCGGAGGCCACTGTTATCGAGCACTCTTGAAAGTAGTGTCGCAGCTTCCGGGATGCCATGAACACCGCGTACGCTATCTTTTGATAATGTGGATACCGGGACTTGCATGGGGTTAAGACAGTGGATACGTAGTACACTGGTTTTTAAAGAGGGAATTTGTGTCCTTCTATTTCTCGTTCGACGACGAGCGCTGCGCTGACAACTTGATGTGTTACCGCGATATATAATAACATTGGTTCGCCTAGGTTGGGCGCGGCCAGGACCAGATTTGTTGCTAATATGGCCTTTATTTCTTCGAGTCCGTCCATGGCAGCATCCGTCCACTCAAAGTGTTTGGTGCGCCGAAGGAGGCGGTAGAGAGGCAATGCCTTTTCTCCCAAACGGGAGATGAAGCGGCTTAGAGCCGCCACGCATCCAGTCAGTTTTTGTATTTGTTTGAGGTCTTTTGGGATATCCAGTTGTGACAGAGCTCGGATCTTGGCTAGGTTTGCTTCAATTCCTCTACCAGATACAATGAAGCCCAAGAGCTTTCGGGCTGGTACACCGAAAACGCATTTTCCGGGTTGATCTTAATGTCATATGCTCGAAGGTTGTCGAATGTGAGCCTCAAATCGTCTACTAGAGTTTCGACGTGTTTGGTCTTAACGACCACATCGTCTACGTATGCCTCCACTGTTTTGCCGATCTGGGTAGCCAGGCATGTCTGAACCATGCGCTGATATGTTGCGCCGGCGTTTTTAAGTCCGAATGGCATTGTGTTGAAGCAGAATGGTCCGTATGGAGTAATGAATGCCGTTGCGGCCTGGTCTATTTCCGCCATCTTGATTTGATGGTATCCAGAGTATGCGTCGAGGAAACACAATGAATCGTGCCCCGCGGTAGCATCGATGATTTGGTCGATGCGGGGGAGGGGGAATGGATCCTTTGGACAGGCCTTATTAAGGTCTTTAAAATCCACACAAAGGCGCCAGGATTTGTCCTTTTTTGGTACCATTACCAGGTTCGCTAGCCAGTCCGGATGTTTTATATCTCTGATGAATCCGGCTTCTAATAGTTTGGCTAGCTCCTCTCCCATTGCCTGTCTTTTGGGTTCGGAAAATCGTCGAAGAGCCTGTTTGACTGCCTTGAATCCTTTTAGGATATTTAGGCTGTGCTCTGCCAGCCTGCGTGGGATTCCTGGCATATCTGAAGGGTGCCAGGCGAAAATGTCCCAATTTTCCCGAAGGAATTCTCGTAGTGCGGCTTCTACATCAGGGTTTAATTGTGCCCCAATGGAGGCTGTCTTTGTGGGGTCTGTTGGGTGGACCTGGAATTTGACTATTTCGTCTGCTGGTTTAAAAGATGTGGACTTAGATCTCTTATCGAGTATCACATCGTCCCTATTCACCGTGGAGCGTAGTGCCATGAGTTCTTCTGCCACAAGGGCTTCGGATAGTGCCTCTAGGGCTAGTGCGGCTGTCTTATTTTCAGCGCGGAGCGCTATGTCCAGATCACTGACCAGAGTGATGATTCCATTGGGCCCGGGCATTTTGAGCTTCATGTACCCGTAATGGGGTACGGCTTGGAAAATTGTGAATGCCTCTCGCCCTAATAGAGCGTGATATCCGCTGCTGAACGGGGCCACTTGGAACGTGACTTCCTCGGACCTGTAGTTGTCCGACGAGCCGAACACCACATCTAGTGTGATTTTTCCTGTGCAGTGTACTTCCCGACTAGGGATTATTCCTCTAAAGGTTGTGCTGCTTCGCTCAATGCGGCTCCAGTCTATTTCCATTTTTTGGAGGGTTTCCTCGTAGATGAGGTTTAATCCGCTGCCGCCATCCATGAGTACCTTGGTAAGACGAAAGTCGTCCACTATGGGACTGAGGACCAATGCGGCTGGTGCTCGGGCTGTTCGGAATTTAGGTTCGTCGCTGGCATTGAAGGTGATAGCCGTGTCGCTCCATGGATTTTTTGTTGCTACTTGGTAGACTTCGGTGAGGCTGCGGATTGTTTGTTTCCGCATATTATTTGATGCGAAAGTCTCGAAGACTGTTAATACCGTACTGGTACTGTTGGGCTGGTTTTCCGGAGCTAGAAGCCCTTCGCCACTTTCGGCCACCTGCCGTAGTATCCAACATGCCCGGAGGCTATGTGTTGGAGTGGCGCCTTCTGCATTATGGATTTTGCAGGGTCCGCTGAGCCATCCCTCCAGTACGGTTCCGTACCCTTTAGGGGGTTTTTGCTTTTTGGTTTTTGACCCAGGTGCTTGAGCATGGTGCACCCTTTTATTCCGGACTAAGGTTGTGTTTAGGGCCGGATTGTCCCAAAATCTAGTTTCGTTTTCCAGGCACTCTCCATCGCACAGTATTTTCATACTATGGTCGCCAGGTCGGCGAAGCGCGTGACCTTGCGACGACTTATGGCGTTCATGATTCCCTTGTCTGTGCAATTATTGCAGAAAATAGAGATTGCGCTTTCCTCATGGCAGTCCTTTATCCTGTCCATAACCAGGAGGAATCTGGCCCAGTAATGATGTACTATTTCATCGGGCTCTTGCCGTATTTGATATAGATCGCTTGTGTTTGGGTGGGCGGGTGGAACTAAATTCGGAACCCCGCCCAATCTGAGGCTCAAAGGCTGAGGAGTTTCCGGATTTGGAAGCTTGGATTGCTGGAGGTCGTCCAACGAATCTAGTCCGCTGCCTGACTTTAGGTTCAGTACTCGATTGACGTCCGTCCCTCCATGGGAATCCGGCATGGAGGGATCGGGAATCCAGACATAACTGGTTTTTAACATAGAAGAAGAGTCGCTGCGTTGTTCTTCTACCACCGCAACATGGTGGGTAGCCTGGGGAGAGTTAATTTCTCTTAGATCGGTTTTAATCCCAATCTGATCGTAGTCTGTAGCGACTCCCAGGGCGGTGATGCGATCCAAGAGCTCGTTTACGGAAGAGAGCTCCATCGGATCCAGCTGCTCGGTGAATTCCGAGTTGATGCGAAGATCGCTTTTGATGACCCGAGAGGTCATCGTCGAAGCGGTGGCCGAACAGGCGGTCATAAGAAAACCACCCAGCCGGATAGCTTGACCGGCGGCCAAAGCTCCTTTGGCAATGGTACCGTCTTTAAATACGGGAAGAGGAATCCTTCCTGATTGCGACGACACAGAGGAACTCTCAATGAAAGCACCAATGTCGGTGTCAAAACCAGCGGATCTCGGGTAGGGGGTCCCGAACTGTGCGTCTAGGCAAATGGTAACAGGAGACAAGGGACACAATGTTTTACCCAGGTTCGGGCCCTCTTGATGGAGGTAAAACCCTACGTCCTGCTTGATTGATATTGATGATGTGGGTATTACAAGAGTGGATCTACCACGAGATCAAGGAGGCTAAACCCTAGAAGCTAGCCTATGGTATGATTGTTGTTATTGTTGTCGTCCTACGGACTAAAACCATCCGGTTTATATAGACATCGGAGAGGGCTAGGGTTACACAGAGTCGGTTACAATGGTAAGAGATCTACATATCCATATCGCCAAGCTTGCCTTCCACGCCAAGGAAAGTCCCATCCAGACACGGGACGAAGTCTTCAATCTTGTATCTTCATAGTCTTGGAGTCTGGCCGATGATGATAGTTCGGCTATCCGGACACCCCCTAATCCGGGACTCCCTCAGGTGGAAACAAACATTAAAGGAGCCATTATCTGTATTTTTTTAACCGAAGCTATTATATGCCTTCTATCATTGGTTTTGGGTCTATCCATAGTTTGCTACCATCACTCTGGATTTGTGCATGCACTCCTTACATAATCTCACTATGTTTTATTCCTATGCATGTCAGTTATTGTACACAATGGTACTGCACATGTAGAGCAAAAGAGACGAGCCTTGCGTGGAAATAAAATTTCATGCAGACATCGCTCCATGGTCGGGGCAAAAGCAACCCCCCTCTCCCCATTCCAGACTATAATCAAGAGGAAGATAATTGTTCAGAGGGGGATTCAGAGGGAGCATACCACTCCTATTTACCCCCTGGGGTCTTCTGCTCTAACTTGGCATGCTGATGTTGGTCATATCATGCATATGGTGCCTTGCATTGCTTACTTTATACATAAAATATGTCATCTCCTTAGTTTAGACATGCATTGTGTGAATGCCATATGTTTATTTTATATATCATATATGTGAATCATGCAATGCCATCTGGTTTAGCCAGGCATCATATATGTGAATTTTGCAATGCCATCCTGGTTAGCCAGTCAGCTTATATGTGAATTATATCATACCAGCCTTTTTTATTACGTATTAAATTTGTCAACAATTTTAGTACATTCAATTACTCTTCATGTGCATCGGCCATTCGACACGTCATGGAAAAATCTGGAGTGCAAACAAGGTCATCAGAGCAGACAATGCTATCTGATGAAGTACATGTCTTGCTGGTTACGGATAGCTCCTCAGAGGAGGATTCAGAGACAGATGACCAGTCGCATCCCCCCCCCCCCGAGGTGCATGCTCTAACATGGCAGGGTTATATTGCTCATATCGTGCATATGGTGTCTTGCATTGGCATATCATTTGCTTAGTTTAGACATGCTTTGTGTGAATGCCACCTGTTTAGTCTCTAATTACCATATATGTGAATTTTGTAATGCCATCTTGTTGCAAGACATTATATATGGGAATTATGCAATGCTATCTTGTTGCAAGGCATTATGTATGTGAATTTTGCAATGCCATGTTGTTTAGCCAAGCGTCATATATGTGAATTATATCATGCCATCCTTTTTTTGTATTACTCATTCCATTTGTCGACAATGTTTGTATATTCATGTGCTCTTCCTGCACATCAGCCATTTCAATTGGTGATGGAGAAATCTAGAGCCAGAGAAAGGTCTTCAGAACAGACAATGCTACCTGCTGAGGCAGATATCTTGCTGGTTATAGATAGCTCCTTAGAGGAGGATTCAGAGGCAGACGACCAGTCCTATTTTCCCCCTGAGGTGTATGCTCAAACTTGGCAGGGTTATTTTACTCATATCATGCATATGTTGTCTTGCAATGCTTAGTTTTTACATCATATACACAATAATGAATGCCATCTCCTTAGTTGACACATCATATATGCGATTGCCCTTTGCTCACTTTCTTGGTATATAAATCATATATTTGAATTATATCATGTCATGATGTTTACATAGACAGCATGTATCTGAATTATGGCATGCCAACCCATCTTCTAAAGACATAATATAGTTATATCATCTCATCCTGTTTACATAGTCATCATATATTGAATTATGTCACCATGAATTATATCATGCTATCATGTTTCCATTGACGACATGTTTGTGAATTATGGCATGCCAGCCACTTTAATAGACACATCATATAGTTATATCATGTCATCATGTTTACATAGTCATCATATTTTGAAGTATGTCATTCTATCCTATTTAGTTAGCCATCATATATGTGAAATTGTGTCATGCTATCCTATTTAATTATCCATCATATATGTGAAATTATGTCATGCTATCCTGTTTGGTTAGACAACCTAAATGTGAATTATTTCATGCCCTGCTTTCTTCCCTACTGTCCATTGCACTTGTCTATCCTACAATGTCTGTACATTCAATTACTTTTCTTGTTTATCAGCCATTTTAATTGGAGGGGGTGATGGCAGTATCTATGGGAGTAAAAACACGATCTTCAGAAAAGATCGTGCTACCCGTCGATGCAGATGGAACCATGGTCGTACTTGCCCAAGAACCAACCGCACCACACATAACCTAGACTATGTAGATTGTACCCCTACCCAGTTGAACAGAGAACTAGCTACACCCCTTCTAACCCCAACCCCAGCTGGTAGTAACCCACTTCCAATTGACACAACACCATCTCCACCATAGAGCACCCAAACACGAGCAGTTAGTAAGGCAACTGCAGTGCCCAAAGCACGAGGACCACCACTCCAAACCCCAAGTCAAGGCTTAAAGCAGAAGAAGAACTATTCTCAGGTCAGGTTCCGTAGCTATGGTTCATACTCCTTTGCTCTTGCATCACTGTATTTACTCATACCAACTAATTTCAAATTTGAAGGATGCAATTCAAACTCCAATGGCGCAACAGGTATGTTTTAAACCTATTTGTTTAACGTGTTTACTGTTGTAACTTGCTCTATGTTGATTTCAGTTTCAATTGAATAAAAAGTTGTGTTCTCATGCCATGCACATTACAACTGTTGTTATTGATGTGTAGTTTCCCACACTTTTATTCTGTCTATGCTGCTTTGTCTTAAATAGATATGATTTGAACTGTCTCTATCTTGATTTGGAAACATAAACTAGAATAATATAAACCGTACAGTGACCATACTACATAGATATATGTTTGTTTCATGCTGTTATCCTGTCCACCTTACTTCTGAACTGGTTTACCAAAATGAGTCTCATATACAACATGGTAAACCTGTGATCTGTCTGCTTGTTTCTCTTTTAGAATGCGGACAAAATATTGGAGAAGAGTACCCCGTTATGCAATGGTAAATGAAGTAATGCAGATAAGGTTCAAGATAGTGAGACATCCCTGTTGGTCTCCAAGAAAGCTGATAAAAACTATATTGAAGACAATGAGACAACCCCAAAGTCATGTCTTGATGTAGTATTCGAGTTACTGGCCACTATGGCTGGCACTAGCTCTTCGAACTGGCTGCCTGAATCAGTTTGGCTTCTTAAGTCTCAACATAAAGTTGAAAGACATCGATCAAATGGCTGTGACAGGGAGCCGAAGGACTGAGGAAGTCCCTACAGAATTCAGATGCATACTTTCTGGTGCAACAGCAAGCGCTGGAGGATTTAAGCGCCAAACAATAGAAAGCTAATAAGCTCGCTAAGTGTCTTGCCAGTGGATAGCCAGGATATTGTTTCTTGAGCTCTTGTGAAGTGGTTTCAATGCTGGACTTGTTTTGTGAAGTCTACTACACAACCTTCTTCTTGTAGACGTTGTTGGGCCTGCAAGTGCACAGGTTTGTAGGACAGTAGGAAATTTCCCTCAAGTGGATGACCTAAGGTTTATCAATCCGTAGGAGGCGTAGGATGAAGATGGTATCTCTCAAGCAACCCTGCAACCAAATAACAAAGAGTCTCTTGTGTCCCCAACACACCCAATACAATGGTAAATTGTATAGGTGCACTAGTTCGGCGAAGAGATGGTGATACAAGTGCAATGTGGATAGTAGATAAAGGTTTTTGTAATCTGAAAATATAAAAACAACAAGGTAACTAATTATAAAAGTGAGCGTAAATGGTATTGCAATGATAGGAAACAAGGCCTAGGGTTCATACTTTCACTAGTGCAAGTTCTCTCAACAATCATAATATAGATAGATCATATAACAATCCCTCAACATACAACAAAGAGTCACTCCAAAGCCACTAATAGCGGAGAACAAATGAAGAGATTATGGTAGGGTACGAAACCACCTCAAAGTTATTCTTTCGGATCAATCTATAAAAGAGTTTGTACTAGAATAACACCTTAAGACACAAATCAACCAAAACCCTAATGTCACCTAGATACTCCATTGTCACCTCAAGTATCCGTGGGCATGATTATACGATATGCATCACACAATCTCAGATTCATCCAACCAACACAAAGTACTTCAAAGAGTGCCCCAAAGTTTCTACCGGAGAGTCAAGAACGTGTGCCAACCCCTATGCATAGGTTCATGGGCGGAACCCGCAAGTTGGTCACCAAAACATACATCAAGTGGCACATGATATCCCATTGTCACCACAGATAAGCACGGTAAGACATACATCAAGTGTTCTCATAAAAGACTCAATCTGATAAGCTAACTTCAAAGGGGAAACTCAATTCATCACAAGAGAGTAGAGGGGGAGAAACATCATAAGATCCAACTACAATAGCAAAGCTCGGGATACATCAAGATCATGCCATAGAGGGAACACGAGAGAGAACATGAGAGAGAGAGAGAGAGAGAGAGATCAAACACATAGCTGCTGGTACATACCCTCAGCCCCAAGGGTGAACTACTCCCTCCTCGTCATGGAGAGCACCGGGATGATGAAGATGGCCACCGGTGATGGGTTCCCCCTCCAGCAGGGTGCCAGAACGGGATCCCCAGAGGTTTTTGGTGGCTACAGAGGCTTGCGGCAGTGGAACTCCTGATCTATCTTGATATTCGATGGTTTTAGGGTACGTAGGGTTATATAGGCGAAAGAAGTCGGTCGGGGAGTGCTCGAGGGGTCCACGAGACAGGGGTCGCGCCCTGTAGGGGGGGCGCGACCTCCTATCTCGTGGCCTCCTCGAAGATCTTCTGACATGGACTCCAAGTCTCCAGGATCATATTCTTCCAAAAAATCACGTTGCCGAAGGTTTCATTCCATTTGGACTCTGTTTGATATTCCTTTTCTTCGAAATACTGAAACAGGCAATAAAACAGCAATATGGGCTGGGCCTCCGGTTAATAGGTTAGTCCCAGAAAAATGATATAAATGTGTAAAATAAAGCCCATAAACATCCAAAAGGGGTAAGATAATAGCATGGAACAATCAAAAATTATAGATACGTTGGAGACGTATCAAGCATCCCCAAGCTTAATTCCTGCTCGTCCTCGAGTAGGTAAATGATAAAAACAGAATTTTTGATGTGGAATGCTACCTAGCATAATTCTCAATGTAATTTTGTTTACTGTGGCATGAATGTTCAGATCCAAATGATTCAAAATAAAAGTTCATATTGATAAAATAAATAGTAACACTTCAAGCATACTAATCAAGGTAATCATGTCTTCTCAAAATAACATGGCAAAAGAAAGTTCATCCCTACAAAATCATATAGTTAGGCTATGCTTCATTTTCGTCACACAAAGATGTTCCCAACTTCTATACCCCCGATGACAAGCCAAGCAATTGTTTCATACTTAAATAATCTCAAACTTTTTCAACCTTCACGCAATACATGAGCGTGAGCCATGGATATAGCACTATGGGTGGAATAGAATATGATGATGGGGATTGTGTGGAGAAGACAAAAAAAGAGAAAGTCTCACATTGACGAGGATAATCAATGGGCTATGGAGATGCCCATCAATTGATGTCAACATGAGGAGTAGGGATTGCCATGCAATGGATGCACTAGAGCTATAAATGAATGATCAACAAAAGAAAACTAGTGGGTGTGCATCCAACTTGCTTGCTCACGAAGACCTAGGGCATTTGAGGAAGCCCGTTGTAGGAATATACAAGCCAAGTTCTATAATGAAAAATTCCCACTAGTATGAAAAATACAACTTATGAGACTCACTATATGAAAAACATGGTCCTACTTTGAAGCACAATATATGAGACTCACTACATGAAGAACAAGGTGCTACTTTGAAGCACAAGTGTGGAAAAGAGATAGTAGCATTGCCCTTTTCATTTATTTTCTTCTTATTTTCCTTTTTTTGGGGCCTTTCTTTTTTTCTTTGGCCTTTCTTCTTTTTTTTTATTTTTTTTTATTTTTGGGAAATGCTCTAATAATGATTATCATCACACTTCTATTGATTACAACATATGAATTACAACTCGAAACTACAACAAGATATGACTCTATATGAATGCCTCCGGCGGAGTACCGGGATGGTGTAATGAATCAAGAGTGGCATGTATGAAAAATAATGCATGGTGGCTTTGCCACAAATACGATGTCAACTACATGATCATGCAATGGCAATATGACAAAAGTAAAGTATGTCATGAAGATGATGAACGGAATGGTGGAAAGTTGCATGGCAATATATCTCGGAATGGCTATGGAAATGCCATAATAGGTAGGTATGGTGGCTGTTTTGAGGAAGATATAAGGAGGTTTACGTGTGATAGAGCGTATCATATCACGGGGTTTGGACGCACTGGCGAAGTTTGCACCAACTCTCAAGGTGAGAAAGGGCAATGCACGGTACCGAAGAGTCTAGCAATGGTGGAAAGGTAAAAGTGCGTATAATCCATGGACTCAACATTAGTCAAAAGAACTCATATACTTATTGCAAAAATTTAGAAGTCATCAAAAATCAAGTACTACGTGCATGCTCCTAGGGGGTAGATTGGTAGGAAAAGACCATCGCTCGTCCCCGACCGCCACTCATAAGGATGCACAAGCCAAGTACACTTCATGTTTCAAATTTGTTACACAACTTTAACCATACGTGCATGCTACGGGACTTGCTAACTTCAGCACAAGCATTCTTTAAATTCATAATCACCCAACTAGCATGACTTTAATATCACTACCTCCATATCTCAAAACAATTATCAAGTATCAAATTGATCATAGCATCCAATTCACTTCCTATGATAGTTTTTATTATACCCAACTTGAATGCCTACCATTCTAGGACCAACTTTATAACCATAGCAAATACCATGCTGTACTAAAAGACTCTAAAAATAATATAAGTGAAGCATGAGAGACTAGCAATTTCTCCAAAATATAACCACCGTCGTGCTCTAAAAGATATAAGTGATGCACTAGAGCAAATGACAAACTACTCCAAAAGATATAAGTGAAGATCAATGAGTAGTCGAATAATTGTGCAACTATGTGAAGACTCTCTAACATTAAGGAATTTCAGATCTTGGTATTGTATTCAAACAGCAAGCAAAACAAAATAAAATGACATTGCAAGGATAGCACAACTCATGTGAAGAAGCAAAAACTTAGGCTCAACCGATACTAACCGATAGTTGTTGAAGATGAAAGGTGGGATGCCTACCGGGGCATCCACGAGCTTAGATGCTTGAGACTTCTTGAAATATTATCTTGGGGTGCCTTGGGAATCCCCAAGCTTGAACTTTTGTGTCTCCTTAATTCCTCTCATATCATGGTTTCTCTTTTTATCAAAAGCTTCATCCACACCAAACTCAACAAGAACTCGTGAGATAGGTTAGTATAAACCAATGCAAAACCTTATCAATTTCTACTGTAACAAATCACTAAAATTATTATTCCACATTGCATACTAAATGCCTCTGCATATTTAATACTCCTATCCTCAAATAGAATCATTAAACAAGCAAATATACGCAAACAATGCAAACATAACAGCAATCTGCCAAAACAGTACAGTCTGTAAAGAATGCAAGATTCATCATACTTCCCTAACTCCAAAAATTATGAGAAAAATATTACGCTGTAGAAGATTTATCAGATCTCAATATTCAAAAAGGTTCAACATTATACCATTCTCTGACTTTTATAGGGAATTTTTGCAACAGCGGTAAACTTTCTGTTTTTAAACAGCAACATGGATACTAGCAAAATAAGCATGGCAAAGGCTATCCTTGACATTTTTATTGAAAATAAATATGCAAAACATTATTCTAAATAACATCAAGCAAATACTAACAAAAGAAAAGTATGCTCCAAGCAAAACACATATCATGTGGTGAATAAAAATATAGCTCCAAGTAAGGTTACCGATGAACGAAGACGAAAGAGGGGATGCCTTCCGGGGCATCCCCAAGCTTAGGCTCTTGGTTGTCCTTGAATATTGCCTTGGGGTTCCTTGGGCATCCCCAAGATTAGTCTCTTGCCACTCTTTGCTCCATAGTCCATCGAATCTTTACCCAAAACTTGAAAACTCCACAACACAAAACTCAACAGAAAACTCGTAAGCTCCGTTAGTATAAGAAAATAAAACAACCACTTAGGTACAGTAATGAACTCATTCTAAATTCATATTGGTGTAATATCTACTGTATTACAACTTATCTATGGTTCATACCACTTAATACTATCCATAGATGCATCAAAATAAGCAAACAACACATAAAAAACATAATCTGTCAAAAACAGAACAGTCTATAGTAATCTGTATCAAACGTATACTTCTGGAACTCCAAAACTTCTGCCAAATTAGGAAGTACTAAGAAATGCGTGTACCAATCCATAGAAAAAATAATCAGATCAAGATCACATTTATGTGAATTAACAAAACTAATTTACTGGGTGCAAAAGTTTCTGATTTTCAGCAGGATCAACACAACTATCACCGTAAGCTATCCTAAAGGTCATACTTGGCACTTTATTGAAACAAAAGATATAAAACATGATTATTACAGTAGCATAATCATGTGAACACACAAAAACATTAAGGATAAATATTGGGTTGTCTCTCAACAAGCGCTTTTCTTTAATGCCTTTCTAGCTAGGCATGATGATGACAATGATGCTCACATAAAAGATAAGAATTGAAACATAACAGGAGCATCATGAAGCATATGACTAGCACATTTAAGTGTAACCCACTTCCTATGCAGAGGGATTTTGTGAGCAAACAATTTATGGGAACAATAATCAACAAGCATAGGAAGGTAACACAACTATAGCTTCAAGATTTTAAGCACATAGAGAGGAAACTTGATATTATTGCAATTCCTACAAGCATATGTTCCTCCCTCATAATAATTTTCAGTAGAATCATGAATGAATTCAACAATATAACCAGCACCTAAAGCATTCTTTTCATGATCTACAAGCATAGAATTTTTACTACTCTCCACATAGGCAAATTTCTTCTCATTCGGAATAGTAGTGGGAGCATCATAAGAGACTTGAACACTAAAAATTGTTTCCACATTAAAAGAGTAATGTTCAGAAAAAGGGTAATCATAATAATGACAAGTTTTATAAATATAATCATCACTACTTTTTATAGCATAAGTTTCATCACAATAATCATCATAAGTAGCAACTTTGTTCTCATCATAATCGATTGAAACCTCTTCCAAGAGAGTGGAATCATCACGAAATAAAGTTGACACTCTTCCAAATCCACTTTCACATTCATCACAATAAGATTCAACATCCTCCAAAATAGTGGGATAACTACTTCCTAAAGTTGACACTCTTCCAAACCCACTTTCATCAATATAATCATCATAAGTAGGAGGCATGCTATCATCATAACAACTTTGCATATCAAAACTTGGGATGCTAAAAGTATCATATTCATTAAACATAGCATCCCCAAGCTTGGGACAAATATTAATTTCAGCAAATATATTCTCAAATATTTCATCCTCATCAAACATAGCTTCCCCAATCTTGGGCCCTTTCATAACAAAAGCATAATCACTCTCATCATTAAAAATATGGATAGCACCAATAGTAAAGCAATTATCATCATCACAATGAGTAGTAGGAGCAACATCATTTGGGAGGGATACATTTTTACCTTTGTTGCTCCTTCTTTTCTTTTTCTTCTTCACATTATGTGTGGGTTCAACCTTCCTCTTTGAGCTCCTTATTGATGAGATTGGTTGAATAGAAAGCTCTTCCTCGTTACCTGATTCATCATAAGAAATAATAGGAGGAGATTGGGAAGTCTCTTCCCTTTCATTAGTATTCTCATCATCTTCTCTTTGCTTTCTTTTCTTTAGGTAATTGGCAATATAAGGATTTTCAATGCAATTCTCCGCACAATACAGATAAATCTTCCCTAGATCAATATCAAAGAATTTCTTTTGGGCAAATTCTGAAAGGTCCTTAAGTAAACATTTCAATTCTTCGTAACCCAAAAGTAAACTAAGTTCATTTTAATGTGCAAGGGAGATCAAATCATCACAATTTTTGGACACGATTCGATCATGAAACAATTTGCATAGGAGATGTAAATGACCACATTCATTGCAAAGTTCACAAGTACGGCAAAGGAAATTTAAATTTTCAGCACTCACATTTAGCCTTTCTTGCAACCATTTAGTTTCTAAATGCTTATGCCTCTTGCAATATATATCTTCTCTATTTGGTGTGTTCATGCAAACATGCACTCCACAAAAGTTGACATGCTTATAAGAGATATTCTCATCATGACTAGAGCAATCATCATTAGTACTAAGGATATTCAAGGAGTTCATACTAACAACATTGCAATCATGCTCATCATTCAAAGTTTCAGTACCAAGCATTTTAATGCACTCTTCTTCTAGCACTTGAGCACAATTTTCCTTTCCATCAAACTCACGAAAGATATTAAAAAGACGAAGCGTATGAGACAAACTTAACTCCATTTTTTTGTAGTTTTCTTTTATAAACTAAACTAGTGATAAAACAAGAAACAAAAAGATTCGATTGCAAGATCTAAAGATATACCTTCAAGCACTTACCACCCCAGCAACGGCGCCAGAAAAGAGCTTAGTTGACAGGGTGTGAGTGAGTGCCCTTTACCTAGCCTCCCCGGCAACGACGCCAGAAAAGAGCTTGACGTCTACTACACAACCTTATTCTTGTAGACATTGTTGGGCCTGCAAGTGCACAGGTTTGTAGGACAGTAGCAAATTTCCTTCAAGTGGATGACCTAAGGTTTATCAATCCGTAGGAGGCATAGGATGAAGATGGTCTCTCTCAAGCAACCCTGCAACCAAATAACAAAGAGTCTCTTGTGTCCCCAACACACCCGATACAATGGTAAATTGTATAGGTGCACTAGTTCGGCGAAGAGATGGTGATACAAGTGCAATATGGATAGTAGATAAAGGTTTTTGTAATCTGAAAATATAAAAACAGCAAGGTAACTAATGATAAAAGTGAGCGTAAACGGTATTGCAATGATAGGAAACAAGGCCTAGGGTTCATACTTTCACTAGTGCAAGTTCTCTCAACAATAATAACATAGATAGATCATATAACAATCCCTCAACATGCAACAAAGAGTCACTCCAAAGCCACTAATAGCGGAGAACAGACGAAGAGATTATGGTAGGGTACAAAACCACCTGAAAGTTATTCTTTCGGATCAATCTATAAAAGAGTTCATACTAGAATAACACCTTAAGACACAAATCAACCAAAACCCTCATGTCACCTAGATAATCCATTGTCACCTCAAGTATCCGTGGGCATGATTATACGATATGCATCAAACAATCTCAGATTCATCCAACCAACACAAACTACTTCAAAGAGTGCCCCAAAGTTTCTACCGCAAGTTGGTCACCAAAACATACATCAAGTGGCACATGATATCCTATTGTCACCACAGATAAGCACGGCAAGACATACATCAAGTGTTCTCATAAAAGACTCAATCCGATAAGATAACTTCAAAGGGGAAACTCAATTCATCACAAGAGAGTAGATGGGGAGAAACATCATAAGGTCCAACTACAATAGCAAAGCTCGAGATACATCAAGATCGTGCCATAGAGGGAACACAAGAGAGAACACGAGAGAGAGAGAGAGAGATCAAACACATAGCTACTGGTACGTACCCTCAGCCCCGAGTGTGAACTACTCCCTCCTCGTCATGGAGAGCGCCGGGATGATGAAGATGGCCACCGGTGATGGGTTCCCCCTCAGGCAGGGTGCCGGAACGGGCTCCCGAGAGGTTTTTGGTGGCTACAGAGGCTTGCGGCAGCGGAACTCCCGATCTATCTTGATATTCGATGGTTTTAGGGTACGTAGGGTTATATAGGCGAAAGAAGTCGGTCGGGGAGTGCTCGAGGGGTCCACGAGACAGGGGGTCGCGCCCTGTAGGGGGGGGCGGCCTTCTATCTCGTGACCTCCTCGAAGATCTTCTGACATGGACTCCAAGTCTCCAGGATCATATTCTTCCAAAAATTCATGTTGTCGAAGGTTTCATTCCGTTTCGACTCCGTTTGATATTCCTTTTCTTCGAAATACTGAAACACGCAATAAAACAGCAATATGGGCTGGGCCTCCGGTTAATAGGTTAGTCCCCAAAAATGATATAAATGTGTAAAATAAAGTCCATAAACATCCAAAAGGGGTAATATAATAGCATGGAACAATCAAAAATTTAGATACGTTGGAGACGTATCATTTTGCTGCGGCGTTCATTTGCACCAGTCGTCAACTTTGACAACCAGTGTATGTAATATGCTGCTTTGTTCCCCATATCTGCACTGGTGGCGAACTTTGATGCCCAGTGGATGTAATATGTGTAATAACCATGATAGCCTAGCGTAAGTTGCTTGCTTATTTATTTCCTTGTTGACTTGTTTACTTGTTTGCTTGTAGTCAGTGCGGTTCTTTTTTCGCGGTTTGCTAGTGGCCGCAATAACCTATTTTTTAAAACTAGGCCACAATAACCATGGGCTATATATTTACTATAGTGACCATGGGCCTCCTACGGACCGTATGGGTCGTAGCATCAATGGGCCATCTACGGGCCGTATGATCGATTGGCCAAACATGGGCCACTAACGAACCGCATTATGGGCCGTAAACGGGCTAGAGTTGGAATCGTCCATTCATGGGTCAACCATAACGGGACGTCGTTACTCGGCCGTATTTGATCACGCCATGAAAATGTCCCAACGGATTAACGGGCCACAAACGGGCCAACTTTAACCACGGGCTGAATTTGGCCCACAACCGGAACATGCCAGTAACGGACCATAAGTAATCGAATGCTGCAAATCAGCCCAAGAATAAATGGGCCCTAAGAAGGCCGAAAGAAAAAACACGGGCTGGAAACGACCCAATGGAATAATGGGTCGTTAATGGGTATAAAGCGATACACTACTCATTACGGGCAAGTTTCACCACGGGCCGTTAATGGGCCAAGAGTTACAAAGGGCCTCATATGGGCCGAAAGACGTCATGGGCCGGAAGTTACAATGGGATGGGATCATATTGGACGGCCCAAATGATGCTACTGGGCCTAATTTGGATAGGCTATAATGGGTCGTGAGTGAGCGGGCTATAAAGATATATGCGAACAGGCCGCTAGCAGGCTTTAAGTGGGTCGGCCATTACCTTTTGATAAGGTCAAATGGGCCGGCCTTTTGACCTGAATGGGCCACTGTTGGGCCGAGCCACATGTCGATGTATCATAGGCGCGTTCCGTCCATTCGCTGGATGACAACTATCGCAACGCTGGGCCGACACGTGGATCTGCCGGTGAATGAGAATCTTACACGTGGAAATTCCCCATTGGTCTGGGCTGTTAACATGTTATCAGATCCAAACCAGAACCCGATAGCTTAACGGTGACCCATTATGGTAGATGACACGTGTCGGTTACCCTTGACGAAAGCACTTCCATGACCCGCCATTTATCTTCATGGAAGTGGACACTTCTGTGATGATAATTTTGGTATTGTCATGGAACACTTCTACGACAGCACAGGTATGACTATCTTGATTATGTCATAAAATCGTCATGGATGTACATGCATGACAGAAAATGTGACCTATTGTGACAAACACGTATCATCACAGAAATGTATTTTTTTGTAGTGTATGAGACTCATATATTGGTAGTACTATTTTGACCTTAATATGCAATAGACTTAGATTTTATTAACCAATCACGACTAGGGATCCAGCCGGAAGCAGAGCAATAGCAAACATCATCGCAACAAGATGTAGATGATTAGTTGCTCGTTTCTCCTAGTATAGTATGCATGTAATTGCTAACTTTGGTGTGTCGAAATGTTTTGTGTCTAATCACTTATGTGATTGTATTTTTAATTTGGTTATGCAATGTTGTTCTTATAAGTATATATGTTGATGTTCTATAGACAAAGCACATCACATCGCAAATGGACCACACTAGGGAACCCATCGGTCATGGATTCGTCAATCGCAGACGATTGTATACCAGCAAGCGTTTACTCACAACACACACGGCTTATTCCTTCACAAACAGCTCGGTGGATTAACTATATGCCATGTATCGCATATGCAACTCTAATCTAATTCGTGCTTGATGTATCCGACATCGCTCACACAGTTCATCTTATTTTGCCACGTATCACTATGCCGGCCTCTGCTCGTGTCCCTCAGCGCGCTCTGTTGTAACATCCCAATTTTTAATTTGGATGTTATTCATAGGTCATTCATCTACATCCATGATTTATGCATTTTGTTGCATTCTATTTTTGTTGCATTTTGATCCAAGAGACCTTAAGCAACTCAAGGACCAATTTGGGAGAGTTGGAGGTTCCACAAAAAGTCCATTTTTGATTTATCAAAATTTGGTAAATTGGATCAAATTGTTTTTCAAAATTATTTTCCAATTATTTTAAATAAAGAGAGAAGATAAAAGGACTTCTCCCAAATCAATAAAGAAATATTGGAAATTGAAATTTGAATTTTGGAAATTTTATTTGATTTTATTTTCTAGTTTATTTATTTGTGAAGTAATTAGTACTATAATGTTTGTTTTTAGTTTAGGCATTTAGGCCCAGAAAAATGTTCACTAGGCCACTAATAAGGCCATATTAATATGTGGATTTTTTTGGTATTATTAGGATTTTATTTATTTTAGTTTTGCGTGTTTTTGACTCTGTGGAAAATTGTTTAAAAAAACTTTCCCGCCGGACCGGGTCGGCCCAGCACCCGCCAGGTCGCGGCCCAGCCCCGCTCGCCTCGCCCGACCGACTCCGGCTGGAGTCCGGCTGGAGCAAGTGCCCGCCGCCGTACAGTCCCGTTCGGACTCCACCTTCACGCCGTCTTGCCCCTCCCCCAAGAAGTCGCCGCCCTCCCCTCCTTAAATACCAGGCCGACCGACCCTTCCTCCCCACCTTGCCAGCTACCGCTGCCATAGACGCCGCCGCTGCCCTCCGCCGTCCTCGCCGGAGCCCGACGCCGCCGTCCCCGCCCGAGCCCGTGACCGCCACCGCCGTTCGCCTCGCCGCTGATGAAGACCGCCGCCGCTGGTAGCTCTCGCCGCCTCGACCGTCCGATTTGGACCCAACGGTCCAGATCTCTTCTTGTTTTTTTGTTTTTTTCGTTTTCATTTTTTTAATAAGCGAGCATTCGCTCGTTATGATTTGGTAGCGAACGTTTTCGTTCTGTTAAGTTCCGTAGCGAACATTTGTTCGATAGTTTTTTTCTTTTTATTTTAGTTTTCTGCCAGGGACCTATTTGTAGTTTTATTTACAGTTTAGGCCCTCTGTTTCAAACTAGCAACTTTTTGCTCGATTGTCCGAATTCGATGAAACAAACGCCAAAATCTTCAGAGCAATCTCATCTATCCAGTAAACCAACTTGAACATGTTTTTGAAAATTTAAAATTTGAATTTAGTTCAGATTTGAATTTGATCTTGTTTTGTTCGAAACTTGAGTTCCGTAGCTCCGTTTTAGTTGATTCTTTTTGCAAATCATAGATAATCATATGTACCTTCTGTTAAGATCTAATCTACATAATTATGGTACTGTTAAAGTTTGTTTTCTGTTTAGATTAGTTATTTGCTTGTTTTTGAGTTTTCTGGATCTTTTCTTTGATTTCTCTTTGTATCCTTTGTTTGAGTGCTTTTGCATGCTATTGTTTGTTTACGATAGATTTTCCGGAGTGTGAAGCTTGTTACTACGAATCCCTAGAGTTTTCTGATAGTCAGCAAGGCAAGTTACACTTTGATCATACTTATCAATACCCAGTTTTTACTATGCATTAGTTTTGCCCCACAAAGATTTGCATGAGTAGGATTGGGAACATGTGGTTTGGTTGTAGTTCATGAGGTAGGAACCTATTACCTTTGATCACCCCGGGAATATACATTATGCTCTTATTTTTCTTAGCCATGCTCATAGACGGGGATTGGTTCGTGAGATTCATGCAAGTTGTGAGAGTTAATAATTTTGGACAACAATAAGGTGGCAAATTTAATACACATTTGGGTGGATTGTTTGGGGCACCTGGAGAAACCAGTGCTTGCTCATGGGAATCCCGGAGTACCCGTGTGATTACCCTCGGTCCGCCACCCAGGCTCAAAGGGGTCATATGATATTTCATGCCTAGAAACTTCTGTGTGCAACCACAAGCCATTATGGGCTCTGGCATAGTTGAGTAAGTTGTGTGACCTCTTTCAGTGGTGGACTAGCAGATGTAGGGGAAAGTAGGTGTACCGGTCTACCCAAAGTAAAGAGTTAATGCTTTAGAAAGACTATTTATCGATCTTCTGATCATGGATGCGGTTGAGTCTTGTGGGGAAAAGTGCGCAAACCTCTGCAGAGTGTACAAACAAATCATGGTTCGCCGTGTCTCCGGTTATGGACAAATTTGAGTATCTGGAAGTGAATATTTTGTTGATCTCATCACTATTTAATTAAAGTACTGGATTTATTGATTATACTTGGATAATTTTGGGATTGATTTGGAGGAACCTTCTCAATAATAGCATAAACTTGGTAGTAAATAAAATTTATTCCTTTGATTTAGGAAAAAATTAGCTTTATGCAAAATTATACTTAGAGCCTCCACCAGCCAAATATGCATGTAGATATAGTTTATTTCATTCATTTTCTCTATAGTGTGACTCTGCAAGCGTATTCCATGTGCTGACCTACACGGCTGCAATGTCTCATGTTGTAGAGTTTACCGACAAAGAATAAGGTGCGCTAGGTCATTGTCATGCACTCAGTTATGTCATGGAGTTGATGGACTCATTTATCTTTGAAGCTTCCGCAGTTACTTTATTTAGATGGCCTTCAGCCATATTATTTTTGTAATAAATACTCTTTATGAGGACCTCGATGTAATAAGTGTACGATTGAACTCTATTATAATTCCTCGAGTACTTTGTGTGTCAGCATACCGATCCAGGGATGATACTTAAGCACAAAGTCTTCGATCCATTGGGGTCGGGTCGCCACAAGATGGGTTCGGAGCACACGCTGACTGTAGGACGCGATCGCTAGGAAAAGCCATAGGATACTCTTCTCTCCTCATTTCTAATCCTCCTCTATTTCTACTCTATAGATGTCGGACCCCAGGAACAAGTTCACTTAGCCTGATGACGACACCCCTTTCGGACGCCACTTGAAGGAAGTCACGAAGTACCTGAACATCGGACTACGAAGCTTCACCGAAACCTTCACTACAACTTTACCAGAAGAGGAGCGTTGGAGGATCAAAGTTCGTGTACCTGGAAGGACATTTACACCAACTACCGAGCCCATTGAGTTTACCTTGGATGCACCAACTTGGA
The DNA here is from genome assembly GCF_002162155.2 of Triticum dicoccoides. NCBI lineage: Eukaryota > Viridiplantae > Streptophyta > Magnoliopsida > Poales > Poaceae > Triticum > Triticum dicoccoides. Next base: position 319,811,564 of record NC_041389.1, on the reverse strand, counting down.
GCTTAGGAAAGAGCATGGCAGCCCACATCACCTTTGGACGCATTTGTGAGGCGTACCACAAGGATCTTGAAGACACTGTCTACCAGATATGTGGTCGCCGGGACGAGCAATGGGAGATGATTCACACCAGGAAGGATGGATCTACTGCAGTGTACATTCAGGAGCAGATTCATCGATACGAGAACCAGAGTGCGCTATCATGAAGAAGACGAAGAAGGTGATGACCAGGAATATCGAGCTAGAAGAGGAACTCAAGTCAACCCGCGATGGATATAAAGAGGAAATTGTTGTGCTACTGGAGAAGAATGAAGACCTGAAGAAGAGGCTAGGAATACCCGAGGTGAAACAAGAACGTGAAGTGCATATTCATGAAGACGATTACATCATACTAGATGACACAGACACGGACAGTGATGATGATGAAGACAGTGATGATGATGCTAGAGATCATGATTATGAGCCCATGGAGTCTTTCACCGATCAAAACTTCTAGACGACCACCATATTACTATTAGTATTCTTCCAAGTAGTTAGAATCGTTCGTGAGATTTGTAATAGTAGTTTAGATCATTTGTGTGAATCTTGTTTGATGTTGAGTGGTGTGAATTGAATGTATTTGCCTCATATGCATACGGGTAGTGAAATCTCTCATAGACCTTATTCTATTATGTTTTCTCACCCCTCTAACCCATCAGATGCCTCCGAGACGTGACCCCGGTTTCACTTTCCCGCCGGAGCTCACCTAGTTGATCCAGCAGCAGAATGCCTTGATGCAGATGATGATCCAGAACCAAGGCAACAACAACAACAACGACCCACCGCCACCACCCCCAGTTGACAACCTAGCATGTTTCCTAAGGTTGAATCCGTCGGTGTTCTCTAGTAGCACCGAGCTGATTGTTGCAGATGATTGACTCTGCAAGATTGGGAGGGAGCTGACCAATGCTGGATGCACGGATGCGGAGAGAGTGCGCTTTGCCGCAAATCAGCTTGATGGACCCGCAGCATCTTGGTGGGAGAATTTCACCACCACTTACCCCATTACTACAGTTACATGGGATTACTTTCAGAAGGCCTTCCGCACCGCACATGTCTCAGCTGGAGCCATGAGTTTGAAGAAGCGTGAGGTCCGCAACTTATGACAGGGGAGTCATACAGTGGGGCAGTATGTGGATGAGTTCAGCAAGCTAGCACGCTATGCCCCAGATGATGTGGCCACAAATGCCACGAAGCAGGAGAAATTTCTTGAGGGACTCAATGATGAGCTGAGTATGCAGTTGATGGTGGAAACCTTCAACAACTACGAGGATCTGGTAGACAGGGCCCTCATGATTGAAGGCAAGCAACAGTAGATAGATAACAGCAAGAGGAAGTATGGACAGGGGAAGTATAATTCTGGAGCTCAGCAGAAGCCTCGCTATTCCCCGTACTCGAGTGGACACACTCATCATAACCATGGGGGCCATTCGCACAATGGAGGAAGTTCACACAACCATAGTGGCCCTAAGAATGGGAATGGGAATGGAGGAAGCAACACTCAGAGCCGTTCCAACCCCGCGACACCCGCCAAGAAGGATCTGAGTCGCATTACCTGTTTCAAGTGTGAGAAGACCGGACACTACGCCACTGAATGTCCTGGGGTGAAGAATGGAAATGGCAATGGAAGCTCTGGAAAGAAGCCCAACCCTTTCGCCAGAGGTCAGGTGAATCACATCAGTGTGGAGGAAATTGAGGAGCAGCCCGACACAGTTGTCGGTAAGTTTTTGATAAATGCATTTACAGCCCTTGTTCTTTTTGACACTGGTGCATCTCATTCATTCATATCAAGGGGATTTGTGGACAAGTTTAAGTTGCCAATAGTAGTCCTTAAGTCACCTATGTTAGTGAGTTCCCCAGGAGTAGAGTATATGGCTAGTCGGGGATGTTATCAATTGCCCTTAACCATAGGTAGACACGTTTTCCCCATCGACCTCATTATTCTAGAATCACAAGGATTGGATGTGATCCTAGGCATAGATTGGTTATCCAAGATCGAGGGAAACATCGATTGTGCCAGTAAATCAATTCTTCTTACCATCCCAGAGGGATAACAGATCAAGTATGTGTCTAGGCATGCGCCGAGGAGGACTCACGTAAATTCCCTTTCGGGAGTTGTTCAGGAGGAAGTACCAGTTGTGAAGGATTACCCCGATGTATTTCCAGAGGAATTACTAGGCATGCCACCAGACCGAGACATAGAGTTTCTGATTGAGTGATTTCTAGGCACCGGACCAATATCAAAGAGACCGTATCGGATGCCCACCAATGATCTAGAGGAAATTAAGAAGCAGATCAAGGAGTTATTGGAGAAAGGTTATATTTGACCAAGCTCGTCACCTTGGGGAGCCCCAGTACTTCTAGTTGAGAAGAAGGATGGATCATTGAGGATGGTTGTTGATTACCGTGCATTGAATGAGCTTACAATTAAGAACAAATACCCTCTGCCGATGATCAATGATTTGCTTGACCAGCTGCAGGGAGCTAAAGTTTTCTCCAAGATCGATCTTCGACCAGGTTATCACCAGCTGAAGATCCGAGAGAAGGATATACCTAAGACAACTTTTACCACGAGGTATGGGCTATATGAGTATACGGTTATGTCATTTGGTTTGACTAATGCGCCTATCTATTTTATGAGTATGATGAACAAGGTGTTCATGGAGTTCTTGAACAAGTTTGTCGTGGTGTTCATTGATGATATATTGGTCTACTTGGAGAATGAAGAAGAGCATAATGAACATTAGCGCTTGGTTCTCGAGAAGCTCGGGGAACATCAGTTGTATGCCAAGTTCAGCAAATGTGAGTTTTGGTTGAAGGGAGTTGGATTTCTCGGACATGTTATATCAGGAGAAGGAATAGTAGGAGACCCTACCAAGGTTGCATCCTTCACTGAGTGGTTGGCACCCACCTCAATTGCAGAGATCCGAAGTTTCCTTGGACTCGTAGGTTATTATCGGAGATTTATTGAGAATTTCTCCAAGATCGCAAAGCCCATGACAAAGTTATTGAACAAAGATACCAAGTTTAAATGGACCGAGGATAGTGAGGCCAGTTTTTAGGAGTTGAAGAAATGTTTGGTTATAGCCCCAGTGCTGATTCTCCCGAATATACGCAAAGATTTCCAGGTATATTGGGACGCTTCTCGTCAGGGACTTGGAGGCGTTCTTATGCAAGAAGGAAGAGTTGTTTCATATGCCTCACGTCAGCATTGACCTCATGAGTTGAATTATGCCACGCCTGATTTGGAGTTAGTAGCCATAGTGCATGCGCTCAAGACCTGGAGGCACTTTCTTATTGGAAACTGTTGCGATGTTTACACGGATCATAAGAGTTTGAAATACATCTTCACGCAGAAGAAGTTGAACCTCAGGCAGAGGAGATGGTTGGAGCTCATAAAGGATTATGACATGAGATTTCATTATCACCCATGGAAGGCCAATGTCGTAGCAGATGCGTTGAGACGCAAGAGTTATGTTAATACCCTCATAACCGGAGGATTACCCCAGGAGTTAGCCGATGACCTCCGAGAACTTTGTTTGGAGATAGTTTCAAGAGGTTATGTTGCGGCACTAGAAATTCAGTCCACTTTGCTGGTAAAGATCCGAGAAGCCCAGAAGACGGACAAAGAGATTGCAGAGATAAAGGAAAGGATGAGTAAGGGAAAGGCTAAAGGTTTTCGTGAGGATGATCATGAAACTTTATGGTTTGAAGATCGTATCTACGTGCCCAATGACCCCGAGATCAGGAAGTTAATTCTTCAGGAGGCTCATGATTCGCCTTACTCGATTCACCCAGGCAACACCAAGATGTATCTAGACTTGAAGGAGAGTTTCTGGTGGACAGGAATGAAGGATATTGTAGAGTATGTAGCAGTATGATACGTATGTCAGAGAGTTAAGGCAGAGCATCAGAAACCAACAGGGTTACTTCAGCCTTTGCCGATACTCGAATGGAAGTGGGATAAACTTGGCATGGATTTCATCACAGGATTACCCAGGACTCGTTCAGGCTATGACTCTATCTGGGTTGTAGTTGATCGCTTGACCAAGGTAGCCCATTTCATCCCTGTGAAAACAACTTATACGAGTGCTAAGTTGGCAAAGATATACATGACCAGGATCGTATGTCTGCATGGACTTCCGAGGACCATCGTATCAGATAGAGGAACACAGTTTACTTCAAAGTTTTGGAATCAGTTGCACGAAACTTTGGGTACCAGGCTAGAGTTCAGTACAGCCTTTCATCCACAGATAGATGGACAGACCGAGAGGGTCAATCAGATTTTGGAGGACATGTTGAGAGCTTGTGCGCTCGATTATGGATCTAGCTGGGATGATAACTTACCCTATGCAGAGTTCTCATATAACAACAATTATCAAGCCAGTTTGAAGATGGCCCCTTCCGAAGCTTTGTACGGAAGGAGGTGCAGGACACAATTGTCGTGGTATGAAGTTGGAGATCGACAATTGTTTAGACTAGATTAAATCAGGGATTCTGAGGAGAAGGTCAAGTTGATTCGCGATAGACTCAAGATAGCCCCATCCAGGCAGAAGAGCTATGCTGATACTAAACGCAAGGAGGTAACCTATAAAGTCGGAGACAGAGCATATCTTCGTGTATCCCCACTTCGAGGAGTTAAGAAATTTGGAGTCAAAGGAAAGTTAGCACCATGATTTGTGGGACCATACAGAGTTTTGGAATGTATGGGAGAAGTTGCTTACAAGTCGGAATTACCCGAAGGTTTGTCAGTTCATGATGTGTTTCACGTTTTCCAGTTGAAGAAGTGCCATGAAGAGATGGCCTATATTCCTCTAAGAGATACAGTGCCACTGGAAGCGATTCAGTTGGAAAGTGATCTGACATATGAGGAGAAACCTGTTAAGATTCTCGAGTTTGCTAGCCGAGTTACTCGCAGCAGAGTCACCAAGTTTTGCAAAGTTCAGTGGAGTCACCATACCAAGGAGGAAGCCACTTAGGAGCGCGAAGAAGACCTCCGCAAGGACCACCCACACATTTTTGCTGACCAACCAGAATCTCAAGGGCGAGATTCATCTTAAGGGGGTACGTTTGTAACATTCCAATTTTCAATTTGGATGTTATTCATAGGTCATTCATATGCATCCATGATTTATGCATTTTGTTGCATTTTGTTTCAGTTGCATTTTGATCCAAGAGACCTTAAGCAACTCAAGGACCAATTCGAGAGAGTTGGAGGTTTCACAAAAAGTCCATTTTTGATTTATCAAAATTTGTTAAATTGGATCAAATTATATTTCCAAATTCTTTTCCAATTACTATTATATAATTAAAACAGAAGTCAATTAAGACACCACGTTCTTCCACATAAGTTAAAATAATACCCATCGTTGATTAGTAATATTTACAGCTAAGATTTAAAGATATTACGTTACATCCAAAAGTTATATATGTGTGTCCAAAAGTTATATATGTTGTGTCGTGTGTCCAAAAGTTATATATGTTGTACTGACACGTACAAAGTGCATGATTAAAAAGTTGGAAGTATATAAACTACAACTCTTTTTTTCTTCTAAATATTGCCGGACATACATGTGCACATCTCAAAGTCCAGCACATACACGGGCTGGAAACGTTGCATGTCCTAATAGGAAAGGACGGGGGGATAAGCTCAGCCACGTACAGTACGTGCTAAAAGCAATTAAAAAGGCTATTGGGATAAAACTTGGAAGAGTTTGGAATGGATGCAAGTAGGAGACGTATCTCACATGATGAAAATTCCGAAACAGGAACGAATACATGCAAACCCATCTCATGTGATGAAAATTCTAAAAAAGAAAAAATAGTACAAGGTTACGATCAAATTTCCACACGTCTCAGCCACCTCAACCCGTCTAAACAAGTACAGTCGGCCGCACAATCACACACCAAGCAATTAGAAGTCGACAATCACCATGACTTGAACAGATTGAAGTCATCGGAGCTACCAGAAAAATCCATGCCCAGCTGCTTCACTTGACGTCCGACAAACTTACGCCAAAGCATGCTTGACGCCTGATGAAGCCACGCCCAATTGCTCCAATCAACGTTGGAAGAAGTCACGCCAAAGCACTTCTGGCCTGAATCATCAGATTTTGGTGATTGTTATTTAGCAAACTTACTTTTTCTGGCTAGAATCTTCATAAATCCTATATTACTTGACATATTGTTTCCTATTAATTCTGAGGATATAACACTATGGCATACAAGAAGTTGAGCGACAACTTACAAACGGACATAATTAGGACATTCAAGTGAACACAATGAGTGTGGGATTCAGTCAATCCTACGACCAATGAGCTTATTAGCCTAGATATGATCCTAATGGATGAGCAGGTCTGTTTTTTATATATTTAATTGAAAAAAAAATCAAGTTAAGAAATAGTTACTAACCATATCTGATTGTTTTGGCAGGGTGAAACAGTCCATGCTACTATCTGGAAGAATCTAATAGACATGTTTAGATCAAAGATCAATGAGAAATCTATTTATGCATTCAGCAATGTTAAGGTTGTGGAATCTACAAAATATAGGCCAATGAGCAATGAAATTAAATATATTTTTTCATACAATACACAGGTAAAAGTTAAAAGGATCTTCGAAAGTTTTTTCGGATTATTGTCGCGAGTTTGCTACCATGGGTACACTACAAGGACAGAAAAAGATACACAATGCTTAGGTATGTTGATAGTTGTAATTACGACTTCCAGATAGTTAATATTTATAATTGATAAATAATGTCCAAATAAACAAATGTTATTGGACTACTAACACAAATGAAGCGTGTGGAGAGAACAATAACTTGCTTAATACATCTACATCTCACTTGCTGAACTCACTGGATGCGAAATCAGAAGAAGCACCAAAGATTGTTCAACAATTATGGGAAAAACTTATATTTTGATTCAAGCTCAATGATATAATCTCACCTTTGACACACAAAACTATGCAGTAAAAATACATTTGTGCCTGATAATAGGCTTGAGATGCTCTACTTGAACGATAAAGCCGAGGAGGTAGAGTTGCATTAACATTTTTTTTTCAAAAATATGAAGTACCATCTTTAGAATTCCTTAACTAATTCATCTTACATATGTTTCACAGGAATTGATGGATGATACCATGTTAATTAATGAAGAAGCACATGCCAGATAAAAAGGTGATTGATTTTTTAACTATACACACTTCAGATTTTAGAGATGTGTCTAATTTTTTAAATTTATATGTATGTAGTCACAGAATAATAAAGTTTCACCTAGCAGGCTTTCATGCAAACTGGTGCGTGTAAAAGAGAAACTACATTGACAGTAATGGGAGTACATTAAACAAAGATGGGCGTCAAGACAAAATATCAGCAACAACAGCACGTGAGCCCCACGGAGACTGGGATCTGTTGTGATATCAGATGACTCAGAGGATGAATGCACTGAGACGAATTTGCCAGAACAATAGGAAAAAGGTGTCCGCGGGAACAATAGACGTGTTATATAAGAACATACTACAAGACCAGAGTTTGAGACATTAGGATTAACTTCACAATTTGAAGAAACTATACATTGGCAAATCTATATGACGCCACCACAATAGACAGGAACATACCTTGGTTTAGTAACTTAATAGCAGAACCGGATAGCAAATCAACGACCTCTACTGTTGCATACCGCTAGCTTTGCCCGGCGCCGCCATTCTGACCAAAGACAAGGTTCCCATATTTAGACTTAGCAGCAAAGCAAACCACTATCTAATCACATTAATTGCTAGGTCACTAAAAACAATCTGGCAAGCAGAAGATTATTTCTTGGTTACTTGATGAGGTGACCAGAAGTTACTTGAGAAAATTCAACATGTGAGCTTCTTCTGAACAAACCTATACCCAAATTAACATCTAAGGTGACATATTAACACACACAGAAGGTAATCTAATTACCAAAGTACAGCAGAATAATCCATCCAACTAATGTTGGAAAAAGGTTTATTAAAACCTCAAATAGGATGAAAATACATGGATACAACTACAAGACTATCAAAAGCAGTTCATATTATAAATTTTAGAAATACATTCATACATGCACTTCTTTCAGTTCATTGTTCTTGGTAACCATCTATCTCATAAGGCCTTTGCAGTTTGAGGAAATAATGAAGAAAAAATCCCACTAACACATACTCCCTCCGTTCCAAAATAGATGACTCAACTTTATAACTTTTAGTATGAACAACCTTTCGGTTCATAAAGCCTTTTTTTCAGAAAAAGGCATCATGAATAAATCATTTCTTGCTAACATCAAACTAAAAAGAGATAATCTTCATTACAAAGGATGCACATCATCAATTGGCACTTGCATTTGGTAGTAGTCTAATAGCACCAACAATGAGGAGGCCAGCATGTCATGGAGGACAATAGCAGCAAGGCCAGCCTCTGTCCCGTACCTCAGGTTCCAGAACCAACAATCACCATCAGTCTGTGATTCAGTGATTTCCCTCACAGGCTCCTCCATGGGGCCAAGATACAACACCTCAGCCATGGCCAGCTGGCCGTCGACCATGAAGAGGTTGAGCAGTGCAGCTTTCATGTTTTCCCCGCTCCTCCCCATGGCCGCTCCGCCGGAATCGACGAGGTCGTCGAGCATCCACATCTCTCAGAATGAACAAACGCGTCCACGCACTCCACACACATGGCCAGTAAATCGACGAGGAGAGATTGGAAGAAATGAATCGAGAAGCGGGATGGCTGGGGAATTACTTCGGTGATGGCTAGCGGCGACATCTTTGTCCGCTGGCTATTAATCGGAGAAGATGACACATGTGGATGGATGAGGATGCTGGTGGGGAACTAGGGGTAGACTGAGATGATAAAAGGATTTTTTTATTATTATTCTTTTAGAAAATGAGGGAGTTCACCGTAGATGGACCGCAGGGCTGGGCCGTAGGGGCACTCAGATTTGGGCAGTAGCCTCAGTTTCCCCTTTCAAAGACGATGAAGAAAAGAAAGTGAATGTGTTTTCCCCTCATAGAAGACAGAGACGTACACATTCTTCTACAAAAACAAGGACGTACACATGGTGGGATGGGAAGCAGGTGGACCAATTGGTTAGCCTGGATTGAGAAAGGTAAACAAGATATTGTACTCCCTCCGGTCCTTTTTACTCTGCATATTAGGTGTGTTTGAAGTCAAACTCATCCAATTTTGACCAGGTTTATATAAAAAATTATTGACATTTACATAACAACACCAACATCATTAGATTCATTTCGGAATATATTTTCATATTATATTTATTAGATATTATAGATGCTAATAATTTTTAATATAAATTTGGTCAAACTTAGCTAAATTTGACTTTCGGCAAATCCAATGTGCAGAGTAAAAAGGACCGGAGGGAGTATGTGCAAAAAAATATTTAAAAAAGGAAAAAGAAAAAATGGACACAAAAACTAAAATAACAGATAAGTATAATTTAAGAAAAAGAACCGCATATATGAAGCTAAAAGATTTAAACATGGAGGTTTCCAACGGACAATAATTTATAACATCTGTGCAACGTTACGGAAAGAAAATCATCATGACTGAAAAAAATGGAAGTCATTTATCCAAAATATAAAATAAATCAAAATCTAACTTATGCTACCGACACTCTTCACATCTTGCTATTTCTCCATCAATCTCCTTAAGATGTGTATCATTTTCCACAAATCCAACACGTGTCATTCACTATCAGCCTATGGCTAGATGGTTAGGTGGATAGTGGTATCCCCAACCACAGGGGTTCTAATTATGATGCTCGTATTTATCCTGGATTTATTTTCAGATTTTCGGTGGCACACGTTCAGTCAGAGGAGACATTTCCGTCGAGTACGAGGCGCGTGACTTTGTAAAACCTCAAGATGATATGGCGGCTTAGTCTCTCGGAAGTGCTCATAGGGGTAGAGTGTGCGTGTGTGCGTTCATAGGAGTGAGTGTATGCGCGTATATATGAGCGCTTGCATATGTACTGTGTTAAAGAAAATATAGATGACCCGCTGCTAATGACCTAAGACCCAGCCGAACAAATTTGTTACTCTTAGGAGGCACCAAGAATGTTTTTCTAACATAGTACAACTGAAGTTGCTCACATAGACGAGCATACACTCATCACTATGAATGCATGCACGCACATTCCACTTCTATGAGTACCTCCGAGAGATTGAGTCGGCACATCATGTTGAGATTTTACGAAGTCACCACAGACGCCTCGCAGTCGACGAGAAAATCTCCTCGCACTTAAGGAATATCGCCAGAAGCTTGAAATAAATTCAGGAATAATGCGAGCACCAATTTTATGTTTAGGACTTGAACCATACTGGGCTGGGGATATCATTGTCCTCCTAACCATCCAACCACGGATTGGTTCGCGAAGCACCATAAATGTTAGAATCAACATTTCTCTCTTAGATGCTAAGTGTGATTTTACATGGACAAAATTATATCATTCTCTAAGAAAATCAGTAAGAGTCTGTACATCATAACCACCATTTATATGCCTTGGAATACACAAAGTAAGAAAAAATATGAATGAGCAAATTACTATACCAAAAATAAAAATAATGCAGAGATAAAAATATATAGTCCTACAAAGGTAAACACCATGATACGAAGCTACTAAATAAAAGTCAACTGTAGAATAGAAAAGTATATTTTAGCCGCGTAAATGCGCGGGTGCACCTGCTAGTTTTAAAATAAAGAGAGAAGATAAAAGAACTTCTTCAAAATCAGCAAAGAAATATTGGAAAATGAATTTTGAATTTTCGGATATTTTATTTGATTTTATTCGCAAGTTTATCATTTATTTGTGGAGTAATTAATACTATAATGTTTATTTTTAGTTTAGGCATTTAGGCCCAGAAAAATGTTCACTAGGCCACTAATAAGGCCATATTAATATGTGAATTTTTCTGGTATTTTTAGGATTTTATTTATTTTAGTTTTGTGTGTTTTTGCCTCTATGGAAAATTGTTTAAAAAAACTTCCCACCGGACCGGGCTGGCCCAGCACCCGCTAGGCCGCGGCCCAGCCCCGCTCGCCTCGCCTGACCGACTCCGGCTGGAGTCCGGTAGGAGCAAGCGCCCACCGCCACAGAGTCCCGCTCGGACTCCGCCTCCGCGCTACCTTGCCCCTCCCGCAAGAAGTCGCCGCCCGACCCCTCCTCCTCACCTTGCCAGCTACAGCCACCGCACTTAGTTGCGCCGCCGTCCCCGCCGGAGCTCAACGCCGCCGTCCCCGCCCGTGACGGTCGCCGCTGTTCGCCTCGCCGCCGACGAAGACCGTCGCCGCCAGTAGCTCCCTCCGCCTCGACCGTCCAATCTGGACCAAACGGTCTAGATCTCTTCTTGTTTTTTTTTGTTTTTTTCGTTTTTTAATTAGCAAGCGTTCGCTCGTTAGGATTTGGTAGTGAACGTTTTCGTTCTGTTAAGTTCCGTAGCAAACATTCGTTTGATAGTTTTTCTTTTTATTTTAGTTTTATGCCAGGGACCTATTCGTAGTTTTATTTATAGTTTAGTCCTTCTGTTTCAAACTAGCACAACTTTTTGCTCATTTGTCCGACGGTGAAACCAACGCCAAAATCTTCAGAGCAATCACATCTATCCAGTAAACCAACTTGAACATGTTTTTGAAAATTTAAAATTTGAGTTTAGTTCAGATTTGAATTTGATCTTGTTTTGTTCGTATCTTGAGTTCCGTAGCTCCGTTTTAGTTGATTCTTTTTGCAAATCGTAGCTAATCACATGTACCTTCTGTTAAGATCTAGTCCGCATCATTATGGTACTGTTAAAATTTGTTTTCTATTTAGATTAGTTATTTGCTTATTTTTGAGTTTTCTGGGCCTTTTCTTCGATTTCTCTTTGCATCCTTTGTTTGAGTGCTTATGTATGCTATTGTTTGTTTATGATAGATTTTCCAGAGTGAGAAGCTTGTTACTATGAATCCCTAGAGTTTTCCGATCATCAGCAAGGCAAGTTACACTTTGATCATACTTATCAATACCTAGTTTTTACTATGCATTAGTTTTGCCCCTCAAAGATTTCCATGAGTAGGATTGGGAACATGTGGTTTGGTGTTAGTTCATGAGGTAGGAACCTATTACCTTTGATCACCCCAGGAATATACGTTATGCTCTTATATTTCTTATCCATGCTCATAGACGGGGATTGGTTCGTGAGATTCATGCAAGTTGTGAGAGATAATAATTTTGGACAACAATAAGGTGGCAAATTTAATACACATCTAGGTGGATTGTTTGGGGCACCTGGAGAAACTAGTGCTTGCCCATAGGAATCCTGGAGTACCCGTGTGATTACCCTCGGTCCGCCACCCAGGCTCAAAGGGAGCATATGATATTTCATGCCTAGAAACTTCCATGTGCAGCCACAAGTCATTATGGGCTCTGGCATAGTTGAGTAAGTTGTGTGACCTCTTTCAGTGGTGGACTAGCAGATGTAGGGTAAAGTAGGTGCACCGGTCTATCCAGAGTAAAGAGTTAATGCTTCAAAAAGACTATGTCTCGATCTTCCGATCATGGATGCGGTCGAGTCTTGTGGGGAAAAGTGCGCAAACCTCTGCAGAGTGTACAAACTAATCATGGTTAGCCGTGTCCCCGGTTATGGAAAAATTTGAGTATCTGGAAGTGAATATTTTGTTGATCTCATCACTATTTTAATTAATGTATTGGGTCTATTGATTATACTTGGATAATTTGGGGATTGAGTTGGAGGAACCTTCTCAATAATGGCATAAACTTGGTAGTAAATAAAATTTATTCCTTTGATGTAGGGGAAAATTGCCTTTATGCAAAATTAAACTTAGAGCCTCCACCAGCCAAATATGCATGTAGATATAGTTTCTTTCATTCATTTTCTCTATAGTATGACTCTACGAGCATATTCCATGTGCTGACCTACACGGCTGCAACGTCTCATATTGCAGAGTTTACCGACAAAGAATAAGGTGCGCTAGGTCATTGTCATGCACTCAGTTATGTCGTGGAGTTGATGGACTCATTTATCTTCGAAGCTTCCACAGTTACTCTATTTAGATGGCCTTCAGCCATATTATTTTTGTAATAAATACTCTTTATGAGGACCTCAATGTAATAAGTGTGTGATTGAACTCTGTGAGAATTCCTCGAGTACTGTGTGTGACAGCATACCGATTCAGGGATGACACTTAAGCACAGAGACTTTGATCCATTGGGATCGGGTTGCTACATCTGCTCATCGTTAGGCGTTCCAGTGCGCTCTACTCGTGTACCTCCACGCGATCGGCTTGAGCAACAATCCTTCCAATGACTTCCGTTGACTTGAGATCTTTGTAGTTTGGCATCATTTGGATCAATGTGCACACAATATCATACTTTCCATCCAATGCTCTTAGGATTTCCTTGATGATGAATTTGTCGGTCATCTCTTCACTCCCTAAGCCGGCAATCTCATTTGTGATAAGAGCAAGCCTAGAGTACATTTCAGCGACACCTTCACCATCCTTCATTTTGAACTTGTCAAGCTGACTCTAGAGCACATCCAACTTGGATTCCTTGACGGACTCTGTACCTTCACGCATATCAATCAAAGTATCCCAAATTTCCTTTGCATTCTCAAGACGGCTGATTCTGTTGAATTCTTCGGGGCACAATCCGTTGAAGATGATGTCACATGCTTGAGCGTTGTATTGCAGCATCTTCAATTCTTCCGCATTAGCTTCACGGTTCGGTTCTCTCCCATCGAAGAATTCACCTTGCAAGCCAATACAAATACTTGCCCAAACGGCGGGGTTATGTCCAAGAATATGCATTTTCATCTTATGCTTCCAACTAGCAAAATTAGTACCATCAAAGTAAGGACCTCTATGGTGATAATTTCCCTCGCTAGACGCCATACTCTCCTAGGTTGTGAAACCAAGGCTATGACCACCAAAAGCTATGGAAATCAAAGCAAATGGAGACCAAAGCTCTAATACCACTTGTAGGACCTTGAAGTATGTCTAGAGGGGGGTGATTAGACTACTTGACCAATAAAAACTTAACATTTTCCCAATTTTAGAGTTTGGCAGATTTTAGCTACTTTAGGACAAGTCAAGCAATCATCACACGATTCAAGCAAGCATGCAAAGAGTGTATGGGCAGCGGAAATTAAAGCATGCAACTTGCAAGAAAGTAAAGGGAAGGGTTTGGAGGATTCAAACGCAATTAGAGACACGGGTGTTTTTGGCGTGGTTCCGATAGGTGGTGCTATCGTACATCCACGTTGATGGAGGCTTCAACCCACGAAGGGTAACGGCTGCGTGAGTCCACGGAGGGCTCCACCCACGAAGGGTCCACGAAGAAGCAACCTTGTCTATCCCACCATGGCCGTCGCCCACGAAGGACTTGCCTCACTAGCGGTAGATCTTCACGAAGTAGGCGATCTCCTTGCCCTTACAAACTCCTTAGTTCAACTCCACAATCTTGTCGGAGGCTCCCAAGTGACACCTAGCCAATCTAGGAGACACCACTCTCCAAGAAGTAACAAATGGTGCGTTGATGATGAACTCCTTGCTCTTGTGCTTCAAATGATAGTCTCCCCAACACTCAACTCTCTCTCATAGGATTTGGATCTGGTGGAAAGGGGTTTGAGTGGAAAGCAACTTGGGGAAGGCTAGAGATCAAGATTCATATGGTAGGAATGGAATATCTTGGCCTCAACACATGAGTAGGTGGTTCTCTCTCAGAAATGGTAAGTTGGAAGTGTAGGTTCATTCTGATGGCTCTCTTCACGAATGAAGAGGAGGTGGAGGGGTATATATAGCCTCCACACAAAATCTAACCGTTACACACAATTTACCAAACTCGGTGGGACCGAATCGTTAAACTCGGTCGGACCGATTTAGTAAACCTAGTGACCGTTAGTGATTTTCGGTGGGACCGACATGCAACTCGGTAGGACCGATTCGGTTAGGGTTAGGGCATAACATAATCTCGGTGAGACCGATTACACAAACTTGGTGAGACCGATTTGGTAATAAGCTAACTAGAGAGTTGGTCAGGTAAACTCGGTGGGACCGATTTGCTCTTTTCGGTGAGACCGAAATGTTACAAAAAGGAAACAGAGAGTTTACATTGCAATCTCGGTGGGACCGATCGCTCAGTTCGGTTAGACCGAAACATTACGAAGGGAAACAGAGAGATTACAATCCCATCTCGGTGAGACCGAGATCCCTATCGGTAAGACAGATTTGCTTAGGGTTTGTGGCAGTGGCTATGACTTTTGGAATCGGTGGCGCCGGATAGGAAGAATCGGTGTGACCGATTTTGGCTTTGGGTTTACGTCATTTGTGGATGTGGGAAAGTAGTTGAGGGTTTTGGAGCATATCACTAAGCACATGAAGCAAGAGGCTCATTAAGCAACAGCTCATCCCTCCTTGATAGTATTGGCTTTTCCTATAGACTCAATGTGATCTTGGATCACTAAAATGTAAAATGAAGAGTCTTGAGCTTTTGAGCTTGAGCCAATCCTTTATCCTTAGTATTTTGAGGGATCCACTTTCATCGTCCATGCCATGCCATTCATTGAGCTTTCCTGAAATAATAGTCTTGGAATAGCATTAGCTCAATGAGCTATATGTTGTTATGAATTACCAAAACCACATAGGGATAGTTGCACTTTCAATCTCCCCCTTTTTGGTAATATAGATCAAAGCTTCGACAAATGATAATAAAAATAAATAATATCGTTGCTTTGAGAAGTATGTGATAAGCAAGAGCTCCCCCTAAATTTGTGCATAGTTTTAGATTTGGTTTGGACTGCAAATGCACAATGAATTAGGCTTATGGGTTACTCTTCCATGTCACATACATCTTGGTGGAGCGCTCAAAATAATAAACAATGAATACATGCACTCATCACCAAGCATAGTGAGTGATCACATAAGATAGATAGGATAATATCAAGCATGCATAAGTGTAGCTTATGATCAAACACATGATCATCAATGTCTCACAGGCATAGTATCTCAACCAAAAGCAAACAAAGTTGAAAAACACCAAATAAAGCAAGAGAGAACAAAAGCAACACTCTCTCTCTCGAAGCCTATGATCTATACATTTTTCTCCCCCTTTGGCAACAAGTTACCAAAAAGTTCATAGAAAATGCATAGTGCTAGATCGACTCTCAGGCTTGATCTGCTGGTGGTGGTGAAGAGATGGCTCCTTGGACGAAGGCTTCAGTTGAAGTAGAGGGTGCTGGAGTGGATGCTGGAGCTGGTTGCACTGAAACTGAAGGGGCAGTAGCTGGTGCTGAAGTTGTTGCTCTAGTGTCTGGCACTGGCACAGCAGCTGACCTGTGGGCTCTGGGTACTTTGGCAAACACATTGGTAGTAGTATGGCCCTTCCTCTCCTGCATGTCATCCTGCAGCTGCTCCACAACTGACTGAATCTCAGTTACCTTGACATCTAGATAATAGAATTTTTGTTCCATGATTCTTTCCAGGCTCTTCTGGTTTTGAGTTAGGGTGGCCAACCCCTTCTCAATCCTCAGAGATGATGCTATCAAGTAACCAAGCTGCTCTTGTTTGGTTTTCAAGAAATATTCAGATGCCTCTTCTTGAGTTGGCATCTTGGCAGCCTTCTCCTTCTTTGCTTTCTCCTTCTTCTCCTGAGCTTGAACTGATTGTGGATCATCTTCATTCATGACAACCTCATTGTCCTGAAAGTCTGGATAAAGTGGAAAGTGTTCCTTATCCAACTGATATTTTCCTGTGCCCATCTTTGAGTTTATCAATTCTTGAATCTGAGGTGCATATCCACAGCTCCTCTTGTGATCTGCTGCAGTCCTCTTGATTGTTTCTATGATCAGGCTCATGACTTTGAACTTCTGTGGCACATCAAACACATGCAACATGTTGATGGCATGCCCTCTGATCATGTTATGGTCACCAGACTTGGGCAACAAAGTGTGCCTCAGAATCCAATTTATGGTTGGCAATCCTAACAGCAGAAAGTGAACTAATCCAAACTTGTGAGTCTCTAATGCCTTGTCTGGAATTTCCTTGTACATGTGAGCCATTGAATTGTGACCCAACTTCTTCTTTGCATAAATGTCTAGGTCATCCTCTTTCTCCTTGGGGGAATTGATCAGACTTGCCCATTCTTCAACAATGGACTGGTACCTTGTACCTTCAGACATCCAAACTATTCTTCCATCTGGGTAAAAGTGTGTTGTGGAGTAGAACTGCATGATAAGCTCATCATTCCAGTTGGTGAACTTCTGTCCAACAAAATCTGCAACTCCACAAGAAACAAAGCTGTCTTGCACTCCAGGATAGTGTTGTTCATTTTCCTTGATGAATTTCCAGTCAACCCACCTCATATCACAGACTATGGGCTTCTTGTCCAACAGAACTGTTTCATAGAAGTCCTGATGTTCCTTTGTGTGGAACCTGTAGTCAACAGCAGTTCTTCTTCTTGAGGCATATGGATCTTCCATTCTCCATAGTCTCAGCCCTGAATCCTTCCTGATTCTCATGTCCTCAGCCACAGGATGGGCATCATTGTGGTCTGGTATCTTGGGCTTGAGCTTTCTAAGAACCTGTCCTTCTTCATATGAATCTTCAGCAACATTGGGTACCGGGGCCTTGTTCTTCTCAGCGGATGGAATACTCCTAGTATTCCTCTTTGGAACTTGCTTGGCCTTGAAGGCAACTTTGGGTGCATCCTTAGGCTTGGATGTTGCAGCCCCTGATCTGATTGCATCTCCCATAAGCTTAGCTGCCTTTGGAGCTGGTGCAGCATCCTCTTCCTTTTCCATCATGGAAGGTTGACCAATAACTCTGGCCATGGTCTTCTTGACCCTTTCCTTCCTTTTCTTTCCATCAGCTGCTGGCTCTTTGGGATCAGGCTTTTCAGGTATTTGAGTTGACCCTCTGACCTTCAGCATAGGTGTCCTCTTGGCAGGGACCTTCCTATTAAGTCCAGGCTTAGTGGTCTTGGCTGAGCCATATTCCTTTTTGAGCACTACCTTCTTGGAAGTAGCCTCATCCTCTTCAGCTCTATAATCCTCATCTTCAGAGTATGAAGTTCTCTTCTTCCTTTGCCTGGTAGCAGCCTTAGGAAAATTGCTAGGAGTACTTCTGCTGCCTTCATCTGAAGTGTTGGAGGGACTAGTGCCCTGACTCAAGTCAATCTGCTCTTCTGACCTGTTCTGGCTGTCACTTTGATCAGACATATTGCAAAAGCTGACTACTGACCCTGTGAAGAGTTATAAATGAGATAGAAAAGATGAGCATCACAAAATGCAGAGATTTTTGCAAAAGAATGACTCGAAAGTTCAATTTTACTTTTCCACAGAAAGCATTTCGGATCCACCGATTTTCAAACTCAGTGATACCGAAGCAGTTTTGGAACCTAAACTGATGATCTCGGTTGGACCGAGTTTCAGTTTGGTGGCATCGAGACTGCTAGGGTTTCACAGAATCCTCAAATTGGTTGCACCGATTAGTAATTCTCGGTCAGACCGAGAGTCACTAGTGCAATGACATAAGCCAAATCGGTGAGACCGAGTTTTTCAACTCGGTGGGTCCGAGATGGTTTCAGCGGAAACCTAACCCTAAAAATTTGATTCACATCTAATCTATGAAGTACTTTGGCTGGATAGAAGAGTTTCAATCGTGCCAAGAATCAATATGAAAACAATGTGCCAGGAATCAGACGTGGATAGCACAAAGATTAAGTCCATACCCTAACTTGGCGGTGGACTTGCTACGGCGGCAACGGCGGGGCGAAATCCGTTGACGGCGGCGGAGACCAGCGACAGGAGGCTGCTGGCGAATAGGAGACGATCCGGAGACCACGATGGCAGAGCGAGCTGTTGCGCGGGCGAAGGGTTTTGGAGAAATTTCCAAAATTTTGCCCGTGGCTATATATAGCCCGACCCTGTCGGTGTGACCGAGTGGAACAACTCGGTGGCACCGAGATGCATAACTGTGTTCAGTTACAGCAACTCGGTGTGACCGAAAAGTTCAAATCGGTTGCACCGAGATTGATAACTCAGATCAACTTAATGATCTCGGTAGGACCGAAATGATGGAATCGGTCAGACCGAGAATCACAAAGAGGTTTTGGAAGTTTAAGTCTATGACGAATCGGGGACTCCGAGTGCTCCTCACACAGAGTGGTTCGAATCTGACTTGATCAAATTTTGTGATGTAGCATGAATAGAGTTTGAGACGAGAAAAGCATAGATAGCTAAAGAAGGTTCTTAGGCATTCTTGTCCATCCACTTGGCACAAAGAAAAGAATCCAAACAATCAAAACAACAAGTGGATGTCCTTGAATGAGTAAAATATGCACCAACATGCTCACACAATAAGATGGCAAATGAAATATGTGGCAAAGCATGCACAACCAATTCTAGCATCTATCAAACAATTGGCGATGACTAGGTCATCTATATATGAGTATATTGACTTAGGAGTCAGATGAGAACATTTGATCATAGGTCATACTCATCGTTTAAGCTCAAGTGGGGTTACCACTTTTACATAATGCATTGATGTGTTCACACCATTAGAGTTGCTTTGACTCAATTCTTTGAGTTAAGCTCCCCCTAGATGTGAGATCCCCCCTTAGAGGGATGAACTAACCTTGGGTTTTGTCGATGATGACTTCATGTAGGTGTTGAAGATGTAGATGCTCAATGTTGATGTAGATCATTTGGAGCAATCCTTTGGAGTGAGTTGCACTTTCAACTTTCCTACATGGGTTAGTCCCACAAGGAACAAACAAGAATATCCATAGACATAGAGTGATGCACACACAAGATGATGTCCATGAAAACATTAGGTTACCTTGTCCCTTGCCTTACCAACATGAGGGTTTGTGACTCCTTGAACTAGTGCAAGATGTGGAAGTTGATTGCACTTGTTCTTGCCAAAATTGATATGAGTGAAGAATGTTGGCGGAGTCACCCTCAAGAACTTTCTAGTTCTTCTTCTTCGGGATCCACATCATCTTGATGGGAATCCTTGGAGTTGTAGTTGTACTTGATGAAGTAGAACTTGACGTAGCCTTGGGGACCCACTTGAACGTGGCTTTAGGTGCTTCTTCAAATGCATCAATCTCTTCTTGAAGCTTGTCCTTGCCTTTGTTCTTGTGGTCTTGTGGTGGAAGATCATCTTGAGCTTGTGTTCCCTTGAAGGAAGCAGGATCATACTTCACTTGTTGAGGAACAAACTTCGTATTGGGGTATTGATCTTCTTCCCACTCAACTCCATTGGCATTGAACTTTCGTTCAAAACCAACACCTTGATTCTTCTGGTGCCTTCCTTGCTTGCGTACAATTTCCTCGAATTGCTTACTCCCGACAAGGCTCTTGTAAACACCTTTATCTATAATTCCCTTCAATAAGCTATTTTCTTGCTCAAGTGTAACTTGGCTAATAGAATCATTAGTGGAATCAAGAGAACTACTAGAAGCAACAATATTGGATTTGACATTATTATTGTTACTACTAGAGGAAGTATCTTTCTTGTACTTGTTACTAGACTTGACTTGAAGCATGTAAGTAGATAAGAGTAAACACTTGGCAATGTAAGAAGAACTTTTCTTGCGGAGATCATCATTGATTGCTTTTAAGAACTCATGCTCTTGCTCAAGATTGAGCTTTTCAAAGCGCAACTTCTCATGAGCCCTTAAAAGTTCTCAATGATCTTCGAAGATAGTTTCATGAGCTAACTTAAGAGAGTTTAGTTCTTTAGTTAGAAGCTCAATCTTCTCCTTATCATTGTCATTCGTTTTAGCATGATTAGCATGATTAATTGACGTTTCATCATAGTATTCATCACTAGAGTTGTCAACAAGTAAATCATCATCCACAAGCAAGTCATCTTCATCACTATTAAAATCAACATACTCGGGATGTGTTACCTTTGGACCTTTGGCCATCAAGCATCTTCCAACACCTTCATTTGGTGAGTCAAATATGTCGTAGGAGTTGGTTGACACAAGTGCTAGACCGGCAACACCTTCATCTTGAGTATATTCGGAGTCGGAGTGATAGCTTCTCTCGGAGTGATTGTCGGAGTCGGAGCCGGAAACCCATTCACCAACATGAGCTTGATGTCTTCGTTTTGTGTAGTTCCTTGATGACTTGTCCTTCCTTTCCGAATCCTTGCTTCTCCGTGAGGGTCTTCGTTCATAACAATCATCTCTACTCCTCCTCTCTCTTGGTGGTGAATCTTCTCTTTTGCTTCTTCTTTTTGGAGAATCTTCTCTTCTTTTGTAGGGTGCCGTACACTCATTGGAGTAGTGTTCGGGTCTCCCACAATTGTAGCAATTTCGCTCTCGACAAGAAGATCTCTAATCATGATAAGACCTTGACTTGGAGCTTCTCTCTTTGGTTCTACTCTTGTAGAATTTATTGAAGTTTTTCACCATTAAGCTCAATTCTTCATTGAAGGTTGGTTTCTCACTTGATGATGTGGGGGCTTCACTTGAGGCTTTGCAAGCACCACTTGACTTGTTATGAAGTTCCTCCTTATCCTTGAGTGACATCTCATGAGCAACAATCCTTCCAATGACTTCCGTTGGCTTGAGATCTTTGTAGTTTGGCATCATTTGGATCAATGTGCACATAGTATCATACTTTCCATCCAATGCTCTTAGGATTTTCTTGATGATGAATTTGTCGGTCATCTCTTCACTCCCTAAGCCGGCAATCTCATTTGTGATAAGAGCAAGCCTAGAGTACATTTCAGCGACACCTTCACCATCCTTCATTTTGAACTTGTCAAGCTGACTCTGGAGCACATCCAACTTGGATTCCTTGACGGACTCTGTACCTTCATGCATATCAATCAAAGTATTCCAAATTTCCTTTGCATTCTCAAGACGGCTGATTCTGTTGAATTCTTCGGGGCACAATCCTTTGAAGATGATGTCACATGCTTGAGCGTTGTATTGCAGCATCTTCAATTCTTCCGCATTAGCTTCACGGTTTGGTTCTCTCCCATCGAAGAATTCACCTTGCAAGCCAATACAAATAATTGCCCAAACGGCGGGGTTATGTCCAAGAATATGCATTTTCATCTTATGCTTCCAACTAGCAAAATTAGTACCATCAAAGTAAGTACCTCTACGGTGATAATTTCCCTCACTAGACGCCATACTCTCCTAGGTTGTGAAACCAAGGCTATAACCACCAAAAGCTATGGAAATCAAAGAAAATGGAGACCAAAGCTCTGATACCACTTGTAGGACCTTGAAGTATGTCTAGAGGGGGGGTGATTAGACTACTTGACCAATAAAAACTTAACCTTTTCCCAATTTTAGAGTTTGGCAGATTTTAGCTACTTTAGGACAAGTCAAGCAATCATCACACGATTCAAGCAAGCATGCAAAGAGTGTATAGGCAGCGGAAATTAAAGCATGCAACTTGCAAGAAAGTAAAGAGAAGGGTTTGGAGGATTCAAACGCAATTAGAGACACGGGTGTTTTTGGCGTGGTTCCGATAGGTGGTGCTATCGTACATCCACGTTGATGGAGACTTCAACCCACGAAGGGTAACGGATGCGTGAGTCCACGGAGGGCTCCACCCACGAAGGGTCCACGAAGAAGCAACCTTGTCTATCCCACCATGTCCGTCGCCCACGAAGGACTTGCCTCACTAGCGGTAGATCTTCACGAAGTAGGCGATCTCCTTGCCCTTACAAACTCCTTGGTTCAACTCCACAATCTTGTCGAAGGCTCCCAAGTGACACCTAGCCAATCTAGGAGACACCACTCTCCAAGAAGTAACAAATGGTGCGTTGATGATGAACTCCTTGCTCTTGTGCTTCAAATGATAGTCTCCCCAACACTCAACTCTCTCTCATAGGATTTGGATCTGGTGGAAAGAGGGTTTGAGTGGAAAGCAACTTGGGGAAGGCTAGAGATCAAGATTCATATGGTAGGAATGGAATGTCTTGGCCTCAACACATGAGTAGGTGGTTCTCTCTCAGAAATGGTAAGTTGGAAGTGTAGGTTCGTTTTGATGGCTCTCTTCACGAATGAAGAGGAGGTGGAGGGGTATATATAGCCTCCACACAAAATCTAACCATTACACACAATTTACCAAACTCGGTGGGACCGAATCGTTAAACTCGGTCGGACCGATTTAGTAAACCTAGTGACTGTTAGTGATTTTCGGTGGGACCGACATGCAACTCGGTAGGACCAATTCGGTTAGGGTTAGGGCATAACGTAATCTCGGTGAGACCGATTACACAAACTCGGTGAGACCGATTTTGTAATAAGCTAACCAGAGAGTTGGTTAGGTAAACTCGGTGGGACCGATATTCTCTTTTCGGTGAGACCGAAATGTTACAAAAAGGAAACAGAGAGTTTACATTGCAATCTCGATGGGACCGATCGCTCACTTCGGTTAGACCGAAACGTTACGAAGAGAAACAGAGAGATTACAATCCCATCTCGGTGAGACCGAGATCCCTATCGGTAAGACCGATTTGCTTAGGGTTTGTGGCAGTAGCTATGACTTTTGGAATCGGTGGCGCCGGATAGGAAGAATCGGTGTGACCGATTTTGGCTTTGGGTTTAGGTCATTTGTGGATGTGGGAAAGTAGTTGAGGGTTTTTGGAGCATATCACTAAGCACATGAAGCAAGAGGCTCATTAAGCAACACCTCATCCCTCCTTGATAGTATTGGCTTTTCCTATAGACTCAATGTGATCTTGGATCACTAAAATGTAAAATGAAGAGTCTTGAGCTTTTGATCTTGAGCCAATCCTTTATCCTTAGTATTTTGAGGGATCCACTTTCATCATCCATGCCATGCCATTCATTGAGCTTTCCTGAAATAATAGTCTTGGAATAGCATTAGCTCAATGAGCTATATGTTGTTATGAATTACCAAAACCACCTAGGGATAGTTGCACTTTCACGCACGTGTTGCCATGATGCAGTTATGTGCGACACGATGGAGTTATGTGCTGCAATTTAGAACTGCCATCCGGGGGTGCGGATATTCCAGGCCATCCTGTCAGATTTCGGGTTCCGGCAGACCCTTGAGGTTCGAACACTGGGGTGTGCACGGAGATTACGCCCTCTGTCTACCTGCTCCTCGCCGAATCGCTAGGATCTAAACTACGAAAGAATCAGCACAAAGACACATGGTTTATACTGGTTCAGTCCACTATTGTGGTGTAATACCCTACTCCAGTGTGTGGTGTGGTGGGTTGCCTCTCGGGCTGATGATGAACAATACAAGGAGGAACAGCCTCGCGAGGGTCTATTCTTGGCTGGTGCGACGAACTGCTAGGAGGAGTTCAGTCGCTCTATCTACTAGTTTCTTGGTGGAGATCTCCTTTCCAGATGCCTCTACCCTGGGGGTGGCTAGTCCTATTTATAGGCAAAGGCCCTAGGCCTCTTCCCAAATATTGAGCGGGAAGGGCGCCAACAATTGGCCATTTTGAAGGGGAACAGCGGGTACACCTATCCTGACTAAAGTTGGTCCTCGCCTGCCAAAGGCTCTGGTGGTGACGCCTGCTTGGGCTCCACAATGACTTCCTCCCTGCCGTTGGGCTGGTCTTGGTCTTGTTGCACCGAAATGGATGCCTTTGCTTGATGCTCTCGCCTGCGCTTGCTCCCTTTGCACCAAAGAGGAAAGGAGGACACTGCACTGGCTGGCGCGCAACTGGCGCCCTTGGTCGTCATGGCTTGCGTCACGGGCACCTCGCGAGGTACCCTGCCTTGAACTCTCCGCCTCCTCGTGAGCCAGCCTGATGAGGCCGTGCCTAAGGAAGCTCCCTGTCGTCCGCCCCGCGAGGCTTGGCCCCTCGCGAGGGTCTTGAGCTTGTGTTGATGAAGATGGGCTGTGTTGGGCCCCCTTTGAGCCACGCCGTAGGCCGCAGGCAGGCAAGTCTGGGGACCCCCATTCCCAGAACGCCGATAGTAGCCCCCGGGCCCACGGCGTGCCCTGATTTGGCCGAGCAGAGAGGCGAAAGGGCAAGTGCGAAGCGTCGCGGGCCCTAATAGCCTGCGGCCTTGGGCGCCGCGTGGCGGTTGATTGGACGTGGGCGCCTCCGCTTGCCCACGGCGCCTCGGCAACTGCACCGATGCGACAAGTCCCTGCATGCAAAATGGGTCATGATTACCTGCGATCGTGGCGGTCGACGGTTGGCCTTCGCCGGCTATAAGTACGGAACGGCGCGCGCCCTTCCAGTCTATCTCTCCCTGCTTCTCCTTCTTCCCGGTCCTTGCTCCGCCTTGCTGCAATGGCTCCGATCTGCCGGTTCTCCGCGGAAGAGAAGGGAAAAGCTCCCCAAGAGGATCCTGACCCGCTTCCACCGAAGAAACGGTTTGCCCTCTGGCATCGGGGTGAGGGCACCCGTCAGGAAGCGCCAAGACCCTGGTGTGAGCGGCCTCCACCAGGGTTCCCACTTCCCTTGTACGCCCATATCGAGGGCTCTGAAGGGGCCGATGCCAAACGCCACGGGCGGCGGCACCGTCGGCGCTGGTGGGTCACGAAGGTGTGCGTCTTCCCCCTGGAGTCCACGCCGAAGGCTCCTGCCGAGAGTTCATGCTTTGTGCCTTCACGCCTCCTAAGTCTTGGATTCGCCTTCCTCCTTTTTTCGCCTCCGTCATCCCGCAGGGGGAACCCCTAGGGCTTTAGCTGCAGCACGCCGGCTGTAGCACCCTCGCAACCGGGGCGGAGGTCACGGTCGTTGCCCCGGGCGAGGTCTTCATGACTCGAGGCTGGGGCGAGGTCGCCCGGGCTTGCAGGACAAGGGGCGCCCTCGCGATCCACCTGGAGTACGACAGTGCTTCGGTGATGTCCTTCAAGGTCTTCGATGCGGAGGGTCGCCGGCTGGAGTGCTACCCCGGACGAGGCAGTCGGGACCCTGCCGCGGCAAGGCAGAGGCCGACCTGTCGCTCCCTCGGCAGCCCTTCAGACGGTGGAGGCGCCGGTGAATCCAGCAACTCCGCCGAGCTCTTCGCAACTCCGGAGACGAGCGACTACAGCTATGAGCCCCCGAGCCTGCACCGCTCCCGGAGCAGGGTGGGCTTGTCAGGCTGTCGCCGCCCCTGATCTGGATGGGGTTGGCGCCGACGCTGGGCGGCCCACTGTTGATGATGGCGTCTGCCGTGATGGCTCCTGTAGTTAGGACTCCTTAGGATTCGTGTCTTTTGTTCCTGCGAGGGGCCAAGAATATACCCCACGGGGGCTTGTAAGACGTTTGTTGCTCCGTTTGTCAATATAATCCTCATTGAGAAGCAGTGCGAGGTGCTTATCCCGTTTCATCTTAGTTTCTTCCTTTCGGACCTCGTGAGGGCTTGATGCTCTGTGCCGACAGGTCCCAGTCCCAAGGCGGCTTCAGCCGTCGCTGCTATGCCAGGTCACGATGCCGTGGTCAAGGCCAAGAGGTGAGCAGCCCGAGGTCCGGTAAGAGCCCCTGAGTCACGATGCTCAGGAGGTCCCCCTTAGCGCTCAAGCAGCCATCATTCGGTGAGAAAGGAGAGAAATGTTGCCAACACGGGATTGCATTAGGTGCGGGGATGGTGCTGCGATAGCTAATGTTCTTGTAGGATGACTTATCTCGTGGGTCAGGAAACGCTCCCTGGTGGGGGGCTAGGTCCATGCCCTGGCTGGCGAGGGGTTGCTTGGTGAGGTCCTCACGTGCTCCTCCCCTCTCGCCTTCGCTCCCCTTTCTGCTCTATGTCCTCGGGTCCCGGCCCTCGAGCTGGTCTCAGCTGTCGCTGGTATGCCAGGTCGCGATGCCATGTACATGACCAGAGGGTGAGGGCTGGAGGGCCAGTAGGAGCCCTGAGTCGCGATGCTCAGGCACCCTCCCTTCAATGTGCAAGCGGTTCGCGCGGGCGAGAGTGAAGAAGACACCGTGAGGGCCTCGCCTGACGATGCTCCTTGGAGGGACCCTGCAGGCTCAACACAAAAGGAACGAGAGTTCGCCGTGACAATCGACAGTTAGCCGTTAGCTGCTTTGGAGAGGCGACGAGGTGCGAAAGGCCTGGCGGGGTGCATTGGGGCACCCGTGAACCAGCGCGGGACTCACGGGGCCCGACCCCAAGGCGGGTTGCGCCCGGCACTGGGCCCTATCTTGGAGTGGGTTCCTGCAAATTTGGCTAGATGCCGGTGCTCTACGTCCTTGGGTCCCGGCTCTCGAGCTGGTCTCAGCCGTCGCTGGCATGCCAGGTCGTGATGCCATGGACAAGAACAGAGGGTGAGGGCTGGAGAGCCGATAGGAGCCCTGAGTCGCAATGCTCAGGCACCCTCCCCGTTTAACGCGCAATCTGGGTTAGATGTCGAAACTCTACGTCCTCGGGTCCCGGCCCTCGAGCTGGTCTCAGCCGTCGCTGGCATGCCAGGTCGCGATGCCATGGACAAGACCAGAGGGTGAGGGCTGGAGAGCTGGTAGGAGCCCTGAGTCGTGATGATCAGGCACCCCCCTTTAACGCGCAAGCTTGCGACATCCAAGAAGAAAAAGTGCTATGGACAGGCACAGAATAACAAGCATGATGGGTCGAAAGCATGGCCCTAAGATAAACGCAAGAGGGGTACACGCCGTTA
Source organism: Triticum dicoccoides (assembly GCF_002162155.2). Lineage (NCBI taxonomy): Eukaryota > Viridiplantae > Streptophyta > Magnoliopsida > Poales > Poaceae > Triticum > Triticum dicoccoides. The sequence continues at coordinate 319,783,928 of NC_041389.1, read as the reverse complement.
GGTCTGACCCGAGCGGCTTGGGGATGATGCAGCCCGAGGGGCGCCCCCAATGAAGTAAGCTAAGAACATGAAATAAAAAGGGATACATGCTGCAGGGACGGACCCACGCGGCCTGGGAATAATGTGGCCCTGAGGGCGCTCCCAGCTGAAAATGAAGCTTGAAAGACATCACCTGATGATGTTGGGGACGAAGGGGTGTTGGTGTAGCAGACTCGGTGGGCTGCGGGGGCCGATCCTCACGAGCCCCCAGGCCCGGGGACCTCGGGAGGCCCCGGAGGCGCGGGTGGCTCCTCGCGGACCATCTCCATCTCCGCTAAGGCTGCGGTGTTCCTGACCTCTCGAGCCCCCAGGATGGCCCTCATGAGGCGCTGGTACGCGGCAGCCGCGTTCGGCAAGCCATAAGGCATGCGAACGTAGCTGTGGGGCGGACCCTCGCAGCGTCCCACTTGCGAGGGCCAGAGGCGCTCCTGAGACGCGGCTTGGTTGAGCCCTGGTATGTCGATGCAGACGCGCAGCCCACCATCCTCGCCTGGATGGGGGGCCATAGCGGGTAGGCGGCGGCTGCCTCTCATGACTCTTGACTCATGTAGCTCCCGAATGGCCTTACTGACAAACTCCTGAGGGTTTGGCCCTTCTTGCCTTGCTCCTTCTTGAGGGAAACGTGCTTCGAAACATGCCTCCACGTGGTGCCCAAGCGCCTCCCTCGTGACCTTGGCGAGGTCGGCGGTCCTCCAGGGGAGAGCCCCCGAGCCCTGCCTAAGGGGGGCGCCGGGTGCGCCTCCCTATGCGTTAGAAGGAGGTTCCCCCTGAGCAGGCGCGGGCCCTGGGGGGCCTGCCTCCTAAGGGGTCGGGCCGGACGATGTCTTCTTCTTCTTGTGGGCGGCCTCGGGAAGCCTCCTGCTTCCGCGGTCCGGGTCTTCCAGTGACGCGGCCTGAAAGGCTCGCTCCAGGGAGCACACTGCGTCTCTCTCTTCGCAGGGCACCGTGATGACTCCGCCAGTTCCTGGCATCTTGAGGACGTTGTAGCCGTGGTGGGTTACGGCCATGAACTTGGCCAGCACTGGGTACCCGAGGATGGCATTGTACGGCAGGCGAATGTGGGCGACGTCGAAGTCAATGAGCTCGGTGCGGTAGTTGTCGCGTGCCCCGAAGGTGACAGGGTGGCGAACCTGGCCGATCGGGACCGTGGAGCCGTCGGTGACTCCGGAGAAAGGCTTGGTTGGCTGAAGCTGATTGTAGGGCACTTGGAGATTGTTGAACTTTTCCACGGACAGGACGTTGAGCCCTGCCCCGCCATCGATGAGGGTCCTGGTGACTAGCACGTTGCTGATGATTGGGGAACAAAGCATCAGGAGGACTCCGGCTGTGGCCGCGCACTTGAGCTGATCCGCAGAGCTGAACGTGATGGCGCATGCCGACCACCTGAGAGGGCGTGTGGCCTCGAGCTTGGGAAGGGCCGCATTTACTTCGCGGGCGAACAGCTTGAAGATGCGCTGAGAGGCTGGGGCTTGAGCTCCGCCCAGGATGCAGGCGATCACGCGTGGCTCCTGGAAGCCCCCAGCCCCCTCGTCCTGATGACGGTCCTCGTTTCTTCTTGGCTGCGGCGGCAGCGGAGGAAGGCCTGCGTTCCCTTGCGGGCGACCCTCGCGAGGCTGATCCCTCCAGCCTCCCTCGCGAGGCGAGTCCTGCTAGCGATCCTTGCGAGGTTGGTCGCGCCACCCCTAGCGTGGGCCGCGGTCTTCCTAGCGTCCTGCGTTCCTTCCTCCTCCCCGGTCGTAACCCCGGTCGTTGCGGTCGGGACGTCGGCCGACCCTTCCTTCACGCACGGCCCGGAGCTCTTGGCATTCATTGGTGTTATGGGTGTGGAGGTCGTGGTACACGCAGTACCGACTGCCCGTGGAGGGTTCGGGCTGATCTCTGCCCCGCTTGGTGTCTGGATCTGCCGTGAGCACTACAGCCCCCTTGCGCTTCATGTCCTTGGCTTTGGGCTTCTTCTCTTCTGGGACTGCGGCAGGCAGCTCGAGGAGGGAGAGGCACCCCTCCTCAGCCCTGGCGCACTTGGTCACCAAGTTGAACAGCTCCAAGGAGGTGCACAGTTCTTCATGCATCGCCAGCTCCTCCTTCATCTTGACGTCGCGCACGCTGTCAGAGAAGGCTGAGATGATGGCCTCCTCGGTCACCTTGGGGATATTGAGGCGCGTGTTGTTGAAGCACTGGATGTACTTCTGCAGGGTTTCCCCTGGCTGCTGCTTGATACAGCGCATGTCGCTCACGGCGGGTGGCCGGTCGCGAGTACCCTGGAAGTTGGCGATGAAGCGGGTGCGCATCTCGTCCCAGGAGGAGATCGTGCCTGGTGCCAGATTTAGGAGCCAGGTGCGGGCCCCGTCCTTGAGCGCCATGGGAAACCAGTTCGCCATGACCTTCTCGTCTCCGTTGGCGGCCTCGATGCCCAGCTCGTAGAGCTGGAGGAACTCTGCAGGGTCAGCCGTGCCGTCGTAGCGAGGAGGCAGGTCTGGCTTGAACTTGTCGGGCCACGCGACGCTGCGTAGCTCGGGGGTGAAGGCGCGGCAGCCCGCTGTGGCCACATGAGGCCTTGGGCGACGAAGAGCTTGGTCCTGTGGGTCCCCATGCGCTGCAGCTGGGAGCAGCGCGGCGTCTTGACGTGCCGGAGCAGGGAGCGCTCGAGCAGCTTCTCGAGGGCGTGGGACTTCTTGGCAGCTCTGCTCCTGCCGCGCTGGCGCCTGACGGAGCGGGTTCCGCTCAGGGGCCGCGCGCCTTGGAGCCAGGGCGCCTTCTCGAGGGGGAGGCGGCTGAGGCGCCCCAGGAGCTTCATTGCTCGCGCAGGGCGGGGTGCAGTGCAGCGAGAAGGACGGCGCGGGGGAGCCCCCAGCGGCGCGGACGAGCTCGGCGACTTGGTCGAGTCACTCCTCATAGACGTCGTCGATTGGGTGGTAGCACAGGAGCTCGTTTGTCGCGATGAGCGCAGCTCGAGCCTCCATGGCCGCGCGGGGCGCGTGGGACGAAGAACCAGCAGGGGTGAGTGAGGGTGTAGCAGTGCGGCCGTCTCGCCTCATGGATGGGTGTTGGGATGATGCTTGCTGCTCGTTCCTCGCCGGGCCGGTGGCGGCGTTGATGGCAGGTGACGGGGAACGATGGGGGCGCCCGCCGACGGGGGCCGTCTGGGCGACGCGGGAACCGAGGGCGGCTCGGCGCTCGGCGCGGGCCCGACGAGCGTTTGACATGGACGCGATGGTCGGAGAAGAACATGGCGACGGGAGGCGAATTCTGGCACACCCCTTCCTGGCGCGCCAAATGTTGGATTTCGGGTTCCGGCAGACCCTTGAGGTTCAAACACTGGGGTGCGTGCGGAGATTACGCCCTCTGTCTACCTGCTCCTCGCCGAATCGCTAGGATCTAAACTACGAAAGAATCAGCACAAAGACACAGGGTTTATACTGGTTCAGGCCACCATTATGGTGTAATACCCTACTCCAGTGTGTGGTGTGGTGGGTTGCCTCTCGGGCTGATGATGAACAATACAAGGAGGAACAGCCTCACGAGGGTCTGTTCTTGGCTGGTGCGACGAACTGCTAGGAGGAGTTCAGTCACTCTATCTACTAGTTTCTTGGTGGAGATCTCCTTTCCAGATGCCTCTACCCTGGGGGTGGCTAGTCCTATTTATAGGCAAAGGCCCTGGGCCTCTTCCCAAATATTGAGCGGGAAGGGTGCCAACAATTGGCCATTTGGAAGGGGAACATCGGGTACACCTATCCTGACTAAAGTTGGTCCTCACCTGCCAAAGGCTCTGGTGGTGACGCCTGCTTGGGCTCCACAATGACTTCCTCCCTGCCGTTGGGCTGGTCTTGGTCTTGTTGCACCGAAATGGATGCCTTTGCTTGATGCTCTCGCCTGCGCTTGCTCCCTTTGCACCAAAGAGGAAAGGAGGACACTGCGCTGGCTGGCGCCCGACTGGCGTCCTTAGTCGTCATGGCTTGCGTCACGGGCACCTCGCGAGGTACCCTGCCTTGAACTCTCCGCCTCCTCGTGAGCCAGCCTGATGAGGCCGTGCGTGAGGAAGCTCCTTGTCGTCCGCCCGGCGAGGCTTGGCCCCTCGCGAGGGTCTTGAGCTTGTGTTGATGAAGATGGGCTGTGCTGGGCCCCCTTTGAGCCACGCCGCAGGCCGCAGGCAGGCAAGTCTGGGGACCCCCGTTCCCAGAACGCCGACACATCCGGCTTCCCCATTAATTCTCACAGCCATTTTGACCTTAGTCTCTTCAACCTCCTGATCCTGCCCCACAACACAACAAGCACACCCACGACGACACATACATAGAGGATATCTAGTGGCGCTCCAATGGAGTTCGGTGAGCATAAAGTGGAGACCCACGCGAGGGCAATCGATCTCTCGGTGGTGTACATCAAAGACCCGATCGTGGTGGACGACTACATCAACACCGTGGAGCAATTGCTTGCTCGAGACAAGTACAAGGTGGTTGGCATCGACCTCCAGTACATCGACGATCATCCCGGCAAAGATCAGAAGGTTGTCTTCCCCCAGTTGTGTGTGTGCCATCATGTCCTCATCTTCCACTACTGCATGGCCACAGAGCCTTGCGACCGTTTCACTAGGTTTGTCAACAGCACCAATTACAAGTTTGCAATATTGGAAACCTGCAACGATGTAAAGGTGCTCAAGGTCACCGGCTTGGCCTGCAAGAACCTTCTTGAAATCCATGATCACTGATACGTATCCATCGTATCTACTTCTACAAACTCTTTTGCCCTTGTTTTGGACACGAATTTGCATGATTTGAATGGAACTAACCCGGACTGACGTTGTTTTCAGCAAAATTGCCTTGGTGTTATTTTTGTGCAGAAATAGAAGTTCTCGAATTCACCAGAAAAATTATAGAGAATATTTTTGGAATTAATAAAATATACTAGCGAGATAATAAACCAGAGGAGGTCCACCCATTGGCCACAAGCTTGGGGGCGCCCCCCTGGGCCGCGTCTTGGTGGCTTGTGGGCCACCAGGACCTCCTCCGACCTCAACTTCAACTCCGTATAACCCTATTTGGGGAGGAAAAAAATCAGAGAGAACGATTCATCGCGTTATACGATATGGAGCCGCCGCTGTCGGTGTCAAAATCGGCAGATCTCGGGTAGGGGGCCCAAGCTGTGCGTCTAAGGATTGGGGGTAACAATGGACAAAGGACACTGTGTATTACCCAGGTTCGGGCCCTCTTAATGGAGGTAAAATCCTACTCCTGCTTGATTATGTTCGAAGGGTATAGGGGTTACAAGAGTTGATCTACCACGAGATCATATTGGCTAACCCTAGCTTGGCTAGCCTAGCAATGTTATGATCCTGCCTTCGATCTAACCCTCCGGTTTATATAGACACCGAAGGGGCTTAGGGTTGTACAAAGTTGGTTTAACACAAAGGAAATAGCATATCCGAACAACTACCAGACACAAGAGGTGATCTTCAGTCTTGTATCTTGACGGCCCATCAGTCCGGCCCATATCCAATAGGCCGGACGCCCGAGGACCCCTTAGTCCAGGACTCCCTCAGTAGCCCCTGAACCAGTCTTCAATGTCGATGTGTTCGGCGTGCAGATTATCTTCGGCATTGCGAGGCGGGTTCCTTGAATAATACTCATTGACTTTCCTCCATAAGAGAATTGTATCTGGCGTTGCATAATTAACTCAACCCTTAGCCGCGAAGATAGGATATATATAAAAAATAAGAATAGTGTCTTTTACTAACAACTTTTTCGGCAAAGCATCATACTTGACCCTTCGATGTTTTGAACCTTTTTCACAACCCGCGTTCTGTGTTTCGAGGCCAAGCCCCATTGGCCCGTCCTGTCAAAATAGAGATCATGCCCACTTAATACGGGATCGCTCATCAATAAGATTTGGGTAATCCAACCATTTACGATGCACCCTTTCATTGGGAATAGGTGAGCTTCAAGGCGCAAGTGGGGGGATGGTCGGTATTTTTACTGCCTATAAGAGGGAGATGGATTTATCCTTTCTTCCCCACGCCTTCCAGTCTCCTCTGCCTTCCAATCTCCCATGCTCTCAGGGCCCAAAAATTTTTTGTCTTACTCACCACAACCACCACCTCCTCCGACCATGGCTGGATCCGGTTCCAAAGGAAGGTGGGAGGCCTCCTCCGTCATAGAGAAGGTGATAAATGATCTCCGGAGTGCGGGATACCTCGCCGCCACCATCGCGCACAGGCTCCCTCCCAAGGATCAGATCATTCCCACTCCAAAGCCCGGTGAAAGGGTCGTATTCCTGCCTCATTTCCTTAGAGGGTTATGTTTTCCACTCCACCCATTCATCTACGGCCTAATGTTCTACTACGGGCTAGATTTCCATGACCTAGCCCCAAACTCCTTCCTCCACATCTCGGCGTTTATCGTTGTGTGCGAGACTCTTCTCCGCATCCACCTACACACCGGTCTATGGCTGAAAGTCTTCAATGTGAAGCCGAAGGTGGTCAACGGGCAACACACGGACTGCGGCGGGGCAATGATCAGCAAGTTGCCCAATGCCACATGGCCCAAAGGGGCCTTCGTCAAGACTATCAAGATCTGGCAACAAGAGTGGTTTTATATCACTGAGCCGCGACACACCAAGTGGGCGACAATTCCGGAGTTCAGATTCGGACCCCCCATGAGGCTCATCTCTTGGACCTCAAAGGGCCTGAACTGGGGATCTCAGACAGAGGGGCAAACGCTGCAGATGCGTATCACCAACGTGCTTAGCAAAAATGTTGGTCTAACCAACGTAGTGCAGATTATGATCTTCCATCGCATACTCCCCTGCCAGCGCTGGACTTCCCCCATGTTGGAGTTCAATCCGCAGGAGTCGCGGACTCTGCAGCATTTCCTACGCACAACGCGTGAGGGAATGTGGAAGCTACTCTTCAAGGCACAAAAAAGTTGGCCTATGAGACCAAAGACGTCGGCCTCGATGCCAAGAATCCAACCACTCCGGTAAGTGTTTTATTTTCTGAAGATATATCTGGTTTATGTATTCTATCAATATGAAACTTATCGTTCCATCTTTCTACAGAGCTGGACCAAGAACTCGGAGTGGATTAAGAGTCCGGCTCCATTGCCCGAAGACCCAGTTACTCCTCAATTGGAGGAGATGCTGGTTTCGGTGCCCTATCAGCCGCCGGAGAAGAAGACCAAGAAGAAGGGCAAGCGGCCCAAGGATGGGCCCCACCTCAAAGGTCCTTCGGGCACAATGTCTGGAGAGACCGAGGTCGTCTTCTCTCACGAGGAAGACGAGGACGAAGAGGAGGAGGAGGAGGAAGTGGAGAGCAACTCCCCACGCAAGACGAGGAGGAGGAAGAGGATAGCCTCCGAGAATCTGGAGGGGGCGACGCCGAAAAGAGGGAGGATCACCCTCTCAGTTAGTTAGGACTCAGAGTCCAAACACAGCCCAAAGAGGATCCAAAGGGAGAAGCCCCTGGCCGAAACGTAAGTATCAAAAACTTACTAGTTTAGTTTTCGCTTAATCTGCCTCTGTTATATGAATCAAATCTTTTCTTTACCTTTCAGCCCTCCGCGTGAGATCTTGATTCCCTCCTCTTTGTAGGGGAACTCTCTAGCACCTGAAGAGGTGGAGAGTGACGGACCGTCGCATGCCTTCTCCCTCCTGCCATGGAGGACACCGAGGTGTCATCTCAAAGGACATCTCTTGGCCGAGGAGGAGCAGACGAGGTCGCCCAGAAGGCGCCCAAGGATAACACCTCGGACGCTGTAGAGCGGGGCACGGCGACCCCCATGATCACCGAGGGTGGGGGGCCTCAACAGTTCAGGCCCTCGCCGAACACCGTACGGAGACTAATACGGCTCCGGGTTCGGACCAACACCCCCCTTCGATAGAGGGGGGAGGAGCAGCAGCTCCATCGACGGCCTCTGTCAATCCGGAGGCCGTTGACACTCTGCAGGAAGCACTGCAATGTGTGTCCATCATGGAGGAACACTGCACCCTGATGGGTGCGATTATGGAAAAGGTTCGGTCCGCGAAGAGCAGACTGACTGAAGCCTTCAATAGCCTACTGACGAGCTTTGAGGTATGTGTCGGTGTCAAAACCGGCAGATCTCGGGTAGGGGGTCCCGAACTGTGCGTCTAAGGATCGAAGGTAACAAGGAGGCAGGGGACACGATGTTTACCCAGGTTCGGGCCCTCTTAATGGAGGTAATGCCCTACTTCCTGCTAGGTTGACTATGATGAATATAGGGGTCACAAGAGTTGATCTACCTCGAGATCGTAATGGCTAAACCGTAGATGTCTAGCATGTATGATTGTGACCTTGCCCTATGGACTAAACCCTCCGGTTTATATAGACACCGGAGGGATCTAGGATTGTACAGAGTCGGTTACAGAGGAAGGGAAGTATGTAATCCAAATGACAAGCTTGTCATCCATGAAAAGGAGAGTCCCATCCAGACACGGGGAAGGTTCTTCTTGTCAGATATCGGGTTCCGGCAAAACCCTTAAGGTTTGAACTCTGGGGTGCGCGTGAAGATCTTTCCCTACCGATCCACGTCCAAACGCCTCGTGAGAATCTAAGCTACACGATGAACAACACAAGGGACACAAGATTTATACTGGTTCGGGCCACCGTTGTGGTGTAATACCCTACTCCAGTGTGTGGTGTGGTGGATTGCCTCTGGGGCTGATGATGAACAGTACAGAGGAAGAACAGCCTCGCGAGGAGAGGTGTTCTTGTGGTGATGGTCTGCTTGCTTGGGACTCCCCCCTTCCTACTATGGTGGCTATCTATATTTATAGGGGCCCTGGTCCTCTTTCAAAATATTGAGCGGGAAGGAAGACAACAACAGCCATTTTGAAGGGGAACATCTAGTACAAGTTATCCTGACTAAAGTTGGTCTTTGGCTGCCAAAGGCACTGGCGATGACGCTGTCTTGGGCTCCACAGTGACCTTCGTCCTGCCGATCTGCTGGTCTTGGTCTTGCTGCACCAAAATAGTAACCTTTGCTTTATGCCTCGCTACTCCGTGCTTGCGCTTGCCCCCTTTGCAGCAAAGAGGAAACAAGGACACTACGCAGGCCAGCGCTCGCCTGGCGCCCGCCTGGTCTCGGTCGTCATGGCTTGCGTCATGAGCACCTCGCAAGGTACCCCTGCCTTGATCTCTCCGCCTCCTCGTGAGCCTGCCTGGTGAGGCTGCTCCTGAGGAAGCCTTGCATCGTCCGCCCCGCGAGGCTTGGCCCCTTGCGAGGGTCTTGAGCTTGAGTTGATGAAGATTGGCTATACTGGGCCACCACTTGAGTCACGCCACAGGCCGCAGGCAGGCAAGTCTGGGGACCCTCGTTCCCAGAATGCTGACAGTAGCCCCCGGGCCTAAGGCGCGCTCGGACTTGGCTTAGCAGCAAAGCTAAAGGGCAAGTGCGGAGCGCCGCGGGCCCCAACAGCCTGCGGCCTTGGTCGCTGCATGGCGGTTGACTGGATGTGGGCGTCTCCGCTTCTGAAAGTGCAACTATCCCTAGGTGGTTTTGGTAATTCATAACAACATATAGCTCATTGAGCTAATGCTATTCCAAGACTATTATTTCAGGAAACCTCAATGAATGGCATGGCATGGATGATGAAAGTGGATCCCTCAAAATTCTAAGGACAAAGGATTGGCTCAAGCTCAAAAGCTCAAGACTCTTCATTTTACATTTTAGTGATCCGAGATCACATTGAGTCTATAGGAAAAGCCAATACTATCAAGGAGGGATGATGTGTTGCTTAATGAGCCTCTTGCTTCATGTGCTTAGTGATAAGCTCCAAAACCCTCAACTACTTTCCCACGTCCACAAATGACCTAAACCCAAAGCCAAAATCGGTCACACCGATTCTTCCTATCCGGCGCCACCGATTCCAATAGTCATAGCCACTGCCACAAACCCTAAGCAAATCGGTCTTACCGATAGGGATCTCGGTCTCACCAGATGGGGTTGCAATCTCTCTGTTTCCCTTTGTAACGTTTCGGTCTAACCGAAGTGAGCGATCGGTCCCACCGAGATTGCAATGTAAACTCTTTGTTTCCTTTTTGTAACATTTCGGTCTCACCAAAAAGAGAAAATCGGTCCCACCAAGTTTACCTCACCAACTCTCTGGTTAGATTATTACCAAATCGGTCTCACCGAGTTTGTGTAATCGGTCTCACCGAGATTACGTTATGCCCTAACCCTAACTGAATCGGCCTCACCGAGATGCATGTCAGTCCCACCGAAAATCACTAACGATCACTAGGTTTACTAAATCGGTCCGACCGAGTTTAACGATTCGGTCCCACCGAGTTTGGTAAATTGTGTGTAATAGTTAGATTTTGTGTGGAGGCTATATATACCCCTCCACCTCCTCTTCATTCATGGAGAGAGCCATCAGAACGAACTTACACTTCCAAATTACCATTTCTGAGAGAGAACCACCTACTCATGTGTTGAGGCCAAGATATTCCATTCCTACCATATGAGACTTGATCTCTAGCCTTCCCCAAGTTGCTTTCCACTCAAATCTTCTTTCCACCAGATCCAAAACCTATGAGAGAGAGTTGAGTGTTGGGGAGACTATCATTTGAAGCACAAGAGCAAGGAGTTCATCATCAACGCACCATTTGTTACTTCTTGGAGAGTGGTGTCTCCTAGATTTGCTAGGTGTCACTTGGGAGCCTCCTACAAGATTGTGGAGTTGAACCAAGGAGTTTGTAAGGGCAAGGAGATCGCCTACTTCGTGAAGATCTACCGCTAGTGAGGCAAGTCCTTCATGGGCGACGGTCATGGTGGGATAGACAAGGTTGCTTCTTCGTGGACCCTTCGTGGGTGGAGCCCTCCGTGGACTCGCGCAGCCATTACCCTTCGTGGGTTGAAGTCTCCATCAACGTGGATGTATGATAGCACCACCTATCGGAACCACGCCAAAAACATTCGTGTCTCCAATTGCGTTTGAATCCTCCAAACCCTTCCCTTTACTTTCTTGCAAGTTGCATGCTTTAATTTTCGCTGCCTATACACTCTTTGCATGCTTGCTTGAATTGTGTGATGATTGCTTGACTTGTCCTAAAGTAGCTAAAATCCGCCAAACTCTAAAATTGGGAAAAGGTTAAGTTTTTATTGGTCCAGTAGTCTAATCACCCCCCTCTAGACATACTTCAAGGTCCTACAAGTAGTATCAGAGCTTTGGTCTCCATTTGCTTTGATTTCCATAGCTTTTGGTGGTCATAGCCTTGGTTTCACAACCTAGGAGAGTATGGCGTCTAGCGAGGGAAATTATCACCGTAGAGGTCCTTACTTTGATGGTACTAATTTTGCTAGTTGGAAGCATAAGATGAAAATGCTTATTCTTGGACCTAACCCTGCCGTTTGGGCAATTATTTGTATTGGCTTGCAAGGTGAATTCTTCGATGGGAGAGAACCGAACCGTGAAGCTATTGCGGAAGAATTGAAGATGCTGCAATACAACGCTCAAGCATGTGACATCATCTTCAACAGATTGTGCCCCAAAGAATTCAACAAAATCAGCCGTCTTGAGAATGCAAAGGAAATTGGGATACTTTGATTGATATGCATGAAGGTACTGAGTCCGTTAAGGAGTCCAAGTTGGATGTGCTCCAAAGTCACCTTGACAAGTTCAAAATGAAGGATGGTGAAGATTTCGCTGAAATGTACTCTAGGCTTGCTCTTATCACAAATGAGATTGCCGGCTTAGGGAGTGAAGAGATGACCGACAAATTCAGCATCAAGAAAATCCTAAGAGCATTGGATGGAAAGTATGACACCGTGTGCACATTGATCCAAGTGATGCCAAACTACAAAGATCTCAAGCCAACAGAAGTCATTGGAAGGATTGTTGCTCATGAGATGTCACTCAAGGATAAGGAGGAACTTCACAACAAGTCAAGTGGTTCTTACAAAGCCTCAAGTGAAGCCCCCACATCATCAGGTGAGAAACCAACCTTCAATGAAGAATTGAGCTTAATGGTGAAAAACTTCAATAAATTCTACAAAAGTAGAAGCAAAGAAAGAAGCTCCAAGTCAAGGTCTTACAATGACAAGAGATCTTCTAGTCGAGAGCGAAATTGCTACAATTGTGGGAGACTCGGACACTACTCCAATGAGTGTACGACACCCTACAAAAGAAGAGAAGATTCTCCAAGAAGAAGGAGCAAAAGAGAAGAATCACCACCAAGAGAGAGGAGGAGTAGAGATGATCGTTATGAACGAAGACCCTCACGGAGAAGTAAGGATTCGGAAAGGAAGGACAAGTCATCAAGGAGCTACACAAAACGAAGACATCAAGCTCATGTTGGTGAATGGGTTTCCGGCTCCGACTCCGACAATCACTCCGAGAGAAGCTATCACTCCGACTCCGAATATACTCAAGATGAAGGTGTTGCCGGTCTAGCACTTGTGTCAACCAACTCCTACGACATATTTGACTCACCAAATGAAGATGTTGGAAGATGCTTCATGGCCAAAGGTCCAAAGGTAATACATCCCGAGTATGTTGATTTTAATAGTGATGAAGATGACTTGCTTGTGGATGACGATTTACTTGTTGACAACTCTAGTGATGAATACTATGATGAAACGTCAATTAATCATGCTAATCATGCTAAAATGAATGACAATGATAAGGATAAGATTGAGCTTCTAACTAAAGAACTAAACTCTCTTAAGTTAGCTCATGAAACTATCTACGAAGATCATCGAGAACTTTTAAGGGCTCGTGAGAAGTTACACTTCGAAAAGCTCAATCTTGAGCAAGAGCATGAGTTCTTAAAAGCAATCAATGATGATCTCCGCAAGAAAAGTTCTTCTTACATTGCCAAGCATTTACTCTTATCTACTTACATGCCTCAAGTCAAGTCTAGTAACAAGCACAAGAAAGATACTTCCTCTAGTAGTAACAATAATAATGTCAAATCCAATGTTGTTGCTTCTAGTAGTTCTCTTGATTCCACTAATGATTCTCTTAGCCAAGTTACACTTGAGCAAGAAAATAGCTTATTGAAGGGAATTATAGAGAAAGGTGTTTACAAGAGCCTTGCCGGGAGTAAGCAATTCGAGGAAATTGTACGCAAGCAAGGAAGGCACCGAAAGAATCAAGGTGTTGGTTTTGAACAAAAGTTCAATGCCAATGGAGTTGAGTGGGAAGAAGATCAATACCCCAATACAAAGTTTGTTCCTCAACAAGAGAAGTATGATCCTACTTCCTTCAAGGGAACACAAGCTCAAGATGATCTTCCACCACAAGACGACAAGAACAAAGGCAAGGACAGGCTTCAAGAAGAGATTGATGCATTTCAAGAAGGACCTAAAGCCTCGTTCAAGTGGGTCCCCAAGACTACGTCAAGTTCTACTTCATCAAGTACAACTACAACTCCAAGGATTCCCATCAAGATGATGTGGATCCCGAAGAAGAAGAACTAGAGAGTTCTTGAGGGTGACTCCGCCAACATTCTTCACTCATATCATTTTGGCAAGAACAAGTGCAATCAACTTCCACATCTTGCACTAGTTCAAGGAGTCACAAACCCTCATGTTGGTAAGGCAAGGGACAAGGTAACCTAATGTTTTCATGGACATCATCTTGTGTGTGCATAACTCTATGTCTATGGATATTCTTGTTTGTTCCTTGTGGGACTATCCCATGTAGGCAAGTTGAAAGTGCAACTCACTCCAAAGGATTGCTCCAAATGATCTACATCAACATTGAGCATCTACATCTTCAACACCTACATGAAGTCATCATCGACAAAACCCAAGGTTAGTTCATCCCTCTAAGGGGGGATCTCACATCTAGGGGGAGCTTAACTCTAAGAATTGAGTCAAAGCAACTCTAATGGTGTGAACACATCAATGCATTATGTAAAAGTGGTAACCCCACTTGAGCTTAAACGATGAGTATGACCTATGATCAAATGTTCTCATTTGACTCCTAAGTCAATATACTCATATATAGATGACCTAGTCATCGCCAATTGCTTGATAGATGCTAAAATTGGTTGTGCATGTTTTGCCACATATTTCAATTGCCATCTTATTGTGTGAGCATGTTGGTGCATATTTTACTCATTCAAGGACATACACTTGTTGTTTTGTTTGTTTGGATTCTTTTCTTTGTGCCAAGTGGATGGACAAGAATGCCTAAGAACCTTCTTTAGCTATCTATGCTTTTCTCGTCTCAAACTCTATTCATGCTACATCACAAAATTTGATCAAGTCAGATTCGAACCACTCTGTGTGAGGAGCACTCGGAGTCCCCGATTCATCATAGACTTAAACTTCCAAAACCTCTTAGTGATTCTCGGTCTGACCAATTCCTCCATCTCGGTCCTACCGAGATCATTAAGTTGATCTGAGTTTTCAATCTCAGTGCAACCGATTTGAACTTTTCGGTCTCACCGATTTGCTGTAACTAAACACAGTTTAGCAGCTCGGTGCCACCGAGTTGTTCCACTCGGTCACACCGACAGGGTCGGGCTATATATAGCCACGGGCAAAATTTTGGAAACTTCTCCGAAACCCTTCGCCCGCACAACAGCTCGCTCTGCCATCGTGGTCTCCGGATCGTCTCCTCTTCGCTAGCAGCCTCCTGTCCTTGGTCTCCACCGCCGACAATGGATTTCGTCCCCGCCGTTGCCGCCATAGCAAGTCCACCACCAAGTTAGGGTGTGGACTTAATCTTTGTGCTATCCACATCTGATTCCTGGCACATTGTTTTCATATTGATTCTTGCCATGATTGAAACTCTTCTATCCAGCCAAAGTAGTTCATAGATTAGATGTGATTCAAATTTTTAGGGTTAGGTTTCCGCCGAAACCATCTCGGACCCACCGAGTTGAAAAACTCGGTCTCACCGATTTGGCTTATGCCATTGCACTAGTGACTCTCGGTCTGACCGAGAATTACTAATCGGTGCGACCGATTTGAGGATTCTGTGAAACCCTAGCAGTCTCGGTGCCACCGAACTGAAACTCGGTCCAACCGAGATCATCAGTTTAGGTTCCAAAACTGCTTCGATATCACTGAGTTTGAAAATCGGTGGATCCGAAATGCTTTCTGTGGAAAACTAAAACTGAACTGTTGAGTCAATCTTTTGCAAAAATCTCTGCATTTTGTGATGCTCATCTTTTCTATCTCATCTATAACTCTTCACAGGGTCAGCAGTCAGCTTTTGCAGTATGTCTAATCAAAGTGATAGCTAGAACAGGTCAGAAGAGCAGATGGACTTGAGTGAGGGCACTAGTCCCTCAACTTCAGATGAAGGGAGCAGAAGTACTCCTAGCAATTTGCCTAAGGCTGCAACTAGGCAAAGGAGGAAAAGAACTTCAGATTCAGAGGATGCAGATTACAAAGCTGAGGAAGATGAGGCCACTTCCAAGAAAGTGGTGCTCAAGAAAGAGTATGGCTCTGCACAGAGCACAAAACAAGGTCTGAAAAGGAAAGTTCCTACCAAAAGAACTCCAATGCCAAAGGCCAGAGCATCAACTCAACTGCCTAAAAGGCCTGATCCCAAAGAGCCAGCTGTTGAAGGAAAGAAGAGGAAGGAAAGGGTCAAGAAGACCATGGCCAGAATTGTTGGTCAACCTTCCATGATGGAAGAGGAAGAGGATGCTGCACCAGCTCCTAAGGCAGCTAAGCTTATGGGAGATGCAATCAGATCAGGGGCTGCAACATCCAAGCCCAAGGAATCACCCAAAGCTGCCTCCAAGGCCAAGCAAGTTCCAAAGAGGAATACTAGGAGTATTCTAGCTGCAGAGAAGAACAAGGCCCCAGTGCCTAATGTTGCTGAAGATTCAGATGAAGAAGGACAGGTTCTTAGAAAGCTCAAGCCCAAGATACCAGGCCACAATGATGCCCATCCTGTGGCTGAGGACATGAGAATCAGGAAGGATTCAGGGTTGAGACTATGGAGAATGGAAGATCCATATGCTTCAAGAAGAAGAACTGTTGTTGACTACAGGTTCCACACAAAGGAACAACAGGACTTCTATGAAACAATTCTGTTGGATAAGAAGCCCATAGTCTGTGACATGAGGTGGGTTGACTGGAAATTCATCAAGAAAAATGAACAGCACTATCCTGGAGTGCAAGACAACTTTGTTGCTTGTGGATTGCAGATTTTGTCAGACAGAAGTTCACCAACTAGAATGATGAGCTTATCATGCAGTTCTACTCCACAGCACACTTTTACCCAGATGGAAGAATAGTTTGGATGTCTGAAGGTACAAGGTACCAGTCCACTATTGAAGAATGGGCAAGTCTGATCAATGCCCCCAAAGAGAAAGAGGATGACCTAGACATTTATGCAAAGAAGAAGTTGGGTCATAATTCAATGGCTCACATGTACAAGGAAATTCTAGACAAGGCATTAGAGACTCACAAGTTTGGACCAGTTCACTTTCTGCTGTCAGGGTTGCCAACCATAAATTGGATTCTGAGGCACACTTTGTTGCCCAAGTCTGGTGACCATAACATGATCAGAGGGCATGCCATCAACATGTTGCATGTGTTTGATGTGCCACAGAAGTTCAAAGTCATGAGCCTGGTCATTGAAACAATCAAGAGGACTGCAGCAGATCAGAAGAGGAGCTGTGGATATGCACCTTAGATTCAAGAATTGATAAACTCAAAGATGGGCACAGGAAAATATCAGTTGGATAAGGAACACTTTCCACTTTATCCAGACTTTGAGGACAATGAGGTTGTCATGAATGAAGATGATCCACAATCAGTTCAAGCTCAGGAGAAGAAGGAGAAGGCAAAGAGGGAGAAGGCTGCCAAGATGCCAACTCAAGAGGGGGCATCTGAATATTTCTTGAAAATCAAACACGAGCAGCTTGGTTACTTGATAGCATCATCTCTGAGGATTGAGAAGGGGTTGGCCACCCTAACTCAAAACCAGGAGAGCCTGGAAAGAATCATGGAACAAAAATTCTATGATCTAGATGTCAAGGTAACTGAGATTCACTAAGTTGTGGAGCAGCTGCAGGATGACATGCAGGAGAGGAAGGGCAATACTACCACCAATGTGTTTGCCCGAGTGCCCAGAGCCCAGAGGTCAGTTGCAGTGCCAGTGACATACACTAGAGCAACAACTTCAGCACCAGCCACTGCCCCTCCAGTTCCAGTGCAACCAGCTCCAGCACCAACTCCTCCAGATCCATCCACTTCAACTGAAGCCTTCGTCCAAGGAGCCATCTCTACACCACCACTAGAAGATCAAACCTGAGAGTCGATCTAGCACTATGCATTTTCTATGAACTTTTTGGTAACTTGTTGCCAAAGGGGGAGAAAAATGTATAGATCATAGGCTTTGAAAGAGAGTGTGTTGCTTTTGTTCTCTCTTGCTTTATTTGGTGGTTTTTCAACTTTGTTTGCTTTTGGTTGAGATACTATGCTTGTGAGACATTGATGATCATGTGTTTGATCATAAGCTACACTTATGCATGCTTGATATTATCCTATCTATCTTATATGATCACTCACTATGTTTGGTGATGAGTGCATGTATTCATTGTTTATTATTTTGAGCGCTCCACCAAGATGTATGTGACATGGAAGAGTAACCCATGAGCCTAATTCATTGTGCATTTGGAGTCCAAAGCAAATCTAAAACTATGCACAAATTTAGGGGGAGCTCTTGCTTATCACATACTTCTCAAAGCGACGATGTTATTTAATTTTATTATCATTTGTCGAAGCTTTGATCTATATGTTGTCATCAATTGCCAAAAAGGGGGAGATTGAAAGTGCAACTATCCCTAGGTGGTTTTGGTAACTCATAACAACATATAGCTCATTGAGCTAATGCTATTCCAAGACTATTATTTCAGGAAACCTCAATGAATGGCATGGCATGGATGATGAAAGTGGATCCCTCAAAATTCTAAGGACAAAGGATTGGCTCAAGCTCAAAAGCTCAAGACTCTTCATTTTACATTTTAGTGATCCAAGATCACATTGAGTCTATAGGAAAAGCCAATACTATCAAGGAGGGATGAGGTGTTGCTTAATGAGCCTCTTGCTTCATGTGCTTAGTGATAAGCTCCAAAACCCTCAACTACTTTCCCACATCCACAAATGACCTAAACCCAAAGCCAAAATCGGTCACACGGATTCTTCCTATCCGGCGCCACCGATTCCAAAAGTCATAGCCACTGCCACAAACCCTAAGCAAATCGGTCTTACCGATAGAGATCTCGGTCTCACCGAGATGGGGTTGCAATCTCTCTGTTTCCCTTCGTAACGTTTTGGTCTAACCGAAGTGAGCGATTTGTCCCATCGAGATTGCAATGTAAACTCTCTGTTTCCTTTTTGTAACATTTCGGTCTCACCGAAAAGAGCAAATCGGTCCCACCGAGTTTACCTCACCAACTCTCTGGTTAGCTTATTACCAAATCGGTCTCACCGAGTTTGTGTAATCAGTCTCACCGAGATTACGTTATGCCCTAACCCTAACCGAATCTGCCTCACCGAGATGCATGTCAGTCCCACCGAAAATCACTAACGGTCACTAGGTTTACTAAATTGGTCCGACCGAGTTTAACAATTCGGTCCCACCGAGTTTGGTAAATTGTGTATAACGGTTTGATTTTGTGTGGAGGCTATATATACCCCTCCACCTCCTCTTCATTCGTGGAGAGAGCCATCAGAATGAACCTACACTTCCAACTTACCATTTCTGAGAGAGAACCACCTACTCATGTGTTGAGGCCAAGATATTCCATTCCTACCATATGAATCTTGATCTCTAGCCTTCCCCAAGTTGCTTTCCACTCAAATCTTCTTTCCACCAGATCCAAAACCTATGAGAGAGAGTTGAGTGTTGGGGAGACTATCATTTGAAACACAAGAGCAAGGAGTTCATCATCAACGCACCATTTGTTACTTCTTGGAGAGTGGTGTCTCCTAGATTGGCTAGGTGTCACTTGGGAGCCTCCTACAAGATTGTGGAGTTGAACCAAGGAGTTTGTAACGAGATCGCCTACTTCGTGAAGATATACCGCTAGTGAGGCAAGTCCTTCGTGGGCGACGGCCATGGTGGGATAGACAAGGTTGCTTCTTCGTGGACCCTTCGTGGGTGGAGCCCTCCGTGGACTCGTGCAACCGTTACCCTTCGTGGGTTGAAGTCTCCATCAACGTGGATGTACGATAGCACCACCTATCGGAACCACGCCAAAAACATCCGTGTCTCCAATTGCGTTTGAATCCTCCAAACCCTTCCCTTTACTTTCTTGCAAGTTGCATACTTTAATTTCCGCTGCCTATACACTCTTTGCATGCTTGCTTGAATTGTGTGATGATTGCTTGACTTCTCCTAAAGTAGCTAAAATCTGCCAAACTCTAAAATTGGGAAAAGGTTAAGTTTTTATTGGTCAAGTAGTCTAATCACCCCCCCCCTCTAGACATACTTCAAGGTCCTACAGCTTCCCCATGCTGCCTTGACAACTGCCCGACTTGACAAGTCCCTGCATGCAAAAATGAGTCATGATTACCTGCGATCGTGGAGGCCGACGGTTGGCCTCCTCTGACTATAAATGCGGATTGGCGTGAGCCCCTGCTGTCCATCTCTTCTTGCTCCGTTCCTTCTTCTTCCTCGCTCTTCCTCCATCCTACCACCATTGGCGCCGATCCACCGGTTCTCAGCTGAGGAGAAAGGGAAGGCTCCCCGAGAGGGGCCCGACCCGCTCCCGCCGTAGAAACGGCCGGACCCTGGCCGCTGTGACGAGGTTGCTAGGCCAAAGACGTCGAGGCCTTGGTACGAGCAGCCACCCCCTGGGTTTCCGCTACCTCTGTACGCCCGGGCTGCGGGGCTTGGAGAGGAGGACGCCAAGCGGCGTCGCCTACACTGCCGGTGTCATCGACGAGTTGTGGCGGTGCACGCATTGCTCCTGGGGTCCATGCTGAGGGCTCCTCTCACGAGCTAGTTCTTCACGCCGCCATGCCTCCAAGCTCCTGGATATGCCTCCCTCCTTCCTTCTCCTTCGAGGTTCCGCCGAGGGGGCCTCTTGAGCTCTGGCTGCAGAACACCGACTGCGGCACCCCCGCGACCGGAGCGGAGGTCGAGGTCGTTGCTCCGGGCAAGATCTACATGACCTGGGGCTAGGGCGAGATCGCCCGGGTCTGCCGAACAGGAGGTGCCCTCGTGATTCACCTGGAATACGATGGTGCCTCCCTGATGCGCCTCAAGATCTTCGACGCGGAAGGATGCCGGCTGGAGTGCTGCCCCAGAGGAGGCGGCCAGGACGCCGGCATGGCAAGGGCCGTGCCTGCCCTCTGCTTCCTTGGCAGCTCCTCTGGCAGCAGCGGAGATGCGAGAGGGTCCAGCGACTCTCCCGAGCTTCTCATGACTCCGGAGACGAATGATGACATCTACGAGCCCCCGAGCTCGTGTCGCGCTCGGAGCAAGGCAGCAGCATAAGGCTGCCGGCACGCCTAATCTGGATGGGGTTGGCGCCGGCGCTTGGTGGCCCACTGCTGATGATGGCGTCGACCATGGAGGCACATGTAGTTAGGGCTCCTTAGGATTAGTGCCTTTTGTTCCCTGCGAGGAATCAAGGAAATACCCCGTGGGGGCATGTAGAGCGTCCGCAGTGTCCTTTGTTAATATCATCCTTATTATGGAGTGGTGCAAGATGGTTGTCCTGCCCCAGCTCGGTTCCCCCTTTCTAACCTCGCGACGGCTTGGTGCTCTACACTGACAGGTCCCGATCCCCAGGCAGGCTTCAGCCGTCGGTGGTATGCCAGGTCGTGATGCCGTGGTCAAGGCCAGGAGGTGAGCGGCCCGAGGTCCAGTAAGAGCCCCTAAGGCACGATGCTCAGGAGGTCCCCTTTAGCGCTCAAGCAGCCGCCACAAGGTGAGAAAGGAAGGCAACGTCGCCGTCACAAAGCCACATTTAATTGAGGGTTTGGTGTTGCATCGATTAGCTGCTCCAGGAGCGTGACTTATCTCGAAAGCTTGGAGCCATTCCTTCGCGAGGTGCCGGACCTGCATGTCGGCAACTCGGATGTTGCTGGGTCAGGCCTTCGTGAGCTTCTCCTCCCTTCCCCGCACTTCTCCCTCGTGCTCTACGTCCTCAGGTCCCGGCCCTCGAGCGAGCTCAGCCGCCGCTAGTATGCCAGGTCGCGATGTCGTGGACAAGGCCAGGGGGTGAGGGCTGGAGAGCCAGTAAGAGCTCCTGAGTCGCGATGCTCAAGAGCCCCCCTTTTAACGCGCGAGCGGATCACATGGGTACAAGATTTAGAGAGAGCTCACGATGGCTTCCCCCACGCTACTCCTCAAGTAGATCCTGTAAACCAATATGAGGGAAGCAAAGATTGCCATTACGATTGCCGGCCAGCCATTGGTTGCTCCGAGGGAGTGATGGGGGCACTGAGGGCCTGGTGAGGTAGCGCTTTGCAGGGCTGCCGCTGTCGGCGTTCTGGGAACGGGGGTCCCCAGACTTGCCTGCCTGTGGCTTGCGGCATGGCTCGAGTGGTGGCCCAGTACGACCCATCTTCATCAGCACAAGACTCAAGACCTTCGCGAGGGGCCAAGCCTCACGGGGCGGACGACGCAAGGCTTCCTCAGGGATGACCTCGCCAGGCAGGCTCGCGAGGCGGAAAGATCAAGGCAGGGTACCTCGCGAGGTGCTCGTGACGCAAGCCATGACGATCAAGGCCAGGCGGGCGCCGGCCTGCGTAGTGTCCTTGTTTCCTATTTGGTGCAAAGGGGACAAGCACAGACGTGGAGTACCGAGGCATCAGGCAAAGGTTGCCATTTCAGTGCAACGAGACCAAGACCAGCGGAGCGGCAGGATGGAGGTCACCGTTGTCACGCCCAATATGCGACCCTATCCAAAAGGAACTCGAAGGTCCCACCAAGGATAGACCCGCATATTGAAACGCTTTTGCAAGGTGGATATCATTACATCAACATTACATAATAGATGGGGATACATACAAGAGGCATACAATGCCAAACGAATACAACATCACAATACATCAGAGCATCATCCGACTACGGATGAATCACAAACAGAAACTCAAACGACATCCACCCTGCTAGCCCAGGCTGCCGACCTGGAACCTATCCCCTGATCGAAGAAGAAACAGAAGAAGAACTCCAAACAAGCAAACATCGCTCTCGCGTCATGATCATCGCATAACCTGTACCTGCAACTATTGTTGTAGTAATCTGTGAGCCACGAGGACTCAGCAATCCCATTACCATGGGTATCAAGACTAGCAAAGCTTAAAGGGAAAGGAAGGGGTAAAGTGGTGAGGCTACAGCAGCGACTAAGCATATATGGTGGCTAACATACGCAAATAAGAGCGAGAAGAGAGCAAAAGGAACGGTCGTGAAGCTAGCAATGATCAAGAAGTGATCCTGAACTCCTACTTATGCCAAACATAACACAGAAACCGTGTTCACTTCCCGGACTCCGCCGAAAAGAGACCATCACGGCTACACACGCGGTTGATGCGTTTTAATTCGGATCTGGTGTCAAGTTATCTACAACCGGACATTAACAAATTCCCATCTGCCTATAACCACATGCATGGCTTTCGAAAGATTATACCCTGCAGGGGTGTCCCAACTTAGCCCATGATAAGCTCTTGCGATCAACGAAGGAATAGACCTTCTCCCAGGAAGAGCCGATCAGACTCGGAATCCCGGTTTACAAGACATTTTGACAATGGTAAAACAAGACCAGCAAAGCCTCCCGGTGTGCCGATAAATCCCGATAGGAGCTGCACATATCTCGTTCTCAAGGCACACCGGATGAGCAAGATGTCGGGTTGGCATAGACCCTGGTTGCCCAGGGGGCGCCGGACATTGCTCGGTTCGGACCAACACTTAGACAAGCACTGGCCCGGGGGGCTAAAATAAAGATGACCCTCGGGTTGGCCGACCCAAGGGAAAGGGATAGGTGGTGGTGAGGCAAATGGTAAAACCAAGGTTGGGCCTTGCTGGAGGAGTTTTATTCAAATCGAACTGTCGAGGGGGTCCCATAAATCACCCGACCGCGTAAGGAATGCAAAAATCCGGGAACATCACACCGGTATGACGGAAACTAGGGCGGCAAGAGTGGAACAAAACACCAGGCATAAGGCCGAGTCTTCCACGCTTTACCAAGTATATAGATGCATTAATAATATAAGAGATATTGTGATATCCCAACCAAAAACCTGTCCACCATGGAGAAATCTTCAACTTCACCTGCAACTAGCAACGCTATAAGAGGGGCTGAGCAAAAGCGGTAACATAGCCAAACAACGGTTTGCATAGGAAAGGTGTCAAAGGTTAGGGGTTCATGGCAAATTGGGAGGCTTGATAAACAGGTGATAGGTAGCGCAGCAAAGCGATAGAACGAAGAAACTAGCATAGCAATGATAGTAGTGAGATCCAGGGTAGCGGTCATCTTGCCTGAAATCCCGCTAGGAAGAACAACGAGTCCATGAAGAAGATGAACGGATGAAGCCGAACCAAGCGTAGACGAACGAATCCTCACGATCGCAACGAAACATGAACTATCGAAAAGAAGCACACAACATAGTAAACACACCACACATGAACAAGACGTGATGCACAACAAGCATGATGCATGACAAAGCTACATGAAGCTACTCATGGCAAGAGATGATGCAAACAAGAGCAACACATCAAGGCAAGTTTAAATGAGGCCGGGAACAACATATAACAATTCTGGTAAGTCCTCATATGCATATTTCGAAATTGGTCCAGATCTGAATAAACCTTATGTTTAAGTTGTTAAACAGCAAGTTAAGATGCACAAGGAGGATCTACACGAGATTCTAGTCAAGTTACATATAAAGTTCATTTAGTTCGGAGCTACGGCCTAGAAGATATGAGCAAAACAAGTTAAACATGGCATTGATGCAAAATGCACCCAAACATCAAGCAAACACCTCAAAACATGTATGCAACATGATAATATGAAACTACATGCAAAACTAAGCAAGTTTCATATAGAGCACACTCAAAACGGAGCAACGGTTCAACACACACACATGAAACAAGTTTAAAGGACAAGCTGTCCAAAATAGCAACTAGGCATATTGCAAGCATCAAAGCAACATGCTACAGTACCACAACATGAAAACAAAAGACATGGACATGAATTACATGTAAAGCATAACAAAACATGAACACTAAGCTATCTCCATAAATCACTAGAACATGCTCAAACACACATGGTAAGATTGCAAGTTATAACAATTTCAGACTTTGCAGAAAATAACATCACGATGCAATGTTCAGAGCTATCAAACAACATGTTACAAGAACTTATCATGGCAAACAAAGGCATGGCATGAAACTACTAAATGCATAGATCAAAAGTCCCTTACTGACCATAAGCCAAAAAGGAACAGAAAATATGATGGCACCCACGTAAACATGGCAAGTTATTATACAGATTCAAACATGGCAGAAACAGAATTATGAAGGCATGTAGATGAGCTTGTGCAACTCACTACAGAGCAAAATATGGCATGGCAAGGCAACCAACAGTAAGAAGACATATTTGTGAATCTAAGCATGGCAATAGCAAGGTCATAGGGTGCATGGATCACTAGGAAAACACATGGAAATAACTGAACTTAATGTTAACAGGCTGACAGCAACATTATGAAGCAACTTTGGAGCAAGATATGAACAATCTACAGCAAGCTATAAATGCTACCAGGGGCATGGATGGATAGAGGATGACATGTAGATCAAAACATGTTTATAGAACATCTCCAGATTATGCATAATGATTAGTAGCAACATGTTTATATAGCATCACGAAATAACAGATTCAGCCTAGCAAAACAGCAACATCATGTACCCTACTTAACAAGCTCGATTCACTCACGACAAGTCATTGCATGACAATATAAGCATAGCATCATCAAGAAGGCATGTTTGTGAAACAAACCAAGGTAAGAACAAGTTCATAGCATGCAAGGATCAACTACAACAAGCTTGGCCAAATTGAATAACATGTAAACAATCTGCCAGGAAACATTTTGAAGCAAAAGTAGAGAACGAAAATGACATGCTAGACTACTCCATAATTGCAACCAAGGGCATGAATGGATATAAAAAAACCACATGTTCAAAACATCCTTACTGAAGTATCTCAAAATATGCATGGATCACTCTGTAGCAACAAGTTTACATGGCATCAAAATTACAGCGGAACAGGGACTAAAATCAGCAATATCACGAAGCCTAGGTTGCATGCTTGTGCTAGTCACCACATTGATCACAAAAATACATGATAAGCACCTCTGTAAAGAAGACATATCATAGATCAAAACACATGAAGACATCAACCTCATAGGATGCACACATCAATCATGGCAAAAATGACAAAAGAGCTCGTTCTGTTAACAGACAGCAGAAAACATCATGAAGCACTCTTACGACGATGATTCAGGCATCCAGATGACCTCAAATGAATATGATGCAATGGAATGAAATGATGTACTCGTTGAGACGAACAATTTGACATATTACACGCATGAAACGGAGCTACATGCACAGAGATACAGCATGATGAACATGGCATGATTATGACAAAATCTGGGACTTAGTGAAAAAAACAACCTCCGAAAGTCAACGGGACGAGGATATCCGGGACGGAGGGATCCGGGGCGAGGGCGTTTGGATCTTCTCCCGGTGGATCTGGTCCAGGCAGGATGGATCCGGCCGGAGTGGAACTCCGGCGAGCTGCGCAAGCTCCGGCGAGCTCCGCGAGCTCCGACGATGATGAGGACGACGGGAAGGCGCGGCTCGTGCCGGGAGGAGGCGGCGGCGGCCAGGGTCGGCGGCGGGTCGGTGCGGGCGAGCGCCCTCGACTGGGGCGGCGGCCGGAGCGCTCCCGGCCAGCGGCGGT
>NC_041389.1:319638459-319757334 GCF_002162155.2 Triticum dicoccoides | reverse complement strand
ATTTCGGGGGAGGTCTAGTTTTATAGGTAGAGGGAGCTAGGAGAGTCCAAATGAGGCGCGGTTTATGGCCACGCGATCGTGATCGAACGACCGAGAGCATAGCGGGGAGTTAGATAGGTTTTGGGCCAGTTTGGAAAGGGTGTTGGGCTGCAAAGAGAGAGAGGCTTTACAGTTACCCTCTTAACCGTTGGAGTACCAAATGACCTCCAAATGGCACAAAACTTGACAGGCGGTCTACCGGTGGTATACCAAGGCCACTTGGCAAGGCTCGGTCCATTCCGAGAAAGTTTAATACCCACACACGAAGAGAGGCAAGAAGGGGAACGCCGGAGGACATAGGAGCGCCGGATTGCAAAACGGACAACGGGGAAAAGGCTCGGATGCATGAGACTAACGCGTATGCAATGCAATGCACATGATGACATGATAAAATGCAACACGCAAGCAAATGACATGGCAACGACGACGAATAACTGGCAGACACCTGGCGCATCGGATCCGGGGCATTACAACCGTGGAGCCCAAGGCGGCGTCATCGCCAGTGCTTTTGGCAGCCGAAGACCAACTTTAGTCAGGATAACTTGTACTGGATGTTCCCCTTCGAAATGGCCGTTGTTGGCGTCCTTCCCGCTCAAATATTTGGGAAGAGGCCCAGGGCCTCCATAAATAGGGCTAGCCACCACAGTAGACCGGATCCAGACTGGGGAAAGCCTAGAGAGAGAGGCGATCGAACTCACCCAAGCAGTTCATCGCATCAGTCCAAGAACACCTCTCGCGAGGCTGTTCTCCCTTTGTACTGTTCATCATCAGCCCCTGAGGAAATCCACCACACCACACACTGGAATAGGGTATTACACCACAATGGTGGCCCGAACCAGTATAAATCTCGCGTCCCTTGTGTTGTTCATCATTTCCAGCTTAGATCTCACGAGGCGATTGGACGTAGATCGGTAGGGGAGAGATCTTCATGCGCACCCCAGAGTTCGAACCTTAAGGGTCTGCCGGAACCCAACATCCGACATTTGGCACGCCAGGTAGGGGTGCACTGGAGCTCTCCCTTCCATCGGCCCGTTCCCCATCAGCACCATGTTTTGCCCTCATGGCGGCCAACGCGCCACCCACTCCGGCTGTTAATGCCGGCGCAGAAACCAGGGGGCTCCGAGCCCTGGCCCCTGCCTTGCGACAGGTGCAATGGCCGCGCAAGTTCAAGCCGGACATGCCACCGTGCTACGACGGCACGACCGACCCGTAGGCCTTCCTGCTGGCATATGAAGAAGCCGTCCTCAAGGCCGGAGACGACGACAAGGTCATGGCGAACTGGCTGCCCATGGCCCTCACCAGCGTCTTGCGCATGTGGCTGCTCCACCTGCCAGCGGCTTCTGCGGCCTCCTGGGAGGAGTTGCGCAACCTCTTCCTCGCCCATCATGCTGCGCCGGCACCCCCGGTCATCGCGGCCATCCTGGGCGGATCACAGGCGCCACCTTTGAGCTGCCATGTCAAGCCGTTCGTCCGCCAGATCGACGCCGCCCTCAAGCACCGAGAAACTCCCCCGGGGTGGGTGGCACCCAAGGCCGATTTGACCTTCAGCTCGGACGATCACCCCTCCAATACCGCTTGTGCAGGCACGCTCCCGATGTTGTGCACCCCCACCATCTGCCAAGTGGCCGTCACCAGGACCCTCATTGACGGTGGTGTCGGCCTCAACGTGCTCTCGGTGGAGGCCTTCAGCCTCCTTCACGTGCCGCTAGAGCAGCTTCAACCCAGCAGGCCCTTCTTGGGAGGCGGTTCCGCTGGCTCCCTGGGGCAGATCCGCCTCCCGGTGACCTTCGGCACCCACAACAACTTCCGCACGGAGCTGATCGACTTCGACATCGCCCCCATCGGTATCCCGTACAACGCCATCCTCGGCTACCCAGCCTTTGCCCAGTTCATGGCAGCGACTCACCCGGCGTACAACCTCATGAAGATGCCCAGGAGCAGCGGCGTCCTTACCGTGTTCGGAGACACAAGGGATGTGCTGCAGGCGCTCAAGCTTGCCTTCAAGGTGGCCGCGGTGGCGCAGCCCGCCGGCGCGGATGTCCTCGAGCCCAAGGGGGCTGCGCCGGCTAAGAAGAAGCAGCTATTCAGCCAAGACAAGGCGGAGACCAAGCAGGTACCGGTCGACGAGGATGGATCCACTGGCGCCACCTTCACCATAGGCGCCAACCTTGAGCCAGGTTCCTGCGCGCGAACAAGGTGTTTGCATGGGAGCCTAATCAGCTAGCAGGGGTCCCAAGAGATGTAATTGAACATCATCTCAACGTGTGCCCCAACGTGCACTCCATGAAGCAGAAGGCAATGCGGCAGTCCACTAAAAAGCAGGCCTTCATCGTCCAAGAAACCTGCAAGTTAGAGGCAGCAGGAGTCATTTGCGAGGTCCGCTACCCTATTTGGCTGGCCAGCCCTGTTGTCGTGCCAAAAAAGGGAGGAAAGGAACGCGTGTGTGTCGACTCCACCAACCTCAACAAGGCCTGCCCACAAGATCCATTCCCGCTCCCTCGCATCGACTAGATCGTCGACTCTACCGCTGACTGTGACCTATTGTGCTTCCTGGATGCCTTCTCCGGCTATCACCAGATCAAGATGGCGGTAGAAGACGTGGAGAAAACGGCCTTCCTGACCCCGTGTGGAGTATACTGCTATACCTGCATGCCATTTGGGTTGCGCAACACAGGCGCGACCTTTCAGTGGCTGATGCACATTGCCTTGGGCTGGCAGCTCGGGAGGAACGCTGAAGCTTACGTCGATGACATTGTGGTGAAATCTCGGGAGGCAAAAACCCTGATACAGGACCTGGAAGAAACCTTCGCAAGCCTCAATGAAGTGGACCTGTGGCTCAACCCGGAGCACTGCGTATTCGGAGTCCCCTCGGGCAAGCTCCTGGGCTTCCTCGTGTCCCACAGGGGCATCGAGGCTAACCCAGAGAAGGTCAAGGCGGTCGAAGACATGAGCCCTCCAAAGACCCTCAGAGAAATGCAGAAGCTCACCGGGCGAGTAACCGCGTTAGGGCGTTTCATCTCCAAGATGGGGGAGCGAGCACTGCCCTTCTTCAAGCTGATGAGGAAGAAAGGCCCCTTCGAATGGACTGAAGAGGCCGAAAAGGCATTCCAAGATCTCAAGAGGTACCTTACCAGCCCTCCGGTGATGGTAGCTCCGTGCCCTCGGGAGCCCTTGGTGCTCTACCTTGCGGCCACCCCCTATTCTGCCAGTGCAGCCCTGGTGGCGATTAGAGAGGAGCGCCAGACCAAGGCCGCAGCCGCCGTCCCAGCCGGTGCAGAGCAAAGCCCGGAAAGCCTCGCGAAGACCACAACCGCAGCAGAAAAGGATCAGCCTCAGCGGGGGAGCGCACCCAGAGCAGAGGAGGCCTCTCCAGGCGACCAAGCGCTAGGGGCTCCGTCGCCTCAGGAGGCGCCTCATCCTCCGGAGGACGCAGGCTGCGCCAGTACCCTCAACCTCGTCGAGCACCCTGTCTACTTTGTGAGCACGACGCTACGGGACGCGAGGGCGCGGTACCCCATGCCCCAAAAACTCCTTGCACTGTTTGTGGCCTTGCGCAAGTTGCGACACTATTTTCAAGGTCATCCCATCAAGGTCGTCTCATCATACCCCTTGGAAAGGGTACTCAGGAGCCCCAACTCAGCTGGGAGAGTCGCTGAATGGAACATTGAACTGCAAGCGTTTCAGCTGGAATTCATCACGACCAGGGTCATCAAGGGAGCCGCACTTGCAGATTTCATGGCGGAATGGGCAGAGGCACCAGGGCTCAAAGCGGGCGAGGACCGGTCGCTTTCCCCAGGAAGTGAAGCTCCGGACGGCCGGGTCATGTACTTCGACAGAGCGTTCTCGCAACAGGGCGCGGGGGCTGGCGCAGTGCATATATACCCCACTCAGGACAAGCTCTACTATGCTGTGCAACTCTGCTTTCAGCATGGAGAGAAGGTCTCCAACAACATAGCAGAGTACGAGGGCCTGATAGCGGGCTTGAAAGCTGCAGTCGCCTTGGGGGTAAAGCGCCTCATCATCAAGGGCGATTCGCAACTCCTCGTCAACTTCTCCAACAAGGTATACGAGCCGAAGGACGAGCACATGGAAGCATACCTCGTGGAAGTCCGCATGATGGAGAAACAGTTTTGGGGGTTGGAGTTGCAACATGTGCCTCGCGGCACCAATCAAGAGGCTTATGACATCGCAAAGAGGGCGTCCAGGCGGCTGCCTCAGGAGCCTGGCATCTTCGAGGAGTGACTCTTCAAACCCTCGGCAGCGCCATCAGTATCAAGCACAGCACAGCCTAGGGAGGAGCTCCCTCAACCGCCTGCCTCGGGAGCCCCGGCCTGCGGCCCAACCTCAGGGGGACGCTTGCTCCTGACGCTGGAGCCTCAGGAGGGGTGTTGGACCGCGGAGTTCAAGGATTACTTGATGCAAGGGACCCTGCCGGAGAAGGAGGAGGACGCGGAGCGCGTGGCGCGGCAGGCCACGGCCTACTGCATCCATGACGGTGAGCTCTACCGAAAGCGGCCGAATGACGTTACTCTACGTTGCATCTCCAGGGAGCAGGGAAAAGAGCTGCTGGCAGACATTCACGGCGGAGACTGCGGGCACCACTCGTCTTCGCGCACACTCGTCGGCAAGGCGTTTCACAGCGGTTTCTATTGGCCAACAGCACTCAACGACGCAACCGAGATGGTGAAGGCTTGTGGAGCCTGTCAGTTCCACGCCAAGTAGATTCACCAGCCAGCTCAGGGCCTTCAGACCATTCCCCTCTCGTGGTCGTTCGCTGTTTGGGGACTGGACATCCTTGGCCCATTTCCTCGGGCGCCAGGGGGCTATCGCTACCTTTACGTCGCCATTGACAAATTCACTAAGTGGGCCGAAGTGGAAGCTGTCCGCACCATCCCGGCTGGCTCAGTAGTCAAGTTCATCAGGGGCCTCGTGAGCCGGTTTAGGGTACCCAATCGCATCATCACCGACAATGGTTCGCAGTTCACCAGCAATCTCTTCAAAACATATTGTGCTAACCTTGGAACGCAGATATGCTACGCTTCGGTGGCGCACCCTCGGAGCAACGGCCAAGCTGAGTGCGCCAACGCGGAGGTCCTGAAGGGCCTCAAAACCCGAACCTTCAAGAAGAAGTTGGAGGCCTGCGGCAGGGGCTAGCACGATGAGCTCCAGTCCGTGCTATGGTCCATCCGTACTACCGCTACCAAGTTGACTGGCGAAACCCCGTTCTTCCTCTCTACGGTGCTGAGGCGGTCCTTCCTCATGAGGTCAGGCATCGCTCCGTGCGGGTCCTGGCTTTCGACGGAGTGCAGCAGGACGCCATGCGGGGGGTGGACCTTGTGCTTGGGGAGGAACATCGTCGGGAGGTTGCGCTTCGGGCTGCGAGATACCAACAAGCACTGCGGCGGTACCACTGCCGCAGCATCCACCCCAGGACCCTCGAGGTAGGTGACCTCGTGCTCAGACGGGTGCTCTCCAGGGAGGGGATGCACAAGCTCTCGCCCATGTGGGAGGGCCCGTTCAAGGTTGTTCATGTCTCTAGGCCCGGCGCTGCACGCTTGGAGACTCAGGAGGGGGTGCCCATCCCGAACGCGTGGAACATCCAGCATCTCCGGAAGTTCTACCCTTGAAGAAAGGCACAAAGCCTGTAAAGAAGGCACGGTGCCTGTGAAGCTAGACGAGCCAAGAAAGACCCGGTGCCTATGAAGAAGGCCAACGCATGTGAAGCTCATTTCCTTGAGAAAGGCCCGGGGCCTGTGAAGAAGGCCAATGCCCATGAAGCTCGCCGCCCGTGACACTCTCACGTAATAATGAGTTGGGGTTGTACACACCCCGGAGTCTCCGGAGAGCTGCCCTCGGGCCTCGGGGGCTCCCGCCCACGCCCAGTGGCAGCACTTAGCTCCGCGCTGGTGAGAAGACGTCGAAGACTAGATTAGGTGCCAGACGCGGCTTTTGCATTTGCTTTCTGCAGTTGGCTTGTTCATTCCTATTTGAAGTTTTATTGGAGTTGTTGCCCTCCTTAGCTTGTGACTCTTTGTCTTTTTCGCTCACTTGCCTCGTTTTCTCTTGCGCAAGTCTCGCGAGGGGGCTATGCGGGCACCCTCGCGAGCGTTTTCTGCCCTTGTCCTTTGAAGCTTTCCGAACCAAGTCCACTACGGGATCACCCCTCCCAGTCCGTGCCCCTGGGCATCGCGACGCGAACACAGGACCTGGGTCGGTCGCCTCCACAACTGAGACCGGAAGCTACCCCTCCTGACTAATCCTTGCAGGACATGAAGTGTGCTGCGAGGCCTCAGCCTCGGGAAGCGAAGACCGCGACAAGTCCCCGCGAGCTAAGTAATTCTTGCACGCGGGAATGCGGCACAAAAACACAGCACAGAAATAGCAGAAACATCATGATAATTAACAGCAACAGTTCAACACGCCCCCACGGGGCCCTACACTACTTTCTCTTTGCGCAGGGAAGGAAGAAAAACAAAATAGGCATGACTTGCTCGGCACCAACTCGCGGCGAGGGCTCGTACTGCCTCTGGAGCTCAGTCAGACTCCTCCTCGTGCTTCACCGAGGCGCGACGGCGGACTGACCCGCTACCTCCCTCCAGGCGGGCGCGACGGTGCGGAGGCTGGTCACGGCCACCGCTGGAGGAGCTGCTGTTCAAAGGAGAGCCGCCGAAGCTTGATGATCCCCTAGCGCCGCCGACCACGCGTCTGCCGTCATCTTCATCCCGATCATCGCCGGGGCTGGGTACACGGCCGCGGTCATCGTCTTCAGGGCAGTACCCAGCACGGCGACCGTCTTCTCCGAACACCCTCACGTAGAGGGTGGCGTCGCCGTCGAACTTGAAGTGCAGGGTGCACCGCTTGCTTAGGCCATGCGCGCGGGCAAACGTTTGCCAGCCGCTGGTCAGGGCCGCATTCCCGGCGACGGAGACCTCCAGCGAAGCCCAGGAGGCCCTGCTACAGCAACCGTCCGCCTGAAGCCAGAGAACCGCCGGAGCGCCGGCCGCAAGTTCACCTACAAAGAAGCGGGGAAGCTAGAGCCAGGTGCTGGTCGGGTCCGCCGACCACACGACGAACTCCGGCAGCACCTCCGCCGAGTGAAAGCGCGGCCTAGGGGGCCACGCAGTCACGGCGCGCCTCCCATCGACAACCTAGTGCCCATCGCCGCTCGGGGGATCGCCTCCACGAACGCGGGAAGCCACTACGGGAGCCACATGATGCTTGTGAGGACGGCCTTGGCCGCGCTTGGCCGGGGGAGAGTCAGGCCCTTCCCAACGAGCCTTCCCTTCTTTGTAGCCGAGAACCTCTTCGGCGGCGCCATGGGGGATGGCAAGTAGCTGGGATGGAGAGAAAGAAGGAAGCAAGGAGGGAGATGCACAGCGGAGGCCTGCGCACTCCTGCATCTATAACCGGAAGGAAGCCAACCGTCGGCCTCCATGTTCGCAAGTAATCATGACCGGTTTCTGCATGCAAGGACTTGTCAAGTCGAGCGGTTGCCGAGGCAACATGAGGAAGCGGAGACGCCCACGTCCAATCAACCGCCACGTGGCGCCCAAGGCCGCAGGCTGATGGGGCCCGCGGTGCTCCGCACTTGCCCCTTCGCTTCTCCGCTAAGCCAAGTCCGAGCATGCCTTGGGACCGGGGGCTACTGTCGGTGTTTTGGGAATGGGGGTCCCCAGACTTGCCTGCCTGCAGCCTGCGGCGTGGCTCAAGTGGTGGCCCAGTACGGCCCATCTTCATCAGCACAAAACTCAAGACCTTCGCGAGGGGCCAAGCCTCGCGGGGCGGATGATGCAAGGCTTCCTCGGGGACGACCTCGCCAGGCAGGCTCGCGAGGAGGCAGAGAGATCAAGGCAGGATACCTCGCGAGGTGCTCGTGA
Source organism: Triticum dicoccoides (assembly GCF_002162155.2). Taxonomy (NCBI): domain Eukaryota; kingdom Viridiplantae; phylum Streptophyta; class Magnoliopsida; order Poales; family Poaceae; genus Triticum; species Triticum dicoccoides. The sequence goes on along the minus strand of NC_041389.1, from coordinate 319,749,418 downwards.
CGCAAGCCATGACAATCAAGGCCAGGCGGGCACTAGGCGGGCGTCGGCCTTTGCAGTGTCCTTGTTTCCTCTTTCGTGAAAAGGGGGCAAGCACAGACGTGGAGTACCGAGGCATCAGGCAAAGGTTGCCATTTCAGTGCAACGAGACCAAGACCAGCGAAGCGGCAGGATGGAGGTCACCGTGGAGCCCAAGGCGGCGTCATCGCTAGTGCTTTTGGCAGCCGAAGACCAACTTTAGTCAGGATAACTTGTACTGGATGTTCCCCTTCGAAATGGCCGTTGTTGGCGCCCTTCCCGCTCAAATATTTGGGAGGAGGCCCAGGGCCTCTATAAATAGGGCTAGCCACCACGGTAGACCGGATCCAGACTGGGGAAAGCCTAGAGAGAGAGGCGGTCGAGCTCACCCGAGCAGTTCATTGCATCAGTCCAAGAACACCTCTCGCGAGGCTGTTCTCCCTTTGTACTGTTCATCATCAGCCCCTGAGGCAATCCACCACACCACACACTGGAGTAGGGTATTACACCACAACGGTGGCCTGAACCAGTATAAATCTCGCGTCCCTTGTGTTGTTCATCGTTTCCAGCTTAGATCTCACGAGGCGATCAGATGTAGATCGGTAGGGGAGAGATCTTCATGCGCACCCCAGAGTTCGAACCTTAAGGGTCTGCCAGAACCCAACATCCGACAACCGCGGCCAGAGCTCGACAACTCAGATTTGTCAACGTTGCAGGGACGGACCCATGCGCAAGCGCCGTGCCAGAGCGAGCGGCTCCAAAGGTAGGTGTCAATCGAGCAGGCGATTATCACAGGTAGGTTAAGCATGAAAAGCAAACCAACTTAGATAGATGCAGGAACGGTACATGCCACCGGGCTAGGCCCGAGCCTCTTGGGGATGATGCATCCTGAGGGGCGCCCCTAGCAAGGTAAACTAAAGACATAAGCAAAACGGATACATGCCGCAGGGACGGACCCACGCGACCTGGGAATGATGTAGCCCTGAGGGCGCTCCCAGCTGAAATAAAACTCGAAAGATGTCACCTGATATCAGTGCAGAGCGGGTGTTGGAGTAGCTGACAATGCACGCTGAAGAAGCCGGTCCTCACGAGCCTTCAGGGTCCTGAGCCTCGGGAGGCTGTGGGGGTCCGGGCGGCTCCTCAAGATCCATCTCCATCTCCGCCAGGAAGGCGTGGTGCCTGACCTCCTGAGCTTCCAGAATGCTCCTCATTAGGCGCTGATGAGTAGCAGCCGCGTTCGGCAGGCCGAAAGGCATGCAAACGTAGTTGTGAGGTGGACCCTCGCAACGTCCCACGAACAAAGGCCAGAAATGCTCCTGAGACGCGACTCGGTTGAGCCCTGGGTAGTCGATGCAGACGTGCAACCCGCCATCCTCGCCCGGATGGGGAGCTATGCCGGGTAGGCGGCGATCGCCGCGCATGACTCTTGATTCCTGCAGTTCTTGAGTGACCTTGGTGATGAACTCCTGAGGGTTGGGCCCTCCTTGCTTCATGCCTTCCTGAGGGAAACATGCTGCGAAGCACGCCTCTAAGTGGTGCCCGAGCGCCTCCCTCGTGAGCTTGGCAAAGTCTGAGGCCCTCCAGGTGAGAGCCCCTGAGCCTTGCCCGAGGAGGGCGCCGGGTGCGCCTTCCTATGTGATGGAGGGAGGCGCCCCTTGGAAGGGTGCAGATCTTGACGCGGAGCCTCCGGAGTCGCCTATCAACAGAGGCCTTGAGCTGAGTGATCTCTTCTTCTTCTTGGAACTGCCTCGGGAAGGTTCCCACTCTTGCTGTCTGGGTCCTCGACTGATGCAGCTTGGAAGGTGCGCTCGAGAGAGCACACCGCATCCTTCTCTTCGCAGGGGACTGTGATGACTCCACTGCTTCCTGGCATCTTGAGGAGATTGTATCCATGGCGAGTCACTGACATGAACTTGGCCAGGGCTGGGTACCCGAGGATGGTATTGTACGGCAAACGCATGTGGGCAACATCGAAGTCGATGAGCTTGGTTCGGTAGTTCTTGTGTTGTCAAAGGGTGACAGGGAGGCGAACCTGTCGTATCGGAGTGGTGGAACCGTCAGTGACTCCTGAGAAAGGCTTGGTTGGCTGAAGCTGATCATATGGCACTTGGAGATTGTTGAATGTCTCGACGGACAGGACGTTGAGTCCTGTGCCGCCATTGACGAGGGTCCTCGTAACTTGCATGTTGCCGATGACTGGGGAGCAAAGCATTGGGAGGACACCAGCTGTAGCCGCACACTTGAGCTGATCCGCTGAGCTGAACGTGATGGCGCACGCGGACCATCTGAGAGGGTGCGTGTCTACGAGCTTGGGGAGGACTACATTCACCTCGCGAGCAAACTGCTTGAAGATGCACTGAGAGGCAGGGGCCTGGGCACCGCCCAGGATGCAAGCGATAGCACGCGGCTCCTGGAAGCCCCCAACCCCCTTGTCCTGATGATGGTCGTCATTCCTTCTTGGCGGTGGCGGCAGAGGAGGAAGGCTTGCATTGCCCTGCGGGTGATCCTCACGAGGCTGATCTCTCCAAGCCCCCTCGCGAGGCTGGTCCTGCCAACGGTCCTTGCAAGGCCGGTCACGCCACCCGTGGCGAGGGCCTCGGTCATCCCATCATCCTCCACCTCTTCCTCCTCCTCGGTCGTAGCCTCGATCGTTGCGCTTGGGGCGTCGACCGATACGTCCTTCTCGCACGACCCTGGGCTCTTGGAATTCGTTGGTGTTGTAGGTGTGGAGGTCATGGTACATGCAGTACCGGCTGCCCTTGGACGACTCTGGCTGATCCCTGCCGCACTTCGTGTCCGGCTCTGCTGCGAGCACGGCTACTCCTTTGCGCTTCACATCCTTAGCCTTGGCCTTCTTCTCTTCAGGGTCAACAGCTGGGAGCTCGAGAAGGGAGAGGCGTCCCTCCTCAGCCCTTGCGCACTTGGTCGCTAGGTTGAACAGCTCCAGAGTTGTGCACAGGTCTTCATGGATTGCCAGCTCCTCCTTCATCTTGCCGTCGCGGACGCCATCGGAGAATGCTGAGATGATGGCCTCCTCGGTCACCTTGGGATTCTTGAGGCGAGCGATGTTGAAGCGCTGGATGTACTTCTGCGGGGTCTCTCTTGGCTGCTGCTTGATGTGGTGCAGGTCACCCATGACCGGAGGACGGTCGCGAGTGCCCTGGAAGTTGGCGATCAAGCGGGTGCGCATCTCATACCAAGAGGAGATCGTGCCAGGAGGCAGGTTCAGGAGCCAGGTGCGGGCACCATCTTTGAGCGCCATGGGAAACCAATTCGCCATGACCTTCTCATCTTCGTTGGCCACTTCGATGCCCAGCTCGTAGAGCTACAGGAACTCCGCGGGGTCGGCAGTGCCATCGTAGCAAGGAGGCAGATCCGGCTTGAACTTGCCCGGCCAGGTGACACTGCGTAGCTCAGTGGTGAAGGCACGGCAGCCTGCGGTGGCCACCAGAGCCCTTTGCAGACGCGGGGTTGCTCCTGAGGATTTCGGCGTGCCGCCGCCGGGGGCAGTGCGGGATCTTGACGTACTGGCGCAGGGACGCGTTCATGACGTGCTAGAGCAGGGAGCACTCGAGCACCTTCTTGGGGACGAGGGATTTCTTGGCAACTCCTTTCTTGTCGCACAGGCGCTGGACGCAGTGGGTCTCGTCCAGGGGCCATGCGCCTTGGAGCTAGGGCGCCTTCTTGGGGAGGAGGTGGCAGAGGCACCTCCGGAGCTACATCACCCACGCAGGACGGAGGGCGAGGCAGCGAGAGGGACGGCGCAGGGGAGCCCCCTGCGGTGCTACCGAGCTTGGTGATGCGAGCGAGCCACTCCTCGTAGAGGTCGTCGATGGGGCGATAGTGCAGGAGCTTATGTGCCAGGAGCAACGCAGCATGCGCGTCCGTGGGAGCGCGACGGGCGTGCGACGACGAACCAGCTGGAGTCAACGAAGGAGTGGCGGTGCGGCCTTCCCACTGCATCGAGGGATGCAGCAACGACGCTTGCTGCTTGTTCCCCGTCAGGCCAGTGGCGGCGTTGGCGGCAGGTGACGGAGAACGACGGGGAGGCCTATCTATAGGAGCCGTCTGGGCAACACGGGCGGCGAGAGCAGCCCGACGCTCGGCACGAGCTCGGCGAGCGTCAGCCATGGATGCAACGAATGATCGAGCACGGGACAATGGAAGAAAGATTCCGGGCACCCGTACCTGGCGCGCCAAATGTCGGATATCAGGTTCCGGCAAAACCCTTAAGGTTCAAACTCTGGGGTGCACGTGAAGATCTTTCCCCTACCGATCCACGTCCAAACGCCTCGCTGAGAATCTAAGCTACACGATGAACAACACAAGGAACACAAGATTTATACTGGTTCGGGCCACCGTTGTGGTGTAATACCCTAATCCAGTGTTTGGTGTGGTGGATTGCCTCTTGGGCTGATGATGAACAATACAGAGGAAGAACAGCCTCGCGAGGAGAGGTGTTCTTGTGGTGATGGTCTGCTTGCCTGGGACTCCCCCCTTCCTACTGTGGTGGCTATCTATATTTATAGGGGCCCTGGTCCTCTTCCCAAATATTGAGCGGGAAGGGAGCCAACAACGGCCATTTATTAAGGGAAACATCCAGTACAAGTTATCCTGACTAAAGTTGGTCTTCGGCTGCCAAAGGCACTGGCGATGACGCCGTCTTGGGCTCCACGGTGACCTCCGTCCTGCCGCTCTGCTGGTCTTGGTCTTGCTACACCAAAATAGTAACCTTTGGTTGATGCCTCGGTACTCCGCACATGCGCTTGCCCCCTTTGCACCAAAGAGGAAACAAGGACACTACGCAGGCTGGCGCCCGCCTGGTCTCGATCGTCATGGCTTGCATCATGAGCACCTCGCGAGGTACCCCTGCCTTGATCTCTCCGCCTCCTCGCGAGCCTGCCTGGTGAGGTCACTCCTGAGGAAGGCTTGCGTCGTCCGCCCCGCGAGGCTTGGCCCCTCGCGAGGGTCTTGAGCTTGAGTTGATGAAGATGGGTCGTACTAGGCCACCTCTTGAGCAACGCCACAGGCCACAGGGAGGCAAGTCCGGGGACCCCCGTTCCCAAAACGCTGAAACTTCTATCTTGTATCTTCATGGCCCATTAGTCCGGCCCATATCACATAGCCCGGACGCCTGAGGACCCCATAGTCCAGGACTCCCTCAGTAGCCCCTGAACCAGGCTTCAATGATGATGTATCCGGCGCGTGGACTTTCTTCGGCATTGTGAGGAGGGTTCCCCTTTTTCGAATGCTTCAACATAGATTTCCGCACACAAGGGCTATGTACGGCCTTGCTTAACACGTAAAACCCTAAGCTGTAAAAAGTAACAATAAGTCACGCCCATGGGCCACTTTTTTGGTGAGATATTATGTTCTAGCCTTTATAATCATTCTGAACCGTTTTACAGCCTCGTTTCATATTTCGAGGTACGTCCAGTGACACATCTTGTTGAAGCGGAGATCATGTCCCCTTATTACGGGATTCTCATCAATAGGGGTTTTGGGTAATCCAACCGTGCTGTTCACACGTCCCCTTGGGAATAGGTGAGATTTAAGGCCTGCGAGGGGGCGCTTGATATTCGCTGCCTCTATAAGAGGACAAAAGACCCATATGTTCACCTCACACCCTCCCCTTCCTCTGCCTTTCAATCCCCCGAGCTCCAGCACCCAAGTTGCAAATTTATCCTTCCGCCCCAGGTTCCTAGCAATGGTCGGATTTGGCTTTCAAGGCAAGTGGATGGCCTCCTCCGTGACAGAGAAGAACATCCAAGATCTACGGGAGGCGAGGTAGCTGAAGGAGGAAATAAAACATAGGCTTCCAACCCCAGGGCAGATCATCCCCACCCCGGAGCCCGGCGAAAGGGTGGTTTTTATCCCCCATTTCCTCCGAGGACTCACATTCTCCCTTCACCCTTCGTCCGAGGTCTTATGTATTACTACGGGCTGGATTTTCATGATCTGGTCCCGAATTCCTTCCTCCACATCTCGGCGTTTATCATTGTGTGCGAAGCATTTCTCTGCGTCCCTCCACACTTCAGCTTATGGCTCAAGGTTTTCAATGTGAAGCCGAAGGTGGTTGAAGGCCAACACACCGAGTGTGGTGGCACCATGGTGAGCAAGCTCAACAAGGTCACCTGGCCCAAGGAAGATTTGTAGACACGGTCAAGGTTTGGCAGCAGGAGTGGTTCTATATCACTGAACCCCCCGGCTCCAAGTGGGCCGTTGCTCCCACCTTCAGATCTGGGCCTCCGCTGTGGCTCGCATCCTGGACCAACAAAGGCCTAGGTTGGGGGTCCCTCGACGACGTGTCGGTGCTGCTGAAGCGTGTCAAGAGCATGATAGACAAGGACATCACCCTTGCCAATGTGATTCAAGTGATGCTCATTCGCCAAACTCTTCCTTGCTAATGACGGACCCTTAAAATGTGGGAGTTCAGCCTGGAGGGAGCACGGACTCTGCGGCACTTCTATGGCACGACGCACAAGAAGATCTGGAAGTTGCTTTTCAAGAAGCAGAAGACGTGGCCACGGACGTCCAACAACACTGGGCTGGATTGCAACAATCCGGCCTCCCTAGTAAGTATGATTTTGCTGAACACTACTTAACTTGTCAATCTTAGGGAAGGGTCCTGAAAATTCCATATCCTAAACATGACTAGATAAAGAAGGCCGGGCAGATTAAGTGTTCGGCCCCGCTCCACGAAAACCCAGTCGATCCTCTGCTAATGAAGATGCTGGTCCCGGTGCCCTATCAGGCGCCGGCGAAGAAGGAAAAGAAGAGGAAGAAAACCAAGGAGGCCCCAAGCGACCTCCATCCCAAAGAGACTTTGGACGCCGTGTCCGGAGGAACCGAAGCTCCTTCCTATGGCGAGGAAGATGAAGATGACGAGGAGGAGGAGGAGGCGGCGGAGGAGGAGGAAGCAGAGAACCCTCCTCCCAAGGAAAAAGAGAGCGACCTCCATAGATGCGGAGGAGGGGGCGCACAAGAGGGGAAGAGTATCCCTCTCCGATGACTCGGATTCGGGCACCGAGGCTGCTCCTCAGCACCGCTCCCACGCTAAGCCCCTTGCCAAATCGTGAGTACTTTCAGATGCCTTGTTCACACCTTAACCCTTTTTACATATTATGAGAATAATATCAAATTTAATGTCACAGTATGGCCCGTAACATTCCTCAAGGATCGTCGTCATCGGGAGATCTTTCGCCGGACAAGATGGAGAGCAAGACGCCTCCACGGGCTTCCTCGCCTCCTAGGGTGGACCATCCCAAGGTGTCATCCCAAAGGGTTTCTCCGGACTCCGAAGAAGTGCATGGGATGACCAATGGGGCACCGGAGGTTGCTGAGGACATGGGGGCGCAACCCCTGTGGAGACCGGCCATGGGGGTCCTGGGTCACCGGACCCTCAGCCGGATACCGTTCCGGAGACCCATACGGTCCCGGAGTTGTGTTGGCAGTCCCCTCTGCAAGAGGGGGGGACGGCGACCTCTACCAATATAGAGGCGTCGAACAAGCTGATGGATGCACTACAAGGTGCGACCGTCTTGGAGGAGCACCGTACCTTAATGGGTACGGTGGTTGAAAAAGTTCAGTCCACTAAGGCCAACTCCATCGTGCGACCCATCTTGTTCGGGTGCGTCCGTTTGGGGTAAAACGGATGAATAGCGCGGCCCAATGTGCGGCCTCAAACGGACAAATGTCCGGAATCCGTTCGTTTTCGACCCATCCCCAGCCCAAAGTTACACTCGGTTTGGGGTGAAATGGATGCACGCGGACGACCGCGACGCACGCCCTTGTCCCCCCCCCCCTCCTGTGGCCCGCCTGTCGAGGACACTGTAAGTCCCTCCCTCCCAATGCTTTGACCCTCTCTCTCCTACCCCGCCCCGCCGCCGGCGCCGCCGCTATTCTCCGGCCGCCTCCGCACCGCGCAGCCCCCGGTCGTCCATACCAAACCACGTGTAGACATGGCCGCCATCACGCCCGCGCTTTCACCGTAGTTTTGGCTGTCGATTGGAGGAGGTTTGGCTGTCGCCGTCTTTGCCGGTGGCAGAGGAGGCACGACCGCCGGCGACGTACCACGGCGGCTGCGGCAGCTTCTGACGGCTCTAGAGCGGCCAGTAGCCGACCGGCAACCACCCCTGCTGCGTGAGGTGATCATCACGACCTCTTCGCCACCACGACCGCAAGGTGTTCAACATTTTGCCCACAAAGGTATGGACAGTGGAGACGAGTTCTTCTTCCACCACTTCCTTTGTTTATTGGACGATTCATCGTCGGATGATGAAGATCTTGTGGTGGCTGCACTGGTCGTTCATGACCACATTCAACGGCAGCTTCCTCGGTACAGGGGGTCAGTACCTGGTCGTGCTCCCAACCTGAACCGCAACAGGGAGAGAGGCCACGCCCTGCTCTATGCCGATGACTTTTCCAACAAACCGCTCTTCAAGCCGGATAAATTCCGTCGCCGTTTTCGAATGGCAAGGCATGTGTTTAATCGTATCTGAGAGGGAGTGGTTGCTCATGACCCATACTTCGAGTGCATGACAGATGCCCTTGGCAAGCTTGGGTTCTCCTATTACCATAAATGCACCGCGGCCATCCGCATGCTTGCGTATAGAATTCCAGGCGATCTGGTGGATGAGTACGTGTGTATGAGCGAGACAACATGTCTGATGTCAATGTACAAGTTCTACCAGGTTGTGATCGAGGTGTTTGGCCCAGAGTACTTGAGGCAGCCAATTGTCGCTGATACAGAGAGATTGTTGGCGACCAACGCAGCTAGAGGCTTTCCAGGCATGCTTGGCAGCATAGATTGTATGCACTGGGAGTGGAAGAACTGTCCATTTGCTTGGCAGGGCCAGTACAAGGGGCATGTCGGCGAGTGCACTGTCATATTAGAAGCGGTGGCATCGCAGGATCTTTGGATATGGCATTCTTTCTTCGGCATGGCAGGTTCTCACAAAGGATATTATCTAGCTGATGGTATATAACCTCAGTGGTAAACTTTTGTGAAGACAATCTCGAAGCCCCAAGGTGAGAAGAGAAAGAGATTTGCCCAAATGCAAGAGAGTGCTAGAAAGGACGTGGAACATGCTTTTGGCGTGCTTCAATCCCGATGGGGCATTGTTCGATACCCTGCACTGTCATGGGATGAAAGGAAGCTTTGGGAGGTGATGACTGCTTGTGCAATCATGCACAACATGATCGTCGAGGACGAGCGTGATGACAGTATCTTCAACCAAGGATTTGATTTTCAAGGTGACAATGTTGAGCCCCTGCACCAAGAACCGGCCACGTTTGATCAGTTCTGCCAGTTCCATCGTGAGCTGCGTGATTGGCACACTCGTAAGGATCTTCAAAATGACTTGGTTGAGCATGTGTGGGAGCATATTGGCAACCGATAGATGTATTGGTTCGTTTTATGTTCATTCAAGACAATTTTGATTTGGTTGTAAAACTATCTTTATTAGAGATAATTTCGATTGGGTTGTAAAACTATTTTAATTTTCAAACAATTAATATTTGGACATGCAAACTTGTTTTCATATGAAAATATAGGCATTTTAGGCCCTGGCAGACGGGATGGGGCAAACGGATGCGGCCGCGCGCTGGGCGCACGGCCACCGCATCCCAGGACAGGCCCGGACACGACCCCATTGCCCTACCCAAACGGACAGAATCTGGACAAAACGGACGTCCGTTTGGGGTCACGCAGTGGAGTTGGCCTAAGAGCGGACTGGATGAAGCCTTCACGAGCCTACTAACAGGCTTCGAGGTATGCAATGTAATGTCTTTTAGCCGCTTTTCATAACAAAACCATCTATATATAGATAGTATCCCCTGAGACTCTGTGTGGCCAATGAAGGAGGGCGAACAGAGGGTCTATAGGTACCCGAAATAAAAAACATTTTAGCCCTTTTGATAATCATCAGGCTTCACTGTTAGCGGCGACCGCTAAGGCTGCCAAAGTTTCCAAACTCAAGCGGAAGCTGCAGCTGGTCGATGAGGACAGCATCCGTACTAACAAGCGGCTCGACGAAGCGCAAGGTTTGTTTCAAGTGCTCCATATTCCACCAAATTAGTTTTGCAAATGCTAGAGTGAGGCTCATGCTCCATTATACGCATAATGGCAGATGGCGCTGTGGAGGTCGAGACCCTCCGAAATGACCTTGCCCGCGCAAAGGAGCAGGCAAGGGTGAGCAATGCGGCCGCTGAGTTGGAGCATGATTTATTATTGAATGTCTACCTTATGACTGGCAGTCAGGGATGAGTAATGGTCTTTTCCTACCAATCTATCTACCTAGGAGCGTGCTTAGTAGTACTTTGCTTCGAGGGCTAATAAACTTTTTACAATAAGTATGTGACTTCTTTATGACTAATGTGAGTCCATGGATTATACACACTCTTACCTCTCCGCCATTTGCTAGCCTCTTCAGTACCGTACATTGCCCTTTCTCACCTCGAGAGTCGGCGCAAACTTTGTTGGTGCATCCAAACCCCGTGATATGATACGCTCTATCACACATAAGCCCCCTTATATCTTCCTCAAAACAGCCACCATACCTACCTATCATGGCATTTCCATAGCCATTTCGAGATATATTGCCATGCAATTTCCACTGTTCCGTTTACGGGACACATTCATTGTCATATTGCTTTGCATGATCATATAGCTAACGTAGTATTTGTGGCTCAGCCACCGTTCATCATTATTATACATGTTACGCTAGCATCATTGCACATCCCGGTACACTGCCAGAGGCATAAATATAGTCATATTGTTTTGGTATCAAGTTGTAATATTGAGTTGTAAGTAAATAAAAGTGTGATGATCATCATTACTAGAGCATTATCCTATTGAGGAAAGGATGATGGAGACTATGATTCCCCCACAAGTCAAGATGAGGAACCGGACGAAAAAGAGAGAGGCCAAAAAGTGCCCAACAAGAAAATGAGAGAAAAAGAGAGAAGGAGCAATGTTACTTTTCTTTTCCACACTTGTGCTTCAGAGTAGCACCGTGTTTTTCATATAGAGTCTCCTATGTTGTCACTTTCATATACTAGTGGGAATTTTTCATTATAGAACATGGCTTGTATATTCCGACAATGGGCTTTCCTCAAATGCCCGAGGTTTTCATGAGCAAGCAAGTTGGATGCACAGCCACTTAGTTTTCAGTTGACCTTTCATACATTTATAACTCTTAGTGCATGCATTACATGGCAATCCCTACTCCTTGCATTGACATCAATTGATGGGAATCTCCATAGCCCGTTGATTAGCCACGTCGATGTGACACTATATTCCTTTTTTGACTTTCCCTTATTAATCTCTATCACCGCATTCTATTCCACCCATAATGTTATGTCCATAGCTCACGCTCACGTATTGCGTCGGGTTGAAAAAGCTAAAGCGCGTTAAAAAATATGAACCAATAGCTCGGCTTGTCATCGGGGTAGTTCATGATTAATACTTTGTGTTAGGAAGACCGAGCATGACAAGATTATATGATTTTGTAGGGATAGCTTTCTTTAGCATTTTTATTTTGAAAGACATGATTATTTGTTGGTATGCCTAAGTTTTGATGTCTTTATATCAAATTATAGACTATTGCTTTGAATAACTCAGATCTTAATATTTATACTATAAAAGGAGATTACATGATAAACATGTTAGGTAGCATTCCACATCAAAAATTCTGTTTTATCATTTACCTACTCGAGGACGAGCAGGAATTAAGCTTGGGGATGCTTATATGTCTCCAACATATCTATAATCTTTGATTGTTCCATGCTATTATGTTATCAATCTTGGATGTTTTATATGTTATATTATATCATTTTTTGGTACTAACCTATTAACCTAGTGCCTAGTGCCAGATGTTGTTTTTTTTGCATGTTTTTGGCTTTTCAAAAAATCAATATCAAATGAAGTCCAAACGGAAAAATAATCTTTGGATTACTTTTTTTCTGGACCAGAAGGGACCTTAGAAGCTTCACGAGGAGACCAGACGAGGTATGAGAGAGCCACAAGCTCGAGGGGCGTGCCCCCTAGGCTTGTGGGCTCCACATAGCTCCGTTTGACCTAATTCAACTTCTATAAATTTAGAAATATTCCCAAACTAATAGAGAGCCACCCAAAACATTTTTTTGTCACCACAAGCTTCTGTTCTTCCACGATCCCAACTAGAGGCCTTTTACGGTACTCTGCTGGAGGGGGAATCGGTCACAAAGGGCTTCTACATCATCCTTGTTGCCTTCCGATGATGCATGGGTAGTTCACCACATACCTGTGAGTCCATGGCTAGTAGCTAGATGGTGTCTTCTCTCTCTTTGATCTTCAATACAATGTTCTCATATGTTCTTGGAGTTCTATTCGATGTAATCTTGTTTTGTGGTGTGTTTGTTGGGATCCGATGAATTCTGGGTTTATGATATGAATATTCATGAGAAGTGATTGAGTCTTTTCTGAACTTTATTAAGCATGATTTTTATAGCTTTGTATTTCTTTTCGATCTATCCGTTTGGTGTCAACTAGATTGATTTATGTTCAGTGGTAGAGGTGCTTTGTGATGGGTTCAATCTTGCAGTGCTCTATATCCTAGTGAAAGAAGGGCACAAGGCATGTATTTGTATTATTGCCATTAAGGGTAAAACGACGGGGTTTATTCATATTGATTGGATTTACTTTGTCTACATCATGTCATCTTGCTTAAGGCGTTACTCCGTTTTTCATGAACTTAATACAACAGATGCATGCTAGATAGCGATCGACTAGAGTAATAGTAGTAGATGAAGGCAGGAGTCGGTCTACTTGTCTCGGACCTAATGCATGTATACATGATCATTCCCTTTGGATATCATCATAACTATGAACTTTTCTATCAATTTCCCAACAATAATTTGTTCACCTACCGTATGCTATGTGTTCGAGAGAGAAGCATCTAGTGAAAACTATGGCCCCGGGTCTACTTTAATCATATTACAAAAACCAAAATTCTTTTGATGCAATTTCATTTCTTTTATTTTGTTTTAAAATTCATCGATCTACCTATACAAGATTTGATCCTTGCAAGTAACGAATTCAAGGGGATTCACAACCCTCTTACCCGCGTTGGGTTCAAGTATTTGCTTTTGTGTGTGTAGGTGTTGTTCACGAGGCTTTGCGTGATTCTCCTATTGGTTCGATAAACCTTGGTCATTGAGGGAAATAATTATCTCTACTATACTGCATCTCCCCTCCTCTTTAGGGAAAATGCCAATGCAGACCACAAGTACCAACCACCTCAAAGGGTTGATCCCAATTTGGAGGTATAACGACAGGTGCCATGAGCAAGGCCTGTATCAGCTTTTCGATGCCTGTTTTGCACTCATCACTAAATCAAAAAGGAATGCTCTTCTGCAAAAGGCCAGTCAAAGTTTTCAAAATGCTTGAGAATTTTCTAATAAAGCATCTATGAAAACCGACATGTCCTAGAAAACACCGTATCCCTTTTATGTCTTGTGGATATAGTAATTTTTCTATAGCATCTATTTTTGCTCGATGCACCTCAATACCTTTCCCGGATACTTTGTGACCTAAAAAATTCCTTGTCATACCATGAAGCAGCACTTCTCTCTGCAAAACGTTGTTAATATTGTGAAGGCAATCATCAAAAATAGTTCCATAGACAGAAAACTCATCCATGAAAACCTGCATGATTTCTTCAACAAAATCAGCAAATATAGCATTCATGCATCTTTCAAAAGTAGCAGGAGCATTACAAAGTCCAAATGGCATAAGGCAGTAGGAGTACATACCAAAAGGGCAAGTGAAATAAATTTTCTCTTGGTCTTCCAGATGCATTGCTATTTGTGAGAATCCAGAGTATCCATCAAGGTAGCAGAAGTGAGTATGTTTTGTTAATCTATCAAGCATTTGATCAATGAAGGGTAATGGATAATGATCATTGCGTGTCTCTTTATTTATTATCCTGAAAGCAATGCACATCCTATACGCAACTATTGTTCTAGTGGGGATTAGCTACGTTTATCAGGAACAACGACAAATCCTCCTTTCTTAGGAACACAATGAACTGAAATTACCCACTTACTTTCAAATACCGGATATATAATTCCTGCATCAAGTAGGTGAATCAACTCATTCCATACTAGTTCTTTCATTTCAAAATTTAATTTCCTTTGATATCCGCATACTTGTGTTTCCCCTTCCTCCATATATATACTATGCGTGCATATGGAAGGGATTATCCCTTTAAGTTCATCCGTAGAGTACCCAAAAGCCTTGCAATGTTTCATTGAAGTTTTCATGAGTACATATTTTTCCTCATCTAAAAGGTTATCACTTATAATCACTAGATATGTATTTGTTTCATCTAAAACCTCATACCTTAATTCTTTCGGCAAAGGCTTGAGCTCAAGAGGTGGAATCCTCTCTTCTCCATTCTTCTCGAGCACTTCAAACTGCTCACTAGTGGTAGGTTCTTTCACCGGTACCTCATCCAGATGTTGATTAATATCCATTTTAGCTAGGTCTTCCAGACTTTGTTCATAATCAGTGAGGCTTCTCTCAAGCTGATGTACCGTGTCCCAAAATAAATAGAGTCAAGTTGTGCAATTGTCTTGTCTTTGTTTTCATCATGCTCTCATGGATGAGGAGGGTTTTTAAATCTTGAGAAATGAAACACCCTTACTTCCTCCCCAAACTTGAGAGATACAACCTCCCTTTTACAATTGATCTTCGCCCTTGCAGTGTTAAGAAAAGGCCTTCCAAAATAATAGGACAACGGTCATCTTCAGGCATTTCCATAGCAACAAAATCCACTGGATAAGTAAAGGTTCCTAGGATCACATAAACATCAAATAATATGCCATAAGGTTTCCTAAGAGTACCATCTGCTATTTTTACATCCATGTGTGTGGGCTGGAGTTCTAGAATAGATTTTATCATGAAGCTTGGTATAGAGAGTATAAGGTATCCCATTAATAGATAAACCCATATCTGATACGTCTCCAACATATATATAATTTATGAGGTATTCATGCTATATTTACATCAACTATATATGGTTTTGGTGCACTTTTATATTATTTTTATGGATTAACATATTAATCCAATGCCAATTCCAATTTTTTTACATGTTTTTGGTTTCGCGGAAAATTGATACCTATGGAAGTCCAAACATGATGGAACTTTTTGACGATTTTTCTCGAACATAAGTGCTACTTCTTGAGCTTGCGTTGATTTTCCCTTGAAGAGGAAAGGGTGATGCAACAAAGTAGAGATAAGTATTTCCCTCAATTAAGAACCAAGGTATCAATCCAGTATGAGGAACACACAAGTCTCCAATAGATGCACCTGGAAAAACTAACAAACACTTGCACACAAGGCAAAAAAGGGGTTGTCAATCCCTTCATGGTCACTAGCAAGAGTGAGGATAGATATAGGTATAAAAGATAGGTAAAAAGGTAAAAGTAAATAAATTGCAGCAAGGTATTTTTGGGTTTTTGGATTCATAGATCTGAAAATAATATGGTAAAAATAAACCCGGGGCCATAGGTTTCACTAGAGGCTTCTCTTTTGAAGAAAGCATACGGTGGGTGAACAAATTATTGTTGAGCAAGTGATATAAAAGCACATAGTTATGACGATATCTAAGGAAATGATCATGAATATAGACTATATAGACCTGGGGCCTTGTTCTCTGATAATGTTGAAGAAGCATCTGTGAAGGTGATCTCTCCTGTGGCTGTGGTTGCTAAAGCAAGAAGGCCCCGAAAGACTTTGGCGCCAACTCCAATTGTGGACACCTTAGTTAGGCGATGCACCAGAAGCTCAGTCCAGCGTGATGGATTCAAGCCCACCTTAGAGCTCACTCTTTAGCCCAAGAGGAAGAAGCCCAAAGCCAAGTGTCAGTGGCAAAACAGGCGGATCTCGGGTAGGGGGTCCCGAACTATGCGTCTAAGGCTAATGGTAATAGGAGGCAGGGGACACGATGTTTTACCAGGTTCGGGCCCTCTCGATGGAGGTAATACCCTACTTTCTGCTTGATTGATCTTGATGATATGTGTATTACAAGAGTTGATCTACCATGAGATCGTAGAGGCTAAACCCTAGAAGCTAGCCTATGATTATGATTGTTGTTGTCCTACGGACTAAACCCTCCAGTTTATATAGACACCGGGAGGGCTAGGGTTACACAGAGTCGGTTACAAAGAAGGAGATCTAACATCCGGATCGCCAAGCTTGTCTTCCATGCAAAGGAGAGTCCCATCCGGACACGGGACAAAGTCTTGAGTCTTGTATCTTCACGGTCCAACAGTCCGGCCAAAGTATATAGTCCGGCTATCCGGATACTCCCTTATCCAGGACTCCCTCAGTAGCCCCTGAACCAGGCTTCAATGACGATGAGTCCCGCGCGCAGATTGTCTTCGGCATTGCAAGGCGGGTTCCGTCTCCAAATACTCCAAAGTAGATTAAGGATCATGTCCGGCTCTGTAAGATAATTTCCGCACACCACCGTAGAGAGCATAACACTTTACAAATCTAATATGCTGACAATTTTTCATGGTGTGCCCTTATACCGTGGCCTGGCTCAATACGAACCGGTTTTCCTCGGCCTGCCATGACACGCACTGCAAGGCGGTTTTATTGGCATGCCTCGTCGAAGCAGAGATCGTGTTCCCCTTATTGCGGGATTCCCATCAATACGGGCGCGGGCAACCCCACTACGCCTGTTGGTATGACTCCGTGTTTTTAGGCAAGTCCCAAGCAGTTACGCTGAGGACGCTTGATATTCACCCCCTTTATAGAGGGACCGAGGCCTATCCCTCTTTCCTACCACGCTTGCGCCCTTCCGCATCACGAGTTCCAACACCCAAAGCCCAAGCTTAGGCACTTCGGATCTTCAATCATGTCCGGATCCAACCTTCAAGGCCGGTGGATGGCCTCCTCTGTCATAGAGGAGGACATTGCGAAGCTTAGGGAGGTCAGATATCTGACCGCCGACATCAAGCACATGCTTCCTGCTCCAGGGCAGGTCATCCCTACTCCCGAGCCCAACGAGAGCGTCGTATTTGTTTCTCATTTCCTCCGTGGCTTAGGCCTCACCCTCGATCCCTTTGTGAGAGGGCTCATGTACTATTACGGGCTAGATTTTCATGATCTAGCTCCGGACTCCATCCTTCACATCTCGTTGTTTATCGCTGTGTGCGAAGCCTTCCTCCACATCACCCCTCACTTCGGCTTATGGCTCAAGACCTTCAACGTAAAGCCGAAAGTGATTGAGGGGCGACACGCGGAGTGCAGAGGCGCTGCAATAAGCAGAAACGCCAATGCCCCATGGCCAGAGGGCTTCTTCTCGGAGGTGTCCGATCTATGGCAGCGGAGGTGGTTCTACATCACGGCTCCCAGACGCACAAAGTGGGTGGCTGCCCCCAACTTCCGCTCGGGCCCTCCGCCTCAACTGGTGTCGTGGGACAACGTGGGGCTGGATTGGGGGCCTGCTAATGACGTACCGACATTGTAGAGCCGCATTCGGGAGCTTCTTGAGAGGGACATCAGTCTTGTCAGTGTAATTCAGGTAATGCTAGTCCGACGGATCTTGCCGTGCAAACGTTGGCCTCTCCGGATGTGGGAGTTCAACCCGGAAGGTCCATGAACTATTCAGTACTTCTTCGGCATGACGCTCGAAGGGATGTGTAGGTTATTCTTCAGACCACAAGTAAAGTGTCCGGACACCACCGAGGATGTGGGCCTAAGCTGCAACCGCCCAGATACCCAAGTAAGTAACCTAGAAACCAAAACTTCCTTTATATTTATCACAACATTATTCTGAAAACCATCCGCGGCCAGGATTGGCTCAGCAAGGCGGAAAGAATCAGGTGTCCATCACCACTTCCCGAAGGCTCGCCTAGTCCTGCAATAGCCAGGATGCTTAGTCGTGTGCTAAGTCAAGTGCCCTCGGGGAAAGACAAAGGGAAGAACAAAGAAGCAGACCTTCACACATTGCACACCCAAACCGGGGGAATTGCTATTTCCATGAAGGAGGATAGTCGGGAAGGGGAATCTAAGGTCTCCTCCCCCCGCGGGAAGAAGAGGGACGCCTCTGAAGACTTGGAGACGGAGGTGCCTAGACAAGGGAAGAAAAATTCACCAGGGGTTCCTGCCCCGGAGGGCGTCCTCACCGCGCCATGCCCGCAAACGGGCCAGCACTCCACCGAGATGTAAGTTAATCATAAATACAAAGCTACTGCTTCGTCCTCCGAGAACAATAACCAGGATCCATTCTTTGCAGTTCGGCTAGTAGCTCTTCTTTACAGAGTTCGTCTTCGGGGGATCTTCTTCCAGAGAAGATGGAGAGTGAAACCCCACCTGCCTATCCGCCTCATGGGGCGGGCGACCCCGAGGTGTCGTCATGGAGGAGTCCAGATTCGCCGAGGCCAGAAGCTAATACTACGGCTGCCCTGAGCCCGGAGCGTTCGGCTCCCACGGGGGGCAATAAGAAGGGTCCGGCACAGTCCGGTGACCGGCCAGACATGCTGACGGGCCTTCTGGAGCAAGTTTCTCTCTCGGAGGATCACCGTTCATTAATGGGCATGGTGCTTGAGAAGATTTCATCCACCACAAGCGGGTTAAATGAAGCTTTTACAAGCCTGCTCAAAGGCTTTGAGGTACATAATGAAATACATATTTTTTTGGTTGTACCGCACGTGCTAGGTGTGCTCCGTATAAAGAGTAGCCCCTGAGACTCTGGTTGCCAGCCCTAGGAGGCAAACAGAGGATCACACTCTTAAGTAATGATCGCACTACATTCATGCGCAGGTGGCTAAGGGTCCGGCGGTAGACCGGACCGCTGAATTCGCCGAACTGAGGCGACAGATTGAAGTTGTGGACGCCGACATCACGCTTGTGAATGAGCGGCTTAACGAGTCACAGAGTATGTGCTCTGTTTTCCTTATTTGTTACAGGAAATATTAAGAGGAGCATAATGTTAATGTGATATGCTTCGGCTGCAGGCGGAGATGCTGCCATGGAGGCCCTGAGGGCGGAGCTTTCCCTAGCCAAGGAACAAGCCCGAGCTAGCAATGCGGCTGCCCTAAAGGCGGACGAAGATTTGAGAGCCGAACAGGCTGCTCATCACCAAAGCGAAGATAAAATAGCCGAGATGGCTGTGGAGCTGAGAGATGCTGCCGGCCGGTATGAGCTCCTTGAAAAGGAGAATCAGGGGGAGTTGGCTGATCTGAAGAAGGCCCTTGATGCGGCCAAGGAGACGCGTTCCAAAATTAGGGATGCGCAGGAGGAGCTTCGACAGGCCGGAGAAATCGCGGCTAGAAGCCCCTATTTGTTGTGGATGAAGTTCTCAGATCCAAAGTACGCTCCTCTGGATCGGTGCTGGAGCGCTGCAGACGCGTATGCGGATCTGGCAAAAAGTACAGCTGATGCGACCAAGATTTTCGAGGATCAAAAAGATAGTGAAGTAGAAAGGCTGTTCTGGTCGCAATTCAGTGCTCCAACGCGCCCGTTGCCATTGAGTGAAAGGATGGCCGCTATGTCCGAGCTCCATAGGTTGTCCGGTCTTGTAATGAGGTTTGTAATAGACCATCTATGGCCGAAGGGACTGAAGCCGGACAGTTATTGTGGTTTACTGCAACAATTCCTTGGCGCCGTATCATGAATCAATGCCATGAGGAGGTCGGCGTGCATAGAGGGTGCGGAGATGGATCTTGCCCGTGTTAAAACATATTGGGCAGATATGGAGGCCACCATCATTGCAACTCCGAATCTGGCGGGAAGCCAGGATCCAGCCGAGCATTATTTCGAGAAGGTAACAGAAGGTGCTCGTTTAATAGAGGATCAGTGCTCGAAGAGTGTCATGTTTGAGTGATAGATCGTTCCATTGTAGAAACAATTGTATTTTAATTATAGAGGCTATGTTTATACTTTCGCCCAAAAGTGTTATTGTGCCTCCTGTGCGTCCATTTGATGTATATATAACCTGAAAGTTAGTAGTCGTTGGCTTCATCCCCCACGCATACAATGCGGGGGTGTTCGGAAAAATGTGCGCAATCACACTTGACCCAACATCTTGGTCCATTAAGGAGGTGATCGCACGTCGAACTAGGCAACCAGACTATAAAGCTTTAACACTTTCACTTAGCCATAGGAGTTTGACGGTGGGGCTACTATGTAGCCCCTGGTACCTTCGCGTGCATCCAGATACGGGCGCGTGTGTACATGACCGGGAAATGGCCCTTCATTAATGCGAAGGAATCCTAAAGATTCTGATGAGTCCTTGAGTGGTTGACCAGTCTCTCGTTGTATCATGACAGTCAGTTTTCGGCTTTCTCTACTGAGGTGCTCATCCGGAATAACCAGGGCACAATCGCAGTAGTTCTCCTTTGGCCGCCTTAGCCGATAGAAGCGAAACGTAAGGCAGCAAACCCAGGAGCCGGGCAAACCCAACATTTGACCAAAGACATGATTCGGAGCTAATGCATATAAGGACAAACTCGCGACGCCGAACACTCTCGAAGGTATTCGGACTTTATAACATATACAGGGCTGAGTAGCGCCCTTGATTATGAACCCTGTATTTCCAGGTACGTACGTTAGTCTGTCGTGGCGAAATGCCAATAACGCCAGTATCCCCTGTGGGTGTATTGAGTACCCATGGGATGTCAAGCAACAAGAGATAATAAAAAGGTTTACACATGGGCTTAATCTAAAGAGAAACCTTTGAGCGGGCCCCTTCTGCACGTCTGCGCCTTTGTATCCGTTGTGCCATGTCCTGGTAGGGTGTCGCACTAATGGTTTCTTTAAAAAGGAAAACTCATGTAAAAGAGTATGGCGTAAGCGTGCGAAGAGTTGGTTATTATCAATGGATAGTAGAAGTGTAAGACATTGGCCTGTTAATAAGGTCAAGCCAAAAGGTGGGCTTTATTGCATGTTTGCGTCCCCTAATGCCCTCTATGGGATTTCGTGTATAGCACCCAGCTCAGGTTTATCTGGGCTGTTACCGACGATGGTGCGCCGGACTCGTCTAACCGTGTACGTGGTCTTAACGACCGATCATGCATTCTGATAGGAGAGGCCGCTTAGTGTCCGGCTGCTAGAGCCGCTGCATACTCTTCCGCATGTAAGGAATGCTCTGTATTTCCGCTAACGGTGATGACGCTACGTGGACCGGGCATCTTGAGTTTAAGGTAGGTGTAGTGCGGTACTGCGTTGAAGCGAGCGAACGCCATTCTTCCGAGCAATGCATGGTAACCACTTCGGAGGGGAGCGATGGTGAAGAGTAATTCTTCGCTCCTGAAGTTGTCTGGAGAACCGAATATCACCTCTAATACGAGGGAGCCCCTGCAGTGGGCTTCAACGCCTTGTATCACCCCTTTAAAGGTGGTGTTACTTTGGCTGATTCTGGATGCGTCTATCCCCATCTTGCGGACAGTGTCCTGATATATTAGATTGAGAATGTTGCCGCCGTCCATGAGGACACGAGTGAGATGGTATCCATCGATTATTGGGTCGAGCACCAAGGCAGCCGATCCTCCGTGCCGGATACTAGTCGGGTGCTCCCTGTGATCGAAGGTGATCGGGCAGGCCGACCAGGGGTTGAGTTTGGGGGCGACGGGCTCTATAGCGTATGCGTCTCTGAGCGCGCGTTTGTGCCTTCTCTTTGGTATGTGAGTCACGTAGATCATGTTTACTGTTTTTACATCTGGTGGGAATTTTTTCTGTCCCCCAGTGTTTGGCTGGCGAGGCTCATCCTCGTCTTCACTTGGTGTTTCCCTTCCCTTGTGTTCGGCATTTAACTTGCCGGCCTGCTTAAAGACCCAGCATTCTCTGGGAGTGTGGTTCGCAGGTTTTTCGGGGTTGCCATGAATTTGGCACAATCTGTCCAGGACTTTGTTCAGGCCGGAAGGTCCCTCTTTGCTGCCTTTAAATGGCTTCTTTTGTTGACCGGGTCGAGAGCCCCTGAATCCGGTGTTGACTGCCGTGTTGTTCGGACTTTCTTCCTTGCTTCGATGCTTGTTTTTATTGCACCGTGGCTTCCCGTTGCCATCCCTAATTTCGGATGTGCCCGGGTCGTTGGTGCCTCTACGGGCCAACCAGCTGTCTTCACCCGCGCAGAAGCGGGTCATAACGCTTGTTAAGGCTGCCATTGTCCTCGTCTTTTCTTGGCCGATGTGTCTGGCGAGCCACTCGTCTCGGATACTGTGCTTGAAGGCTGCTAGGGCTTCGGCATTCGGACAATCGACAATTTGATTCTTCTTAGTGAGGAATCTATTCCAAAGCTTACGGGAAGACTCTCCGGGCTGTTGTATTATGTGACTTAGATCGTCAGCGTCCGGAGGTCGGACATAGGTCCCTTGAAAATTGGCCCTGAAAGCGTCCTCAAGTTCTTCCCAACTTCCGATTGAATTTTCGGGGAGGCTTTTCAACCAGTGCTGAGCTGGTCCCTTCAACTTGAGGGGAAGGTGTTTGATGGCTTGGAGATCGTCCCCGTGAGCCATGTGGATATGAAGGATAAAATCCTCAATCCAGACCCTAGGGTCTGTAGTTCCGTCATATGCCTCTATGTTCACGGGTTTGAATCCCTGTGGAAATTCATGATCCAGTACCTCTTCAGTGAAGCACAGAAGGTGTGCAGCCCCTCTGTATATGGACACGTTGTGGCATGCTGTCGGCTGCTATTGTGTTCGGTGTTGATTCCGAACTGGTATGGGATCAGTCTGATCATTTTGGTGACTGTAATCCTACGCCGGAGCCTGTCCTCTAGATCCATAGATGGACCTGGTCGCGCCGGCCTTTTTGTCCAGGAGCTCACGTAAATCGTGTGCGGCGTCAATAGCTGCTCTGTCGCGGTCATGAAGTGGTTGGTCCGGCCTATTGGCTATATTGTTCTTCGGCGGAATGGCCTCATCGTCGAATTCTGGCAGCAGCTTGCGCTTTGGGTAGCTCTTAGTGTGACGTTTGTCGCCATATTTTTCTTCAGTGTCTAGCACTTTATTCCATCTACGGTTGAGCATTTCTTGCGCGGCCTTAAGCCTTTGCTTCTGCTTCTTTAGGCTTCTTGCAGTGGCCATAAGCCTTCTGTGGAGGTTATCTCGTTCCAAACGTTTTTCCGGGATGATGAATGCATCGTCGTCCGGACTGTGCTCTTCTCCCGAGGCAGGTTGATGAGTTCGGCCCTCGGGGTCGCTGTGATCGGCCGTCTGCTCCAGGCTGTGTTCGGTGTGACCTGGCTCATCCTGCTCCATCGGTGGGTCCATATGGTCATTGTTGCCTTTGGAGTTGACTGGAGTGTCGATTTTTCTAGCACTGTCAGCGCTATTTTTGCTGTGGCTGGACTTAGAGCGGCGTCTGCGCCATCGTTTGGCCTTTGTCCGGGGGGTTTTATCCTCCGTTATGTCCTTTTTGTCACCGTTGTCCTCCTTAGGTGTGTCCACCATGTATATATCATATGATGAGGTGGCATTCCAGCGCCCCGTGGGCGGTGGTTCCAAATCGTCCCCTGCGCCGACGTCCATATCGTCGGAGTCGAAGTCAAGCATGTCTGTTACGTCATCGATAGTGGGTATTAAGTGGGTGGTGGGTGGGCGGAGATTTTCTTCATCGTCCGAATCCCCCTCGAGCCGTACATAGTTCGGCCAAGAGTCCTCTGATAAAGAGAGAGACCTTAAAGAGTTTAGCATGTCGCCAAAGGGTGGGTGCTGAAAGATATCCGCAGCGGTGAACTCCATTACCGGAGCCCAATCAGATTCGATGGCCCCGGGTGCGTACGGTCTGGAACCTACAGCCGGACACAAGTCCGGGGGTCCAGTGACACAGACTTCCTTGGGGGTGGAGTCTGTGTTCGGCTTTACAGCCAATGAGTATGCGGCCTCCGGGGCGGGGTCCATCCACCCATCCTCGGACGACGCTATTTGCCCCAGATTTAGGTCCGGGGCTATTGCAGGTGCGATATCCCAAATATTGTCTGGTAGCAGATCTAAGCCGTGCTCGTCGTGACTGTTCGGCGCTCCTGGCGTACGACTGAATCCATCGAAGATCAAGTTTTCACGGATATCGGCCGTGTAGTTCAAGCTTCCAAACCTGACCTGATGGCCAGGAGCATAGCCGTCGATCTGCTCCAGATGACCAAGCGAATTGGCCCGCAGTGCGAAGCCGCCGAACACGAAGATCTGTCCGGGGAGAAAAGTCTCCCCCCGGACCGCGTTGTTGTTGATGATTGAAGGAGCCATCGAGCCTTGCTGTGACGACACAGAGGAACTCTCAATGAAAGCACCAATGTCGGTGTCAAAACCGGCGGATCTCGGGTAGGGGGTCCCGAACTATGTGTCTAAGGCTAATGGTAACAGGAGGCAGGGGACACGATGTTTTACCCAGGCTCGGGCCCTCTCGATGGAGGTAATACCCTACTTCCTGCTTGATTGATCTTGGTGATATGAGTATTACAAGAGTTGATCTACAACGAGATCGTAGAGGCTAAACCCTAGAAGCTAGCCTATGATTATGATTGTTGTTGTCCTACGTACTAAACCCTCCGGTTTATATAGACACCGGGGGGGCTAGGGTTACACAGAGTCGGTTACAAATAAGGAGATCTAACATCCGGATCGCCAAGCTTGTCTTCCACGCAAAGGAGAGTCCCATCCGGACACGGGACAAAGTCTTGAGTCTTGTATCTTCCCAGTCCAACAGTCCGGCCAAAGTATATAGTCCGGCTGTATGGATACCCCCTTATCCAGGACTCCCTCACCAAGCCCTTCACGGCCTAGATGCCTGATGAGCCTACTTCAGAAGGAGTCCCTCCTACTACGCCTGTCAGTCGCCTACAGGAGATTGGGAGGAGCTGGAAATTGATGCCACTCTCCTTTCTGTGGATGCACTTATGGTGGACCCGCCAGCTGCTGTCTCCTCTAACTCTGATGATTAGTGTGTCCATGTATTATTGGGTTTGGCAAGCCCATAAGTTTGCTTGTTATCTGTCCTTTTGCTGGAAACTATTTCATGAACAGTCCTATGTCTTAATGTTGGGTCAGACTTTTATGTGCTTTTTTGGACATGTGGCATTTTGTGCCATGTGGTTTATGGCTATTATTCTGTTGTGCTATAATGAGTAATCTTTGTAGAAATTGGAATGTGTTGTGCTGGAATGTAAGGGGTTTAAATTCTGAAGCTAGGCAGAGAGCTGTCAGGCAGAAAATTGAGGAGAGCCAGTGTTCTATAGCCCGTTTGCAAGAAACTAGGTGCTCTTATTTTGACTCTAGGTCAATTAAAAGTTTCTGTCCTAAAAGATTTGATTCTTTTGCTTGCTCTCCTTCCATGGGAGCGTCTGGTAGTATCCTTGTGGTCTAGAATTCTTCTGTTTTTATTGGAACCTTAATTGAAGTGCAGCAATTTGTTGTGGTGGTTCAGTTTACTTCCAGACAAAACAATGAAAAGTGGACTTTGGTTGTTGTTTATGGCCCTTGTCAGGGTGAAGCCAGAGACAATTTTGTTACTTGGTTGTATAACCTGTGTATCCCTGTTGATGAGCACTGGTTATTGCTTGGTGACTTCAATTTCATAAGGTCAAGGGACAATAGGAACTTACCTGGTGGGGACATAAATGACATGTTTATTTTCAATGAGATAATTGTGCACTTGGGCCTTATGGAATTTCCAATTAAAGGTAGATCATTCACCTGGTCTAATATGCAAGATACCCCACTTCTTGAACAATTAGATTGGTTCTTCACCTCAGTGGACTGGATTAGAGACTATCCTATGACTAAGGTGCTGCCCTTGGCCAGGACTGCATCTGATCATGTCCCATGTTGGTTTCTATTAAGACTTCCATCCCCAAGTCAAATCTTTTTAGGTTTGAGAATTATTGGATGGAGCTGGAGGGTTTCATGGATTGTGTGGAATCCTCTTGGCAAAAGCACTCTAGGAAAGTGCACATAACTGCTAGGATTGCAGACAAATTCAAAAATTTGAGAATGTGCCTTAAGAGGTGGCAAATGAATGTCTCCAAATTAAAATTGTTGATCAGCAATTACAATCGTGTTGTCTTCCTTTTGGATGAGTTAGAGGAGTGGAGGCCTCTGTTTAGGCAGGAGATCAACTTCAGAAGAATTGTTAAGGCCCACCTGCAAAAGCTTCTACATCTACAGTTCCTTTATTGGAAAAAGAGATGCACTATTAGGTATTTCAAGGTTGGAGGAGAAAACACCAAATTCTTTCATGCCATGGCCACTGAGAGGCACAGAAGGAACTCCATAGCTAGTCTTAAGCTATCTGATGGTTCTGTGGTCTCTGATCATTCACAAATGGTTGGAATCATTTGGAGTTGTTTTAAGAATAGAATGGGCACTTCTAGAGGGATTGTGATGGGTTTTGATTTATCTTCACTAATTTCCCCTATGGTTGGCCTTGATGTGCTCACTAAGCCTTTTGAAAAGGAGGAAATGGATAGTGTGGTCAAGCATATGCCTGTGGATAAAGCACCAAGACCTGATGGATTTAATGGTTTGTTTTTTCAAGAAATGCTAGCACCTAATTTCA
The DNA here is from genome assembly GCF_002162155.2 of Triticum dicoccoides. NCBI lineage: Eukaryota > Viridiplantae > Streptophyta > Magnoliopsida > Poales > Poaceae > Triticum > Triticum dicoccoides. Next base: position 319,722,855 of record NC_041389.1, on the reverse strand, counting down.
CAAGACTTTTATGAATTAGCTCAGGCCTTTCATGAGGGAACTGCTGTCTTGGAGAATATCAATAGTTCTTTTATTACCCTGGTGCCCAAAAAGCTCACACCTGAGGAAGTGGGTGATTATAGGCCTATCTCTCTCACTGGCATGGGTCTGAAATTTCTTTCCAAAATGGCTGCCAATAGGTTCCAGGAGGTGATCATGCAATGTATTCACAAAAATCAATATGGTTTCATAAAGAGCAGAACAATTCAGGATTGTATTGGTTGGGCCTTTGAGTACTTGCACCAATGCCATCAGTCCAAGAGGCCAATTGTAATCCTTAAGCTTGACTTTGAGAAGGCCTTTGACTCTGTGGAGCATGAAGCAATATTCCAAATTCTCAGGCATAAAGGCTTCAATGAGAAATGGATCCTGTGGATGAAGCAACTTCTGGCCACTGGTACTTCTTCTGTTCTTCTTAATGGAGTCCCTGGGAGGAAGTTTGTTTGCAAAAAGGGAGTTAGGCAGGGTGACCCTGTATCTCCTCTTCTATTTGTTATAGTTGCTGATCTTTTGCAAATAGTGATTAATATATGTTCAGAAAAGGTGTTCTTCACCTTCCTATTCCTTGTCATGATAGAGACTACCCAGTGATCCAATATGCTGATGATATCTTGATCATCCTCCCTGCTGACAGGGCTCAGCTTTTGGCTCTGAAAGATATGCTGAAGGTGTTCTCTCAATCCACAGGTCTTGATGTCAATTACCACAAATCATTTATTATTCCAATAAATGTTGACCCTGCTTTGATGATGGATCTTGCTGTTGCTTTTGGATGCCTAATTGGAAAGATGTCATTTACATATCTTGGCTTGCCAGTGGGAACTACAAGGCCAAAAATGGTGGACTTTATGCCTTTAGTGGACTGTATGGAAAGGAGAATGACTATCAGCTCCTCCTTCCTTAATCGTGGTGAAAGATTACAGTTCTTAAACTCTGCTCTATCCTCCATGCCAATCTTCTTTTTGTGTAGCCTGGCTGTTCCTGCTGGTATCTTAAGCAGTTAGAGAGAATCCAAAGGCAGTGCCTGTTGAGGAAACATAGAGATGAGCCAGCCCCCTCTCTTGCTGCTTGGGAGCTTATTTGCATGCCAAAAAATAAAGGAGGGCGTGGTATCCTAAACCTGGGTGTTCAGAATGTGGCACTGCTCCTAAAGCATGCTAGTAATTTCCTCAACAAAAGAGATATTCCTTGGGTGTCTTTAATTTGGGACTCATATTACTATGAAGGGGTGCCCCAGGGAACAAATGAGTGTGGCTCCTTTTGGTGGAGGGATATTTGCAAGGTGATGCAAAATTTGAAGGATTGCTCCTGGGTGCGGATTAATGAAGGGGACACTGCTCTTTTTTGGTCTGATAATTGGAATCTTGGCAATGAAGTTTCTAGCCTACAGACTAGATTTCCAAGGTAATTTTCATATGCTAAGGATCCTTGGATCTCAGTTAAGGAAATTTTCAATACACAGGACATGTACCAGCATTTCCATCTTCCTTTGTCTGCTCAAGCTTTTGATGAGTTAAACATGATCAAAGATATGATGGACTCTCACGGCAGAGAAGCTAGCTCTAAGGATTTGTGGTTGTGGCAGGGCTCATCCAAGCAATTCAGGCCCAAGATGTTTTACTCCCACACTTTTGTGTCAGAAACTTTCAATCCCTTGACTTGTTGGATTTGGAAGTCATCTTGCACCCTCAAGATCAAGGTGTTTGCTTGGATGCTTATTATGGACAGACTGTACACCAAGGATATGGTTGAGAGGAGACATTGGCACATGGAGGATGGAGTTCATTGTAGGCTATGTCCCTTGCAGACAAGAGAAACCATGGACCATCTATTCTTTAACTACAACTTCAGTGTTAGAATTTGGAATTATTTGCAGATTGATTGGTCTGCTGGTAACTCCATGTCTGATTTGGTTATTCAGGCAAGGAGAAGTTTTGATAAGCCTTTCTTCACTGAAGTGGTGTTCACTGCCTGATGGAATATCTGGATCATCATAAATGCCAAAGTTAGGCATGATATTAGTCTCCTGCAACACAAAATCAAGTCTGCTTACAAGAATGACTTGCTGAAATGGATTTCCTTTCTTCCCCCTTAAGATTGTTTTGTAAGCATTCTTTTTTTGTTTTCTGGCTACCTCTTGTAATCGTCTTGTTGTATTTGTTGTCTTTATTCAATAAAGTTTGATATGCTGTGGGGGTTTGTCCCACAGTTCCCAATCAAAAAAAATAGGCATCATGTCTGTCACAAGTAGATCAAAATGATTATGCATCTACTACTATTACTCCACACATCGACCGCTATGCAGCATGCATCTAGTGTATTAAGTTAACAAGAATGGAGTAATGCCTTAAGAAAAATGACATGATGTAGAGGGATAGATCCAAATAATATGGTAAAAATCCCATCTTTTTATCCTTAATGGCAACAGTACAATACATGCCTCGCTACCCCTACTGTCACTGGGTGAGGAGACCACAAGATTGAACCCAAAACAAAGCATCTCTCCCATTGCAAGATAGATCAATCTAGTTGGCCAAACCAAATCAAAAGATTGGAGAGAAATTCAAAGCTATCTTAATCACTGTAGGACCTTGAAGTATGTCTAGAGGGGGGGTGATTAGACTACTTGACCAATTAAAAACTTAACCTTTTCCCAATTTTAGAGTTAGGCAGATTTTAGCTATCTTAGGACAAGTCAAGCAATCATCACGCAATTCAAGCAAGCATGCAAAGAGTATATAGGCAGCGGAAATTAAAGCATGCAACTTGCAAGAAAGTAAAGGGAAGGGTTTTGAGGATTCAAACGCAATTGGAGACACGGATGTTTTTGGCGTGGTTCTGATAGGTGGTGATATCGTACATCCACGTTGATGGAGACTTCAACCCACGAAGGGTAACGGTTGCGCGAGTCCACGGAGGGCTCCACCCACGAAGGGTCCACAAAGAAGCAACCTTGTCTATCCCACCATGGTCGTCGCCCACGAAGGACTTGCCTCACTAGCGGTAGATCTTCACGAAGTAGGCGATCTCCTTGCCCTTACAAACTCCTTGGTTCAACTCCACAATCTTTTCGGAGGCTCCCAAGTGACACCTAGCCAATCTAGGAGACACCACTCTCCAAGAAGTAACAAATGGTGTGTTGATGATGAACTCCTTGCTCTTGTGCTTCAAATGATAGTCTCCCCAACACTCAACTCTCTCTCATAGGTTTTGGATCTGGTGGAAAGAAGATTTGAGTGGAAAGCAACTTGGGGAAGGCTAGAGATCAAGATTCATATGGTAGGAATGGAATATCTTGGCCTCAACACATGAGTAGGTGGTTCTCTCTCAGAAATGGTAAGTTGGAAGTGTAGGTTTGTTCTGATGGCTCTCTCCATGAATGAAGAGGAGGTGGAGGGGTATATATAGCCTCCACACAAAATCTAACCGTTACACACAATTTACCAAACTCAGTGGGACCGATTCAACAGACTCGGTCAGACCGATTTAGTAAACCTAGTGACCGTTAGTGATTTTTGGTGGGACTGACATGCAACTCGGTGAGACCAATTTGGTTAGGGTTAGGGCATAACGTAATCTCAGTAAGACCGATTACACAAACTCGGTGAGACCGATTTTGGTAATAAGCTTTCCAGAGAGTTGGTCAGGTAAACTCGGTGGGACCGATTTGCTCTTTTCGGTGAGACCGAAATGTTACAAAAGGGAAACAGAGAGTTTACATTGCAATCTCGTTGGGACCGATCGCTCACTTCGGTTAGACCGAAACGTTACGAAGGGAAACAGAGAGATTACAATCCCATCTCGGTGAGACCGAGATCCCTATCGGTAGAACCGATTTGCTTAGGGTTAGTGGCAGTGGCTATGACTTTTGGAATCGGTGGCGCCAGATAGGAAGAATCGGTGTGACCGATTTTGGCTTTGGGTTTAGGTCATTTGTGGATGTGAGAAAGTAGCTGAGGGTTTTGGAGCATATCACTAAGCACATGAAGCAAGAGGCTCATTAAGCAACACCTCATCCCTCCTTGATATATTGGCTTTTCCTATAGACTCAATGTGATCTTGGAGCACTAAAATATAAAATGAAGACTCTTGACCTTTTGAGCTTGAGCCAATCCTTTGTCCTTAGTATTTTGAGGGATCCACTTTCATCATCCATGCCATGCCATTCATTGAGCTTTCCTGAAATAATAGTCTTGGAATAGCATTAGCTCAATGAGCTATATGTTGTTATGAATTACCAAAACCACCTAGGGATAGTTGCACTTTCAATCATGCATAAAAGAGTTCAGAGAAGACTCAAATAATATTCATAGATAATCTTATCATAAATCAACAATTCATCGGATCTCAATAAACGCACCTCAAAAGAAGATTACGTCGAATAGATCTCCAAGAACATCAAGGAGAACATTGTATTATAAGACTTTGTCCAGGCTTGTCCTTTGCTACAAAAAGGATTGGGCCACCTTGCTGCACTTTATTTACTCTTTTTACTTGTTGCTCGTTACAATTTATCTTATCACAAAACTATCTGTTACCACTTATTTCAGTACTTGCAGAGAATACCTTGCTGAAAACCGCTTATCATTTCCTTCTGCTCCTCGTTGGGTTTGACTCTCTTACTTATCGAAAGGACTACGATAGATCCCCTATACTTGTGGTTCATCAAGACTCTTTTCTGGCGCCGTTGCCGGGGAGTGTAGCGCCTTTGGTAGGTGGAATTTGGTAAGGAAAAATTTATATAGTGTGCTGAAATTTTCTGTCACTTGTTACTATGGAAAGTAATTCTCTGCGGGGCTTGTTCGGGGTATCTTCACCCTGTCTAGTAGAGCAAATACTTGCTCCTCAGCCTACTGAACCTATTGAAAACGAAAGTCCTTTTGAAATTCCTTCGGGTATGATGGAAAAACTGCTAGCTAACACTTTTACAGGAGATGGAACAAAGCATCCTGATGAACATTTACTCTATGTGGATGAAGTTTGTGGACTATTTAAGCTTGCAGGTATACCCGATGATGTTGTTAATAAGAAGGCCTTCCCTTTATCTTTGAAGGGAGACGCATTGACATGGTACAGGCTATGTGATGATACGAGATCATGGAACTATAAAAGATTGAAATTGGAATTTCATCAAAAGTATTACCCTATGCATCTTGTTCATCGTGATCGCAATTATATATATAATTTTTGGCCTTGCGAAGGAGAAAGCATCGCTCAAGCTTTGGGCAGGCTTAAATCAATGTTATATTCATGCCCCAATCATGAGCTCCCAAGCAAAGTAATTATTCAAAGTTTTTATGCTCGGCTTTCTGATAACAATCGCACCATGCTCGATACTTCTTGTGTTGGCTCTTTTATGATGAAGACTATTGAATTTAAATGGAATTTATTGGATAGAATTAAACGCAACTCTGAAGATTGGGACCTCGACGAAGGTAAAGAGTCAGGTATGACACCTAAGTTTGATTGTGTAAAATCTTTTATGGATACCGATATTTTCCGTAAGTTTAGCACTAAATATGGACTTGACTCTGAGAGAGTATCTTCTTTCTGTGAATCTTTTGCTACCTATGTTGATCTCCCCAAGGAGAAGTGGTTTAAATATCGTCCTCCCATAGAAGTAAAAGTAGCTGCACCTATTAAAGTTGAAGAAAAGACTGTCACTTATAATGATCCTATTGTTCCCACTTCTTATGTTGAGAAACCACATTTCCCTGTTAGAATGAAGGATCATGCTAAAACTTCAACTGTTGTTCGTAAAAGCAATATTAGAACTTATACACCTCCTGAGCAAGTCAAAGTAGAACCTTTGTTAAAGATCTCTTGTCTGATAATATTGATGGGCATGTTATTCAATTCTGTGGTGAAACTGCTAGAATTGCTAAACCTTGTGCTAGAGATAAACATAGACCTGTGATAGGCGTGCCTGTTATTTCTGTTAAAATAGGATATCATTGTTATCATGGCTTATGTGATATGGGTGCTAGTGCTAGTGTTATACCTATTACCTTGTATGAAGAAATTAAGCATGAAATTGCACCCGCTGAGATAGAAGATATTGATGTTACAATTAAACTTGCCAATAGAGATACTATATCTGCAATGGGAATTGTTAGAGATGTTGAAGTCTTGTGTGGAAAAACCAAATATCCCGCTGATTTTCTTGTTCTTGGTTCTCCACAAGATAGCTTTTGTCCCATTATATTTGGTAGACCCTTCTTGAATACTATTAATGCTAAGATAAACTGCGAAAAGAATGTTGTTACTATTGGCTTGGATGATATGGTTCATGAGTTTAATTTCTCTAAATTTAGTAAACAACATCATGAGGAAGAATTGCCTAGTAAAGATGAAATTATTGGTCTTGCTTCTATTGTCGTACCTCCTAGTGATCCTTTAGAACACTATTTGCTAGAGCATGAAAATGATATGTTCATGAATGAAAGAAGGGAAATAGATGAAGTACTCTTCAAACAGGAACCTATTCTGCAACACAATTTGCCTGTTGAAATCCTAGGGGATCCTCGTCCACCCAAGGGTGATCCCGTGTTTGAGCTTAAACCGTTGCCTGATAATCTTAAATATGCTTATCTTGATGAAAAGAAAATATATCCTGTCATTATTAGTGCTAACCTTTCAGAGCATGAAGAAGAAAGATTATTGAAAACTCTGAAGAAGCATCGTGCCGCTATTGGATATACTCTTGATGATCTTAAGGGCATCAGTCCCACTCTATGTCAACACAAAATAAATTTGGAAGCGGATGCCAAACCAGTTCGTGATCCTCAACGATGTTTGAATCCTAAAATGAAAGAAGTGGTAAGAAAAGAAATACTCAAGCTTCTGGAGGCACGTATAATTTATCCTGTTGCTGATAGTCAGTGGGTAAGTCATGTCCATTGTGTCCCTAAGAAGGGAGGTATTACTATTGTCCCTAATGATAAAGATGAATTGATTCCGCAAAGAATTATCACAGGTTATAGGATGGTAATTGATTTCTGCAAATTAAATAAGGCTACTAAGAAAGATCATTACCCCTTACCTTTTATTGATCAAATGCTAGAAAGATTATGCAAACATACACATTATTGCTTTCTAGATGGTTATTCTGGTTTCTCTCAAATACCTGTGTCGGCTAGAGATCAATCAAAGACTACTTTTACATGCCCTTTTGGTACTTTTCCTTATAGACGTATGCCTTTTGGTTTATGTAATGCACCTGCTACCTTTCAAAGATGCATGATGGCTATATTCTCTGATTTTTGTGAAAAATTTTGTGAGGTTTTCATGGACGATTTTTCCGTCTATGGTTCCTCTTTTGATGATTGCTTGAGCAATCTTGATTGAGTTTTGCAGAGATGTGAAGAAACAAATCTTGTCTTGAATTGGGAAAAGTGCCACTTTATGGTTAATGAAGGTATTGTCTTGGGGCACAAAGTTTCTGAAAGAGGTATTGAAGTTGATAAATCCAAGGTTGATGCTATTGAAAAGATGCCATGTCCCAAGGACATCAAAGGTATAAGAAGTTTCCTTGGTCACGCTGGATTTTATAGGAGGTTCATTAAGGACTTCTCAAAAATTTCTCGGCCTCTGACTAATTTATTACAAAAAGATGTACCATTTGTCTTTGATGATGATTGTGTAGAAGCATTTGAAATACTTAAGAAAGCATTAGACTCTGCAGCTGTTGTTCAGCCACCTGATTGGAATTTACCCTTTGAAATTATGTGCGATGCTAGTGATTATGTTGTAGGTGATGTTCTAGGGCAAAGAGTTGATAAGAAATTAAATATTATCTATTATGCTAGTAAGACTCTAGACAATGCTCAAAGAAATTATGCTACCACCGAAAAGGAACTTTTAGCAGTTGTATTTGCTTGTGATAAATTCAGACAATATATTGTTGATTCTAAAGTAACTATTCACACTGATCATGTTGATATTAAATATCATATGGAAAAGAAAGATGCAAAACCTAGACTTATTAGATGGGTTCTCTTGCTACAAGAATTTGATTTGCACATTGTTGATAGAAAAGGAGCTGAGAACCCCGTTGCAGAAAACTTATCTGGGTTAGAGAATGTTCTTGATGACCCACTACCTACTGATGATAGCTTTCATGATGAACAATTAAATGTCATAAGCACTTCTCGTATCACTCCTTGGTATGCTGATTATGCTAATTATATTGTCGCTAAATTTATACCACCTAACTTCACATACCAACAAAAGAAAAAGTTTTTCTATGATTTGCGACATTACTTTTGGGATGACCCACATCTTTATAAAGAAGGAGTAGATGGTGTTATTAGACGTTGTGTACCTGAGCATGAACAGGAACAGATCCTATGCAAGTGTCACTCCGAAGCTTATGGAGGACACCACGCCGGAGATAGAACTGCACATAAGGTATTGCAATCCGGTCTTTATTGGCCCACTCTCTTCAAGGATGCCCATAAGTTTGTTTTTTCTTGCGATGAATGTCAAAGAATTGGTAATATTAGTAGACGTCAAGAAATGCCTATGAATTATTCACTTGTTATTGAACCATTTTAGTTGCTGTTGATTACGTTACTAAGTGGGTAGAAGCTATCCCAACTAGTAGTGCTGATCATAACACTTCTATTAAGATGCTTAAGGAAGTTAATTTTCCGAGGTTTGGAGTCCCTAGATATTTAATGACTGATGGTGGTTCACACTTTATTCATGGTGCTTTCCGTAAAATGCTTGCTAAATATGACGTTAATCATAGAATTGCATCTCCATATCACCTGCACTCTAGTGGTCAAGTAGAATTGAGAAATAGAGAGCTCAAATTAATTTTGCAAAAGACTGTTAATAGGTCTAGAAAGAATTGGTCCAAGAATCTGGATGACGCATTATGGGCCTATAGAACTGCATATAAGAATCCTATGGGTATGTCTCCATATAAAATGGTTTATGGAAAAGCATGTCACTTACCTCTCGAACTAGAACATAAGGCATATTGGGCTATTAAAGAGCTCAACTATGATTTCAAACTTGCCGGTGAGAAAAGGTTATTTGATATTAGCTCACTTGATGAATGGAGAACCCAAGCTTATGAAAATGCCAAGTTGTTTAAAAAAAGGTTAAAAGATGGCATGAAAAAAGGATACAAAAGCGTGAGTTTAATGTAGGTGATTATGTATTGCTATACAACTCTCGTTTAAGAATTTTTGCAGAAAAACTTCTCTCTAAATGGGAAGGTCCCTACGTTATCGAGGAGGTCTATCGTTCCGGTGCCATAAAAATCAACAACTTCGAAGGCACAAATCCGAAGGTGGTAAACGGTCAAAGGATCAAACACTATATCTTAGGTAATCTCATAAATGTTGAAACCAATATTATTGAAACCATAACCCCAGAGGAATACATAAGGGACACCTTCCAGACCGTTTCAGACTCCGAAAAGGAATAGGTATGTGGTACGGTAAGTAAACCGACCCCAAAACAATTTTTAAGGCAATATTTCTCCGTTTTGGAATATTTAGAAAAATAGAAAAATAAGTGGCAGTCCGGGAAGGACACGAGGCCTCCACGAGGGTGGAGGGCGCGCCCTACCCCCTTAGGCGCACCCCTACCTCGTGAGCACCTCGTGTGCCCTCTGGACTCTGTTTTCTTGCACGATACGTATCTTGGTCGGTAAAAATTAATTATATATTCTCCCGAAGGTTTTGACTCTTGTATTACACAAATCTCCCCTGTTCTTGTTTCGAGCTGTTTTTCTGACAGGTCTAGATCATCATGACGACCCCAAGTGCTTCCAAGGACAAGTTGAAAGTGCAACTATCCCTAGGTGGTTTTGGTAATTCATAACAACATATAGCTCATTGAGCTAATGCTATTCCAAGACTATTATTTTAGGAAAGCTCAATGAATGGCATGGCATGGATGATGAAAGTGGATCCCTCAAAATACTAAGGACAAAGGATTGGCTCAAGCTCAAAAGCTCAAGAGTCTTCATTTTATATTTTAGTGATCCAAGATCACATTGAGTCTATAGGAAAAGCCAATATATCAAGGAGGGATGAGGTGTTGCTTAATGAGCCTCTTGCTTCATGTGCTTTGTGATATGCTCCAAAACCCTCAGCTACTTTCCCACATCCACAAATGACCTAAACCCAAAGCCAAAATCGGTCACACCGATTCTTCCTATCCGGCGCCACCGATTCCAAAAGTCATAGCCACTGCCACAAACCCTAAGCAAATCGGTCTTACCGATAGGGATCTCGGTCTCACCGAGATGGGTTTGTAATCTCTCTGTTTCCCTTCGTAACGTTTCGGTCTAACCGAAGTGAGCGATCGGTCCCACCGAGATTGCAATGTAAACTCCCTGTTTCCCTTTTGTAACATTTCGGTCTCACCGAAAAGAGCAAATCGGTCCCACCGAGTTTACCTGACCAACTCTCTGGTTAGCTTATTACCAAATCGGTCTCACCGAGTTTGTGTAATCGGCCTTACCAAGATTATGTTATGCCCTAACCCTAACCGAATCGGTCTCACCGAGATGCATGTCAGTCCCACCAAAAATCACTAAGGGTCACTAAGTTTACTAAATCGGTCCGACCGAGTCTGTTGGATCGGTCCCACCGAGTTTGGTAAATTGTGTGTAACGGTTAGATTTTGTGTGGAGGCTATATATACCCCTCCACCTCCTCTTCATTTGTGGAGAGAGCCATCAGAACAAACCTACACTTCCAACTTACTGTTTCTGAGAGAGAACCACCTACTCATGTGTTGAGGCCAAGATATTCCATTCCTACCATATGAATCTTGATCTCTAGCCTTCCCCAAGTTGCCTTCCACTCAAATCTTCTTTCCACCAGATCCAAAACCTATGAGAGAGAGTTGAGTGTTGGGGAGACTATCATTTGAAGCACAAGAGCAAGGAGTTCATCATCAACGCACCATTTGTTACTTCTTGGAGAGTGGTGTCTCCTAGATTGGCTAGGTGTCACTTGGGAGCCTCCGACAAGATTGTGGAGTTGCACCAAGGAGTTTGTAAGGGCAAGGAGATCGCCTACTTTGTGAAGATCTACCGCTAGTGAGGCAAGTCCTTCGTGGGCGACGGCCATGGTGGGATAGACAAGGTTGCTTTTTCGTGGACCCTTCGTGGGTGGAGCCCTCTGTGGAATCGCGCAGCCATTACTCTTCGTGGGTTGAAGTCTCCATCAATGTGGATGTACGATAGCACCACCTATCGGAACCACGCCAAAAACATTCGTGTCTCCAATTGTGTTTGAATCCTCCAAACCCTTCCCTTTACTTTCTTGCAAGTTGCATGCTTTATTTTCCGCTGCCTATATACTCTTTGCATGCTTGCTTAAATAGTGTGATGATTGCTTGACTTGTCCTAAAGTAGCTAAAATCTGCCAAACTCTAAAATTGGGAAAAGGTTAAGTTTTTAATTGGTCAAGTAGTCTAATCACCCCCCCCCCCTCTAGACATACTTCAAGGTCCTACAAGTGGTATCAGAGCTTTGGTCTCCATTTGCTTTGGTTTCCATAGCTTTTGGTGGCCATAGCCTTGGTTTCACAACCTAGGAGAGTATGGCGTCTAGCGAGGGAAATTATCACCGTAGAGGTCCTTACTTTGATGGTACTAATTTTGCTAGTTGGAAGCATAAGATGAAAATGCATATTCTTGGACATAACCCCGCCGTTTGGGCAATTATTTGTATTGGCTTGCAAGGTGAATTCTTCGATGGGAGAGAACCAAATCGCGAAGCGAATGCGGAAGAATTGAAGATGCTGCAATACAATGCTCAAGCTTGTGATATCATCTTCAACGGATTGTGCCCCGAAGAATTCAACAAAATCAGCCATCTTGAGAATGCAAAGGAAATTTGGGATACTTTGATTGATATGCATGAAGGTACCGAATCCGTCAAGGAATCCAAGTTGGATGTGCTCCAAAGTCAGCTTGACAAGTTCAAAATGAAGGATGGTGAAGGTGTCGCTGAAATGTACTCTAGGCTTGCTCTTATCACAAATGAGATTGCCGGCTTAGGGAGTGAAGAGATGACCGACAAATTCATCATCAAGAAGATCCTAAGAGCATTGGATGGAAAGTATGATACCGTTTGTGTTGGAAATATGCCCTAGAGGCAATAATAAAAGTATTATTATTATATTTCTTTGTTCATGATAATAGTCTTTTATTCATGCTGTAACTGTATTATCCGGAAATCGTAATACACGTGTGAATACATAGACCACAATATGTCCCTAGTGAGCCTCTAGTTGACTAGCTCGTTGTGATCAACAGATAGTCATGGTTTCCTGGCTATGGACATTGGATGTCGTTGATAACGGGATCACATCATTAGGAGAATGATGTGATGGACAAGGCCCAATCTTAAGCATAGCACAAAGGTCGGTTAGTTCGTTTGCTAGAGCTTTTCAAATGTCAAGTATCTCTTCCTCAGACCATGAGATCGTGTAACTCCCGGATACCGTAGGAGTGCTTTGGGTGTACCAAACGTCACAACATAACTGGGTGACTATAAAGGTGCATTACAGGTATCTCCGAAAGTGTCTGTTGGGTTGACACGGATCGAGACTGGGATTTGTCACTCCGTATGACGGAGAGGTATCTCTGGGCCCACTCGGTAATGCATCATCATAATGAGCTCAAGGTGACCAAGTGTTTGGTCACAGGATCATGCATTATGGTACGAGTAAAGTGACTTGCCGGTAACGAGACTGAACGAGGTATTGGGATACTGACGATTGAGTCTCGGGCATGTAACGTACCGATTGACAAAGGGAATTGCATACGGGGTTGATTGAATCCTCGACATCGTGGTTCATCCGATGACATCATCGAGGAACATGTGGGAGCCAACATGGGTATCCAGATCCCGCTGTTGGTTATTGCCCGAGAGCCGTCTCGGTCATGTCTACGTGTCTCCCGAACCCGTAGGGTCTACACACTTAAGGTTCGGTGACGCTAGGGTTATTAGGAAGACTTGTATGTGACTACCGAATGTTGTTCGGAGTCCCGGATGAGATCCCGGACGTCACGAGGAGTTCCGGAAGGGTCCGGAGGTAAAGATTTATATATGGGAAGTTGTTATACGGACACCGGAAAGTTTCGGTGGCATACCGGTATTGTACCGGGGCCACCAGAAGGGTTCCGGGGGTCCACCGGGTGGGGCCACCCCTCCCGGGGGGGCCACATGGGCTGTGTGGGAGAGGGAGCCAGCCCCTGGTGGGCTGGGCGCGCCTCCCCACCTAGGCCCATGCGGCTAGGGCAAGGGGAGGGGAAGCCCTAAAGGGGGCGCCCCCTTAGCTTGGGGGGCAAGCCACCCTTTTTCCCTCTCCCTTTGGCCGCCGCCCCCCTCTAGGGTTTCCCCTAGAGGGCCGGCCCCCTTGCCCCTCTCCTCCTATATATAGAGGGGTGAGGGGAGGGCTGCTACAGACAATTGAAGGCGCAGCCCCTCCCCTCCCCAACACCTCTCCTCCTCCGTACGTGCTTGGCGAAGCCCTGTCGGAGTACTGCTGCACCAACAACACCACGCCGTCGTGCTGCCGTTGGAGCTGTCTTCCTCAACCTCTCCTTCCTCCTTGCTGGATCAAGACGGAGGAGACGTCGCCCGTACCGTACGTGTGTTGAACGTGGAGGTGATGTCCGTTCAGCACTTGGTCATCGGTGATCTGAATCACGTCGAGTACGACTCCATCATCACCATCCCCTTGAACGCTTCTGCACGCGATCTACACGTGGTATGTAGATGCAAACTCACTCCCTTGACTCGATTGCTTAGATGAACTCATAGATGGATCTTGGTGAAACCGTAGGAAAAATTTTAATTTTCTGCAACGTTCCCCAACAGTGTGCACATTGATTCAAATGATGCCAAACTACAAAGATCTCAAGCCAATGGAAGTCATTGGAAGAATTGTTGCTCATGAGATGTCACTCAAGGATAAGGAGGAACTTCACAACAAGTCAAGTGGTGCTTACAAAGCCTCAAGTGAAGCCCCCACATCATCAAGTGAGAAACAAACCTTCAATGAAGAATTGAGCTTAATGGTGAAGAACTTCAACAAATTCTACAAGAGTAGAAGCAAAGAAAGAAGCTCAAAGTCAAGGTCTTACAATGACAAAAGATCTTCTAGTCGAGAGCGCAATTGCTACAATTGTGGGAGACCCAGACACTATTCCAATGAGTGTACGACACCCTACAAAAGAAGAGAAGATTCTCCAAGAAGAAGAAGCAAAAGAGAAGAATCACCACCAAGAGAGAGGAGGAGTAGAGATGACCGTTATGAATGAAGACCCTCACGGAGAAGCAAGGATTCGGAAAGGAAGGACAAGTCATCAAGGATCTACACAAAACGAAGACATCAAGCTCATGTTGGTGAATGGGTATCCGGCTCCGACTCCGACAATCACTCCGAGAGAAGCTATCACTCCGACTCCGAATATACTCAAGATGAAGGTGTTGTCGGTCTAGCACTTGTGTCAACCAACTCCTACGACATATTTGATTCACCAAATGAAGGAATTGGAAGATGCTTCATGGCCAAAGGTCCAAAGGTAACACATCCTGAGTATGTTGATTTCAATAGTGATGAAGATGACTTGCTTGTGGATGATGATTTACTTGTTGACAACTCTAGTGATGAATACTATGATGAAACTTCAATTAATCATGCTAATCAAGATAAAACGAATGACAATGATAAGGAGAAGATTGAGCTTCTAACTAAAGAACTAAACACTCTTAAGTTGGCTCATGAAACTATCTTCGAAGATCATCGAGAACTTTTAAGGGCTCATGAGAAGTTACGTGTTGAAAAGCTCAATCTTGAGCAAGATCATGAGTTCTTAGAGGCAATCAATGATGATCTCCGCAAGAAAAGCTCTTCTTACATTGCCAAGCGTTTACTCTTATCTACTTACATGCCTCAAGTCAAGTCTAGTAACAAGTACAAGAAAGATACTTCCTCTAGTAGTAACAATAATCATGTCAAATCCAATATTGTTGCTTCTAGTAGTTCTCTTGATTCCACTAATGATTCTCTTAGCCAAGTTACACTTGAGCAAGAAAATAGCCTATTGAAGGGAATTATAGAGTAAGGTGTTTACAAGAGCCTTGCTGGGAGTAAGCAATTCGAGGAAATTGTACGCAAGCAAGGAAGGCACCGGAAGAATCAAGGTGTTGGTTTTGAACGAAAGTTCAATGCCAATGGAGTTGAGTGGGAAGAAGATCAATACCCCAAGACGAAGTTTGTTCCTCAACAAGAGAAGTATGATCCTACTTCCTTCAAGGGAACACAAGCTCAAGATGATCTTCCACCACAAGACCACAAGAACAAAGGCAAGGACAAGCTTCAAGAAGAGATTGATGCATTTGAAGAACCACCTAAAGCCTCGTTCAAGTGGGTTCCTAAGACTACGTCAAGTTCTACTTCATCAAGTACAACTACAACTCCAAGGATTCCCATCAAGATGATGTGGATCCCGAAGAAGAAGAACTAGAGAGTTCTTGAGGGTGACTCCGCCAACATTCTTCACTCATATCATTATGGAAAGAACAAGTGCAATCAACTTCCACGTCTTGCACTAGTTCAAGGAGTCACAAACCCTCATGTTGGTAAGGCAAGGGACAAGGTAACCTAATGTTTTCATGGACATCATCTTATGTGTGCATCACTCTATGTCTATGGATATTCTTGTTTGTTCCTTGTGGGACTAACCCATGTAGGTAAGTTGAAAGTGCAACTCACTCCAAAGGATTGCTCCAAATGATCTACATCAACATTGAGCATCCACATCTTCAACACCTACATGAAGTCATCATCGACAAAACCCATGGTTAGTTCATCCCTCTAAGGGGGGATCTCACATCTAGGGGGAGCTTAACTCTAAGAATTGAGTCAAAGCAACTCTAATGATGTGAACACATCAATGCATTATGTAAAAGTGGTAACCCCACTTGAGCTTAAATGATGAGTGTCGGTGTCAAAACCGACGGATCTCAGGTAGGGGGTCCCGAACTGTGCGTCTAGGCGGATGGTAACAGGAGACAAGGGACACGATGTTTTACCCAGGTTCGGGCCCTCTTGATGGAGGTAAAACCCTACGTCCTGCTTGATTAATATTGATGATGTGTGTTACAAGAGTAGATCTACCACGAGATCAAGGAGGCTAAACCCTAGAAGCTAGCCTATGGTATGATTGTTGTTCGTCCTACGGACTAAAGCCATCCGGTTTATATAGACACCGGAGAGGGCTAGGGTTACACAGAGTCGGTTACAATGGTAGGAGATCTACATATCCGTATCGCCAAGCTTGCCTTCCACGCCAAGGAGAGTCCCGTCCGGACACGGGACGAAGTCTTCAATCTTGTATCTTCATAGTCTTGGAGTCCGGCCGACGATGATAGTTCGGCTATCCGGACACCCCCTAGTCCGGAACTCCCTCAGTAGCCCCTGAACCAGGCTTCAATGACGACGAGTCCGGCGCGCATATTGTCTTCGGCATTGCAAGGCGGGTTCCTCCTCCGAATAATTTACAGAAGATGGTGAACACCAGGATAGTGTCCGGCTCTGCAAAATAAATTCCACGTACCACCGTAGAGAGAATAATATTCACACAAGTTCAACCTGCTGATGTATTTTGTGGCATGACGTCACACCACTACCAAGCCTTTACTAGAATCGTTTTTATTGTACCACCTCCGCGCGTTTAGTGAAGCGGTTTCCTTGGCACGTCTTGTCGAAGCAGAGATCGTGTTCCCCTTATTCCGGGATTCCCATCAATACGGACGTGGGTAACCCAACCGCGCCATTGATTGCGGCGCTTGGGAGATAAGTGAGTTTTATCAGGCCGGTAGGGACATATGTTCTTGTCCGCCCATATAAGGGGATAAAGATCCAACCCTTTTACCTGCGCCTTCTTCCTCCTTGGCTTATCCATCTCCGCGAACTCGAGTTCCAGCGCCCAAGTACGCACTTCTCACCTCAACCTTCTCCAACTATGTCCGGAGCGGGAGGCAAGTGGATGGCCTCCTCCGTCACGGAGGGGCAGATCCAGAAGCTGCGCAATGCCGGATATTTGTCCAGCAACATCGCGCACCGGCTCCCCGACAAGGGAGAGCTCATCCCCACCCCCAGGCCCCATGAGAGGGTAGTATTTCTTCCCCATTTCCTTCGCGGACTAGGCTTCCCACTTCATCCCTTTGTCCGGGGGCTCATGTTCTACTACGGCCTGGATTTCCATGATCTGGCCCCGAATTTCATCCTCAACATCTCGGCGTTTATCGTCGTGTGTGAGGCCTTCCTCTGCATCCAGCCCCACTTCGGCTTGTGGCTCAAGACCTTCAATGTCAAGCCGAAGGTTGCGAAGGGCAGCCAAGCGGAGTGCGGAGGCGCCATGGTGGGCAGGATGTCCCACGTTACTTGGCTGGAGCGCACTTTCGTCGAAACCATTAAGGGGTGGCAATCGGGGTGGTTCTACATAACCGAGCCGCGTGACCCTGAATGGGCAGCGGCCCCCGAATTCAGATCTGGCATCCCTACACGGCTCACCTCCTGGAAAGAGAGTGGCCGGATCTGGGGTAATTCGAAGGAGCTGACCGGACTCCAAGCCTGTATCCAAAAGCTGGTGGACAAGAAGCTCAAACTTGTCAACATAGTCCAGGTCATGCTCATCCGCCGGATTCTCCCGTGCCAACGACGGGTTTTCAACATGTGGGAGTTTGATCCGGCGCAGCACCAGACTCTGAGTGGGCTCTTCGACACTACGTACGAAGATGTCTGGAAGGTGTTGTTCAAGGGCGCCGAGGCTCCCGCATCCGCTACCGAAGATCGCGGATTCAGCTCGCAGCGTCCGGCTGACGAGGTAAGCGATTTTGTCGCTTGTTTTCCATAGTTTGACTCTATGCGGGATCCAAACTCCCTTTACCTTTGACAGGACTGGTTGGCGAAGGCCGAACAGACTATCTGTCCGGCCCCATTGCCAAAGGACCCAGCGGACGCCCGCCTAACGGGGCTGCTAGCTCCGGCACCCCACGTGGTGCCGGAGAAGAAGGCCAAGAAGAAGGCCACGGGCACTCGAAAGAGTTCCCGTTTTCAGGTGTTATCGGATGATGACTCCGAGGCCGACTCCTCCCACAAAGGCGAGGAGGAGAAGAAGAAAGCCTCTCCCCCAGCGGGGGGAGGGAAGAAAAGGAAGGCTTCCCCTACGGGGGAGGCCGAAGGGTCCAAGAAGGGAAAAACTCTTTCCCCGGACTGCTCTGCCAACGCCAGTGACGACGACGAGGACTGGCCTCCAAGGGCCAAGCCCCTGGCGCGATCGTAAGTATCCGGACTCCCGAATAACTTCATGGTTTTTCTTTTCGCCACATAATGTCTTTCTAATGCCGCATACAACCCTGCAGTCCACCCAAGGATGATCTTCCCGCTTCGTCGAGCGAGTCCTTAGGTGCGTCGGATATGGATTCTCTTCCAACTGCCTCCACCCCCCGTGATGCGGACGATGCCGAGGTGGGATCCCGGGAAGGGAACCACCAGGAGGAGGAGGCTCCGGAGGTGTCGCAGGACAACCTCCCAGACTTTGCACCAGACTCGGCCCCAGAACCCACAGTGGCTCCGGAGTCCGGCGGGCGACCCCTTCGTAAGAAGGGCAAGACCGTGACGCCGGCAGCCTCCGTCCAACCGGAGGCGCCGGATAACTTGCTGGAGGCGCTCAATGGCGCCTCCATTAAATAGGAACACCGCACTGTTATGAGTGCGGTGATTCAGAAGGTTCAGCTTGCCAAGAGCGGGCTGACCGAAGCCTGCAGCAGCCTTCTAACAGGCTTTGAGGTAAGAATTTCGATATATATAAAATGGTACCGCATACACAGTAGCCCCTGATGCTCGCTTCGGTGTTCGGAAAGAAAAGCCGGACTGAGGATCTAAAAAGATATACGCAGGAGTCATAAAAAATATGTCAATATGGGATTGCAGGCTGTGCTGCTGACCTCCGCCGCACTGACTGCGGAGGTCAATACTTTGAAGGAAAGCCTCGAGCGGTCCGAGAACGAGCTCGGCCGTGCCAAGAAGCAGCTCGAGGAAAAAGAAGGTGAGTAATACCTTATTAAAATTGTACCTTACAGAAAAGGATTTGGTTGCAAGAAAAATGACAAGGATAACGTGGATATAGCAGGGGCCACAAACGAGGTGGCGACCCTGAAGGAGGCGGTGTCCGCGGCTGAACGTAATGCGGCCACGGAACGCACCGAGCGAGAGAAGCATGAGGCGCGGGTGGCGGAGGTACAGCAAGAGCTCCAGGCTCTCATGGAAAAACATGAGAGTTTGGAGCGTGACTCGAAGACTCGAGAGTCCGAGCTTGCGACGGCTCTTGAGAGTGCCAAAGCCGCTAAGGCCGAAGCCTATAAGGCCCTCTAGGAAATCGAGGCGTTGAAGAAAATAGCGGCGGGTAAGGATTTTTCATGCAAAGTAAGCATGTGAGTGTGAATTACCTATCACTTACCCGAATTCGGAGCTCTCCAGGAGCATTCGCAGATCTGCCCCGCAGCGTGTCCGATGCTGCCGCTTTCTACAGGGCCGAGGAGGGGAGCTCGACGGAGAAGGTCTTCTGGTCTCAGTATGCTGAGGCCGGACATCCGGTTCCCCTTAGCGACCAGCTGAAGCAGCTGGTCGAGCTCCACAAGGCGGCCGAACAGGCCATGAAGGGCCTCATAGTTCGGCTGTGGCCTAAGGAGGCCATGCCTGGGAGCTACTTTGGCCTGGTGCGGCGGCTAGTGGATGCGTGTCCATGGGTTGAAGTCATCAAGCACTCCGCCTGTATTGAAGGTGCTCGTCGGGCCCTTGCCCGCGCAAAGGTGCACTGGGGCAAGATGGATGCCCAAAAGCTTGTGACGGACGCGCCACCGCAGGGCAAGGAGCATCGCACGCCCGAAATGTATTATAAAACTGTCCTGAAGGGTGCCCGCATTATTGCGGGTGACTGTTCCAAAGATGTAATTTTTTAGTAGACTCGCATTTTGTTATCCTGTGCGCTAAAAACTTAGTTCATATGCGCTAAGCAACGCTTGTTAATTTAAAATATTACCTTCTATGCGGCTGTTTATCAAATCTGAGAGATGGCAAGTCGTCGGCTTCAGCCCCCATGCCATGAGTGCTGGGGTGTTCGGGATAAATTTGAGCACTCTTGTTCCCATTTTTGGGTCCATCTAGGGAGGCGCTCAACACAACGAACAAGGCAACCGGACTTATAATGCTTGAACACTCTCACTTAGCCATAGAATTCTATAATTTTAAATTTCGGCGAAGCCCCTAGTATTCAGAAGGCCGAATTTCGGGCGCTATCCACGCCTGGGCCGGACAAAGTCGGCTCCTCGCTCCAAGCGGCATAAGTCTTTAGGGACTCGCAAAAAACCTCTCGAACAGCGACTGGCTCTCGCCTCATCATGACGATCAGTTTTAGCTTTCTCCACTGAGGTGCTCGCCCAGCTCAACTGGGGCGCAATCGCAGTGGTTCTCCCAGTGCGACCTTAGCCGATACAATCGAACGTAAGGTACCAAAACATGGGAGCCGGGCAAACCCAACTATTAACCCAAGAACATGATTCGGAGCCGATGCATATAATGATATAAGTTCGGGGTGCCGCACTCGTGAAAGTGTTTGGACTTATCACACCGTAATGCAGGAAACATAAGCCCTTGGTGTATTTAGCCGTACCAAAGTGTACGGATGCAATATGTCACAAATGAACATATGTATAAGAAAGAAATGCAATTGGAAGTAAAAAGGTGCTGCATTGCTTTATTCAAGAAAAACTGATGTGAATGCAGAACGATACAAATGGTGCGATAGGCAAGGGATGGGACTATTAAACATGTCCCCCTCCAGGGGTAGGCTGCAGAATGGTGTATAAAACAGATTTAATGCTCGTAATGGAGACCACCTGGATATTCGTTGTAGCCTTTCTCCTTCCCTGGCTGTTGCATCGTGAATTCGCCAGGTCTGCTAGCGGACAGGGCCTCTGACGAACGCAGTCCTGTGGGTAAAAATAAAAAGGAAAAAGAAAAAAAGAATGACACACTTGGGAGCCCCTGGTTTGGTTGAGCCGCATTCTGGGCCTATCGTGGTCGTGCCCCTCTCCCCATGCCCATGGTATCTCCAAAGCGTAATGGTGTACGTGAAGGACCCGTCTTGACGTTTTGCAGGGGCTGGGGTTGGGGCCGCACTGCTACGCGTGCTCGGAACGTGTCAGGTGGTCTTGTTGTAGGTTACTCCGGGCGCGTTTAGCCGTGTCCGGTCGCTTAACGGCCGGACTCGAGAACTGCCTTAAGAGGCTGCACTGTACTTCTGTCGCGAGAGCCGCTGTATGTTCCTCCGTTCGGAGAGAACGTTCAGTGTTTCCGTTGACCATGATGACTCCTCGAGGGCCTGGCATCTTGAGCTTGAGGTATGCATAGTGCGGCACCACGTTAAACTTTGCAAACGCGGTACGTCCGAGCAGGGCATGATAGCCGCTGCGGAACGGAACTATGTCGAAGATTAACTCCTTGCTTCGGAAGTTATCCGGGGATCCGAAGACCACTTCCAGTGTAAACGAGCCTGTACAATTGGCTTCTACACCTGGTATGACGCCTTTAAAGGTTGTCTTGGTTGGTTTAATCCTTGAGGGGTCTATGCTCATTTTGCGCATTGTATCCTGATAAAGCAGGTCCAGGCTGCTGCCACCGTCCATCAGGACTCTGGTGAGGTGAAATCCATCGACGATTGGGTCTAAAACCAATGCGGTGAATCCGCCGTGGCGGATGCTGGTGGGGTGGTCCCTTCGGTCAAAAGTGATCGGGCAGGAGGACCATGGATTGAACTTCGGGGCAACTGGCTCCATCGCGTATACATCCCTTAGTGCACGCTTCCGCTCCCTTTTGGGTATGTGTGTTGTGTATATCATGTTCACCGTCCGCACCTGTGGGGGGAAACCCTTCTGTCCTCTATTGTTCGGCGGTCGGGTCTCTTCCTCATCGTCGCTATGCAGCCCCTTGTCATTGTTTTCGGCAATTAACTTGCCTGCCTGCTAGAATACCCAACAGTCCCTATTTGTGTGGTTGGCTGGCTTTTCGGGGGTGCCATGTATCTGGCACGAGCGGTCGAGTATTCGGTCCAAATTGTACGGACCCAGAGTGGTTCTTTTGAATGGCTTTTTCCGCTGACCGGGTTTAGAGCCTCTGAATCCGGCATTGACTGTCGTATCCTCACTATTATCGCCGTTAATGCGGCGTTTGTTTTTGTTGCGACGCGACCTGCCATTACGGTCCTTGATATCCGGACTGCCAGAATTTTTGCTGAGGTTGTTGCTGCGTGCTAGCCAGCTATCCTCACCCGCGCAGAAGCGGGTCATAAGTGATGTGAGGGCTGCCATGGATTTCGGCTTTTCCTGTCCCAGGTGCCGGGCAAGCCATTCGTCACGGATGTTATGCTTGAAGGCCTCGAGGGCCTCCGCATCCGGACAGTCGACGATTTGGTTTTTCTTGGTTAAGAACCGTGTCCAGAATTGTCTGGCCGATTCGTCTGGCTGCTGAATTATGTGGCTTAGGTCATCAGCGTCTGGTGGTCGCACATACGTGCCTTGGAAGTTATCGAGGAATGCGGCTTCCAGGTCTTCCCAACTCCCGATTGACTCTGCTGGCAAGCTGTTAAGCCAATGCCGGGCTGGTCCTTTAAGTTTGAGTGGGAGATATTTGATGGCGTGAAGATCGTCACCGCGGGCCATGTGGATGTGGAGGAGATAGTCTTTGATCCAAACCGCGGGGTCTGTTGTGCCATCATAAGATTCAATATTGACGGGTTTAAACCCTTCGGGGATTTGATGATCCATTACTTCGTCTGTGAAGCATAGTGGGTGTGCGGCGCCTCTGTATTGGGCTATATCGCGACGAAGCTCCAACGAGCTTTGTCTATTGTGTTCGGCGCAGCCGGACTTATTGTGTCTGGCGCGACGGTTGTCGTCACTTATCATGGCGCACCCACGCGATCCGTAGATCGATCTTGATTGTCTTGCCTTATCCTCCAATATATCTCGCAAGTCCGGAGCATTCCCCTGTGGCCTTGTGTTGTTCGAGCGGTGCCGGGGTACGGTTATAGTGAAGGGCCTAGAGGCCTCTCTATCGCGGCCACGAGGTGGCCGGTCAGCCGTATTGTGCTCTGGTGATGCAGGTTTATATGCCTCCTCCTCTAATCGAGGGAGCAACTTGCGTTTGGGGTAGCTTTTGGAGGGGCGTTCAAGCTCATGCTCTTCGGTCGCCAGGACTTCCGTCCATTTGTCGGCTAGCAGATCCTGATCAGCTCTAAGCTATTGCTGCTTTTTCTTGAGGTTGTTTGCCGTGGCCATAAGCCTGCGTTTAAAATGCTCTTGTTCGACGGGATCCTCAGGCACGACAAATTCGTCGTCGTCGAGGCTTGCCTCGTCTCCGGAGGGAGGCATGTAAATATCTTCCTCTACCTCATCATCTGCCGCCCTCTTGTGAGGGCTGGCATCCCCGTCCTCCTGCGCTGAATCTTGCTGGAGGGGGTTGTCTTCGGCACTGTCCGGGGTATTATTATCTCCGGTGCCGGAATCGCCATTCTTGCTGTGGCGGGATTTAGAGCGGCGCCGCTGACGCCGGCGCTTGGGCTGTTTCTTGGAGGGGTCATCCTCCGCTGCTCCTTCACCATTCCCATCCTTTGGGATATCCACCATGTATATGTCATATGGTGAGGTGGCTTTCCAGTGCCCGGTAGGCGCTGGTTCTTGGTCGTCTCCGGCATCGTCGTCTGTACCGTCGATGTCTTCGGAGTCGTAGTCTAGCATGTCGGTTAGATCGTCGACAGTGGCTACCAAGTGGGTGGTGGGTGGGCTTTGAATTTCTTCGTCGTCCGCATCCCAACTGTCCTGGCCGCAGTCCGGCCAGGGCTCTCCTAATAACGAGAGATACTTTAGCGAACTCAAGATGTCGCCAAAAGGTGAGTGTTGAAAGATGTCCGCCGCGGTGAACTCCATGATCGGCGCCCAATCGGATTCGATCGGAGGGGGCGCGGGAGGTTCGGAGTCCGGCGAGGAGTCCGGCGCCTCGGAGCCACGAGCTCTGTGAGGTACAAGGTCAGTGTTCGGCTCTATCACCGTAGAGGTTGCAGCCCCCGAGACGGTGTCTAGCCATCCGTCCTCGATCTGCGCAGCCGGCTCCGAATTGAAGATCGGAGCAGGCTCGAGTGCGGCCTCCAGGGTACTGTCCGGCTGCAGAGCTAAATCATGCTCGCCGTGACAGTACGGCACGCTCGGCTGTGGCTCGAATCCATCGAGGATCAGCTCCCCGCGGATGTCAGCCGTGAAGTTCAAACTTCCAAATCTGACCTGACGGCCAGGGGCGTAGCTTTCGATCTGCTCCAGTTGGCCAAGCGAATTGGCCCGCAGTGCGAAGCCGCCGAATATGAAGATCTGTCCGAGGAGAAAGGTCTCACCCTGGACCACGTCGTTGTTGATGATCGAAGAGGCCATCGAGCCTATCGGTGACGGCACATAGGAACTCTCAATGAAAGCACCAGTGTCGGTGTCAAAACCGGCGGATCTCGGGTAGGGGGTCCCGAACTGTGCGTCTAGGCGGATGGTAACAGGAGACAAGGGACACGATGTTTTACCCAGGTTCGGGCCCTCTTGATGGAGGTAAAACCCTACGTCCTGCTTGATTAATATTGATGATGTGTGTTACAAGAGTAGATCTACCACGAGATCAAGGAGGCTAAACCCTAGAAGCTAGCCTATGGTATGATTGTTGTTTGTCCTACGGACTAAAGCCATCCGGTTTATATAGACACCGGAGAGGGCTAGGGTTACACAGAGTCGGTTACAATGGTAGGAGATCTACATATCCGTATCGCCAAGCTTGCCTTCCACGCCAAGGAGAGTCCCATCCAGAGACGGGACGAAGTCTTCAATCTTGTATCTTCATAGTCTTGGAGTCCGGCCGACGATGATAGTTCGGCTATCCGGACACCCCCTAGTCCGGAACTCCCTCAATGAGTATGACCTATGATCAAATGTTCTCATTTGACTCCTAAGTCAATATACTCATATATAGATGACCTAGTCATCGCCAATTGTTTGATAGATGCTAGAATTGGTTGTGCATGATTTGCCACATATTTCATTTGCCATCTTATTGTGTGAGCATGTTGGTGCATATTTTACTCATTCAAGGACATCCACTTGTTGTTTTGATTGTTTGGGTTCTTTTCTTTTTGCCAAGTGGATGGACAAGAATGCCTAAGAACTTTCTCTAGCTATCTATGCTTTTCTCGTCTCAAACTCTATTCATGCTACATCACAAAATTTGATCAAGTCAGATTCGAACCACTCTGTGTGAGGAGCACTCGGAGTCCCCGATTCGTCATAGACTTAAACTTCCAAAACCTCTTGGTGACTCTCAGTCTGACCGATTCCTCCATTTCGGTCCTACCGAGATCATTAAGTTGATCTGAGTTTTCAATCTCGATGCAACCGATTTGAACTTGTCGGTCACACCGATTTGCTGTAACTGTACACAGTTATGCATCTCGGTGCCACCGAGTTGTTCCACTCGGTCACACCGACAGGGTCGGGCTATATATAGTCACGGGAAATTTTTTTGGAAATTTCTCCGAAACCCCTTCGCCCGCGCAATAGCTTGCTCTGCCATCGAAGGTCTCCGGATCGTCTCCTCATCGCCAGCAGCCTCCTGTAGCTGGTCTCCGCCGCCGTCAACGGATTTCGCCCCAGTCATTGCCGTCGTAGCGAGTTCATCGCCAAGCTAGGGTATGGACTCGATCTTTGTGCTATCCACATCTGATTCCTAGCACATTGTATTCTTATTGAATCTTGCCATGATTGAAACAATCCTATCCAGCCAAAGTAGTCCATAGAGTAGATTAGATTCAAATTTTTAGGGTTAGGTTTCCGCCGAAACCATCTCGGACCCACCGAGTTGAAAAACTCGGTCTCACCAATTTGCCTTATGCCATTGCACTAGTGACTCTCGGTCTGACCGAGAATTGCTAATCGGTGCAACCGATTTTAGGATTCTGTGAAACCCTAGCAGTCTCGGTGCCACCGAACTGTGACTTGGTCCAACCGAGATCATCAGTTTAGGTTCCAAAACTGCTTCGGTATCACCGAGTTTGAAAATCGGTTGATCCGAAATGCTTTCTGTGGAAAACTAAAACTGAATTTTTGAATCATTCTTTTGCAAAGATCTCTGCATTTTGTGATGCTCATCCTTTCTATCTCATCTATAACTCTTCACAGGGTCAGCAGTCAGTTTTTGCAGCATGTCAGACCAGAGTGACAGCCAGAACAGGTCAGAAGAGCAGATGCACATGAGTGAGGGCACTACTCCCTCAAGCTCTACAGATGAAGGGAGCAGAAGCACTCCTAGTAACCTGCCTAAGGCTGCTACCAGGCAAAGGAGAAAGAGAACCTCAGACTCAGAAGATGAGGACTACAAAGCTGAAGAAGATGAGGCTACTTCCAAGAAAGTGGTGCTCAAGAAGGAATATGGCTCTGCACATAGCACAAAGCCTAGAATGAAAAAGAAAGTTCCTGCCAAGAGGACACCAATGCCCAAGGTCAGAGGATCCACTCAAGTGCCAAAACAGACTGAACCCAAAGAGGCACCTGAGAAGAAAGTCACTTCTTCCAAACCCAAGAAAGTCCCCACTGGAGAGACAATGAAGTTTGCAATTGAATCAGAGGATGAAGGTGCTCAGGACAAGAAGAAGAAGAGAGCAAGAACCACAACTACCCAGGTTCTTGGAAAGCCCTCTATGAGAAGAGATTCTGAAGAGGAAGAAGAGGTTGCTGCACCAGCACCTAAGGCACCCAAGCTTATGGGTGATGCTATAAGGTCAGGGGCTGCAACATCTAAGCCTAAGGAAGCACCCAAAGCTGCCTCCAAGGCCAAGCAAGTACCAAAGAGGAATACTAGGAGTATTCCAGCTGCTGAGAAGAACAAGGCCCCAGTGCCAAATGTTGCTGAAGAAGAAGATGAAGAAGGTCAGGTCCTAAGGATGCTCAAGCCCAAGATACCAGACCACAGTGATGCCCATCATGTGGCTGAGGATATGAATATCAGGAGAGATTCAGGGTTGAGGCTATGGAGGATGGAAGATCCATATGCTTCAAGGAGAAGGACTGCTGTTGATTACAGGTTCCATACAAAGGAACGGCAGGACTTCTATGAGACAATTATGTTGGATAAGAAGCCTATAGTTTGTGACATGAGGTGGGTCGACTGGACCTACATGAAGGAAAATGAAGAGCACTATCCTGGAGTGCAAGACAGTTTTGTTGCTTGTGGAGTTGCAGATTTTGTTGGGCAGAAGCTCACCAACTGGAATGATGAACTTATCATGCAATTCTACTCCACAGCACATTTTTACCCAGATGGAAGAATTGTTTGGATATCTGAAGGTACAAGGTACCAATCCACTGTTGAAGAATGGGCAAGTCCGATAAATGCCCCTAAGGAAAATGAGGATGACCTGGATATCTATGCAAAGAAGAAGATGGATCACAATTCCATGGCACACATGTACAAGGAGATCCCAGACAAGGCAATTGAGACACACAAGTTTGGATCAGTTCACTTTCTGCTGTCAGGGTTGCCCACTATCAATTGGATTCTGAGGCACGCTCTGTTGCCCAAGTCTGGTGACCATAACATGATCAAAGGGCATGCCATCAACATGTTGCATGTGTTTGATGTGCCACAAAAGTTCAAAGTCATGAGCCTTATGATTGAAACCATTAAGAGGAATGCAGCAGATTGGAAGAGGAGCTCTGGATATGCACCTCAGATTCAGGAGTTGATAAACTCAAAGATGGGCACAGGGAAATATCAATTGGATAAGGAACATTTTCCACTTTATCCAGACTTTGAGGACAATGAGGTTTTCATGAATGAGAATGACCCATCATCATTTCAAGCTCAAGAGAAGAAGGAGAAGGCAAAGAAGGAGAAGGCTGCCAGGATGCCAACTCAAGAGGAGGCATCTGAATATTTCTTGAAGAACAAGCAGGAGCAGCTTGGTTACTTGATAGCATCTACACTGAGGATTGAGAAGGGACTGGCCACCCTCACTCAGAATCAGGAGAGCTTGGAAAGAATCATGGAACTCAAATTCCATGACCTTGATGTCAAAGTATGAGATTCAGTCAGTTATAGAGCAGCTGCAGGATGATATGCAGGAGAGGCAGGGCAAGACTACCACAAATGTGTTTGCCAGAGTGCCTAGAGCCCAGAGGTCAGTTTCAGTGCCTGTGACAGACACTAGAGCAACATCATCTGCACCAGCTACTGCCCCTTCAGCTCCAGTGCAACCAGCTCCAGCATCAACTCCAGCACCCTCTACTTCAACTGAAGCCTTCGTTCTTGGAGTTATTCGGACACCACCACCTGAAGATCAAGCCTGAGAGTCAATCTAGCACTATGCATTTTCTATGAACTTTTTGGTAACTTGTTGCCAAAGGGGGAGAAAAATGTATAGATCATAAGCTTCGACAGAGAGAGTGTTGCTTTTGTTCTCTCTTGCTTTATTTGGTGGTTAAACTTGTTTGCTTTTGATTGCTTGTGATACTATGCTTGTGAGACATTGATGATCATGTATTTGATCATAAGCTACACTTATGCATGTTTGATGATATTATCCTATCTATCTTATGTGATCATTCACTTTGCTTGGTGATGAGTGCATGTATTCAATGTTTATTATTTTGAGCGCTCCACCAAGATGTATGTGACATGGAAGAGTAACCCATGAGCCTAATCCATTGTGCATTTGCAGTCCAAAGCAAATCTTAAACTATGCACAAATTTAGGGGGAGCTCTTGCTTATCACATACTTCTCAAAGCGACGATGTTAATCAATCTTATTATCATTTGTCGAAGCTTTGATCTATATGTTGTCATCAATTACCAAAAAGGGGGATATTGAAAGTGCAACTATCCCTAGGTGGTTTTGGTAATTCATAACAACATATAGCTCATTGAGCTAATGCTATTCCAAGACTATTATTTTAGGAAAGCTCAATAAATGGCATGGCATGGATGATGAAAGTGGATCCCTCAAAATACTAAGGACAAAGGATTGGCTCAAGCTCAAAAGCTCAAGACTCTTCATTTTATATTTTAGTGATCCAAGATCACGTTGAGTCTATAGGAAAACCAATACTATCAAGGAGGGATGAGGTGTTGCTTAATGAGCCTCTTGCTTCATGTGCTTTGTGATATGCTCCAAAACCCTCAGCTACTTTCCCACATCCACAAATGACCTAAACCCAAAGCCAAAATCGGTCACACCGATTCTTCCTATCCGGCGCCACCGATTCCATAAGTCATAGCCACTGCCACAAACCCTAAGCAAATCGGTCTTACCGATAGGGATCTCGGTCTCACCGAGATGGGATTGTAATCTCTCTGTTTCCCTTCGTAACGTTTCGGTCTAACCGAAGTAAGCGATCGGTCCCACCGAGATTGCAATGTAAACTCTGTGTTTCCCTTTTGTAACATTTCAGCCTCACCAAAAAGAGCAAATCGGTCCCACCGAGTTTACCTGACCAACTCTCTGGTTAGCTTATTACCAAATCGGTCTCACCGAGTTTGTGTAATCGGTCTTACCGAGATTATGTTATGCCCTAACCCTAACCGAATCGGTCTCACCGAGATGCATGTCAGTCCCACCGAAAATCACTAACGGTCACTAAGTTTACTAAATCGGTCCGACCGAGTCTGTTGAATCGGTCCCACCGAGTTTGGTAAATTGTGTGTAACGGTTAGATTTTGTGTGGAGGCTATATATACCCCTCCACCTCCTCTTCATTCGTGGAGAGAGCAATCAGAACAAACCTACACTTCCAACTTACCATTTATGAGAGAGAACCACCTACTCATGTGTTGAGGCCAAGATATTCCATTCCTACCATATGAATCTTGATCTCTAGCCTTCCCCAAGTTGCTTTCCACTCAAATCTTCTTTCCACCAGATCCAAAACCTATGAGAGAGAGTTGAGTGTTGGGGAGACTATCATTTGAAGCACAAGAGCAAGGAGTTCATCATCAACGCACCATTTGTTACTTCTTGGAGAGTGGTGTCTCCTAGATTGGCTAGGTGTCACTTGGGAGCCTCCGACAAGATTGTGGAGTTGAACCAAGGAGTTTGTAAGGGCAAGGAGATTGCCTACTTCGTGAAGATCTACCGCTAGTGAGGCAAGTCCTTCGTGGGCGACGGCCATGGTGGGATAGACAAGGTTGCTTCTTCGTGGACCCTTCGTGGGTGGAGCCCTCCGTGGACTCGCGCAGCCGTTACCCTTCGTGGGTTGAAGTCTCCATCAACGTGGATGTACGATAGCACCACCTATCGGAACCACGCCAAAAACATCCGTGTCTCCAATTGCGTTTGAATCCTCCAAACCCTTCCCTTTACTTTCTTGCAAGTTGCATGCTTTATTCTCCGCTGCCTATATACTCTTTGCATGCTTGCTTGAATAGTGTGATGATTGCTTGACTTGTCCTAAAGTAGCTAAAATCTGCCAAACTCTAAAATTGGGAAAAGATTAAGTTTTTAATTGGTCAAGTAGTCTAATCACCCCCCTCTAGACATACTTCAAGGTCCTACACAAGTTCTTCAAGAAGGTGATCAACCCTTACCTCGCGGAGGTGCTACAACATCCTCAAACCATTGAGATGCATGATGGGTTGCTGCACATCCGCGATGTTGACGGACCAAAGGGAACCGGAAGCATGGAGTCGAGGCTCGAAGCAATGGAGCAACAAGTTTTCAAGTGCCAGGGGATGGTGGAGCATGGAATCAACGCTAGCCACAAGATACTCGCAGAGTTCACCAACAACTACGAGCCGGATGCCAAGAACACCGAGGAGGCCATCTTCAAGCTACATGAGAAGATAGAGCACCTCCAAGCCCAAATCTATGATCTGCAAAATCAAAACTATAAGTATGAATATAGATTCAAAAGGATGAGTTTGGCTACAGATTTGAGGATTCCGGAGACTCGATCATCCTTCTATGATGGTGAGCCTATGCCATGGAAGGTGGACGACAAGCCTGCATCATCAACAACACCTCCACCGTCAACAACAAAGAAGGAGACATATTCACATGGGTATGGGCACTCCCCTTGGCAACTGCCAAGCTTAGGGGAGGTGCCCTGGTATCATATCACCATCACAACTCCTATCTTTACCGTTTTTCTTAGTTCGATCCTTTTAGTAGTATCTTTATTTAGTAGAATAAAGTCATGGCATGATCTAGTTTTGAGTTTTGCTTTATGATCCTTCTTTGTAATCGAGTCCGTGAGCTATATAATAAAGATTAGTGTTAAGTCAAGGGCTTGATTATTTTGCCATGATCTTGGGTAAATAGAAAGAAGAAAAAGAATAAAAAGAATCAAAGAGTTCATATTGATCTTGTTGAAAGTAATGACTTCACATAGAAAGAGTATGATCATTAAAAGTTGTTGGGAGTTGGCAAATATAGCTTTGGTCATCGTTGCAATTAATAGGAAGTAATAAGGAAAGAGGGGTTTCACATATAGATATATTATCATTGACATCTTTTATGATTGGGAGCACTCATTAAAATATGGCATGCTAACGAGTTGAGGTTGGACAAGGAAGACAACATAATGAGTTATGTTTTCTTGCATCTAAGATAAAGTATGTTGTCATGGATCCTCTAATGTGTTGAGCTTGCCTTTCCCCCTCATGCTAGCCAAATTCTCAGCACCAAGTAGAAATACTACTTGTGCTTCCAAATACCCTTAAACCAGTTCAGCCATGAGAGTCCACCATATCTACCTATGGATTGAGTAAGATCCCTCAAGTAAGTTTTCATCGGTGCAAGCAATAAAATTGCTCTCTAAATATGCATGACTTATTAGTGCAGAGAAAATAAGCTTTGTACGAACTTGTTGTGGAAGTAATAAAAGCGACGGACTGCATAATAAAGGTCGACATACAAGGGGCAATATAAAGTGATGTTCTTTGGCATTAAGATTTTGTGCATCAACCCTAAACGCGCATGACAGCCTCTGTTTCCCTCTGCGAAGGGCCTATCTTTTATTATTATCCTCTAACTTATGCAAGAGTCACGGTGATCTTCACCTTTCCTTTTTCATTTTATACTTTGGCAAGCTCAACATGTTGGAAAGAACATGATATATATATATATATATATATATATATATATATATATATATATATATATATATATAATTGGATGTAGGGGAGCATAAATTATTATTGTTGACATTACCCTTGAGGTAAAAGGTTGTGGGGCAAAACTATAAGCCCCTATCTTTCTCTGTGTCCGATTAAAACTCCGTAACCACAAGTATTGCGTGTGTTAGCAATTATGAAGGACTAAGTGATAGTTGAGTATGTGGACTTGCTTTTAAGCTCTAACATAGACTCTTTCCGATGTTATGATAAATTGCAGTTGCTTCAATGACTGAGGTTATAATTTGTTGGTGCTCAATAAGGTTTCTGATTCATACTTTTGCATTGTGAAAAGATCATCACTTGAACATAAGTAATCATATGACAAAATCTATATATGTTGCTGTTATGGAAATAATCATGATGCCTTCATGTCCGTATTTTATTTTTATCGACGCCTCTACCTCTAAACATGAGGACATATTTATTGTTATCAGCTTTTCGCTTGAGGACAAGCGAGATCTAAGCTTGGGGGAGTTGATACGTCCATTTTGCATCATGCTTTTATATCAATATTTATTGCATTATGGGCTTTTATTTCACGTTATGTCACAACACTTATGGCTATTCTCTCTTATTTTACAAGGTTTACATGAAGAGGGAGAATGCCGACAGCTGGATTTCTGGGCTGGAAAAGGAGCAAATATTGGAGACCTATTCTGCTCAACTCCAAAAGTCCTGAAACTCCACGGAATATCTTAAAATAAATAAAGAAAAATCGTCGCCAAAGATGAAGGCCAGGGGGCCCACACCCTGCTCACGAGGGTGGGGGGCGCCCCCCCTGGGGCGCGCCCCCTACCTCGTGGGCCCCCTGGTGGCTCTCCGACGCCCATCTTCTCCTATATTAAGTCTTTCAATGAGAAAAAAATAGAAGGAAACCTTCGGGATGAGACTCCGCCGCCACGAGGCGGAACCTTGGCGGAACCAATCTAGGGCTCCGGCAGAGCTGTTCTGTCGGGGACACTTCCCTCCGGGAGGGGGAAATCATCACCATCGTCATCATCAATGCTCCTCTCATTGGGAGAGGGCAATCTCCATCAACATCTTCACCAGGACCATCTCATCTCCAAACCCTAGTTCATCTCTTGTATCCAATTCTTGTCTCTAAGTCCGGGATTGGTGCTAGTAGGTTGCTAGTAGTGTTGATTACTCCTTGTAGTTGATGCTAGTTGGTTTATTTGGTGGAAGATCATATGTTCAGATCCTTTATGCATATTATTACCCCTCTGATTATGAACATGAATATGCTTTGTGAGTAGTTACGTTTGTTCCTGAGGACAAGGGAGAAGTCTTGCTATTAGTAGTCATGTGAATTTGGTATTCGTTCGATATTTTGATAAGATGTATGTTGTCTAGCCTCTAGTGGTGTTATGTGAACGTCTACTACATAACACTTCACCATTATTTGGTCCTAGAGGAAGGCATTGGGAAGTAATAAGTAGATGATGGGTTGCTAGAGTGACAAAAGCTTAAACCCTAGTTTATGCGTTGCTTCTTAAGGGGCTGATTTGGATCCATGTGTTTCAAGCTATGGTTAGGTTTACCTTAATACTTTTGTTGTAGTTGCGGATGCTTGCAATAGAGGTTAATCATAAGTGGGATGCTTGTTCAAGTAAGAATAGCACCCAAGCACCGGTCCACCCACATATCAAATTATCAAAGTACCGAACGTGAATCATATGAGCGTGATGAAAACTAGCTTGACGATATTCCCATGTGTCCTCGGGAGCGCTTTTCCTATTATAAGACTTTGTCCAGGCTTGTCCTTTGCTACAAAAAGGATTGGGCCACCTTGCTGCACTTTATTTACTCTTTTTACTTGTTGCTCGTTACAATTTATCTTATCACAAAACTATCTGTTACCACTTATTTCAGTACTTGCAGAGAATACCTTGCTGAAAACCACTTATCATTTCCTTCTGCTCCTCATTGGGTTCGACACTCTTACTTATCGAAAGGACTATGATAGATCCCCTATACTTGTGGGTCATCAGGGGCCCACAAGCTTGCAGGGCGCCCCCCCCCCCCGGTCCACCTTGTGAGCTTGTGGCCAACTCGTGGCTCTCCTGGCCTCCTCCCGAAGCTTCGTGGTTGTCTTCTGGTCCAAGAAATATCCTCAAAAAGTTTCGTTTCATTTGGACTTTGTTTAGTATTGATTTTCTGTAAAAGACAAAAACAAGGAAAAAACAGCAACTGGCTCTAGGCACTAGGTTAATAGGTTAGTCCCAAAAAATGATATAAAATAGCATATTGATGCATATAAGACATCCAAGATGGATAATATAATAGCATGGAACAATAAAAAATTATAGATACGTTGGAGACGTATCAATAAGAGACCCTAGAAGCTTTGGCGAGAGACTAGAATACCCACGAGGGGTACACAAGCCAGGGGACTCACCGTAGGGGCTAGGGCGCATCGAGGTGCCTTGTGGGCCCCTCATAGCTCCGTTAGCGCTAATCTTTGGCCTAAAATTCCAAAAAAAATAGAAACCCTCAGGGCGAGACCCGAAACAATTTTTCCATCACCGCAAGTTCCTGTTTCGTGACATTCTAGTTTGGAGGCTTTTTCTGGCACTCCATCGAAGGGGGAAATCATCTGTAGAGGCCTCTTCATCATCCTTTCTACCTCTATGGTGATGCGTGAGTAGTTCATCCTCGGTGCCGAGGGTATGTACTGGTAGCTATGTGTTTGATCTCTCTCTCTCTCTCATGTTCCTGATGGGTTTGATCTTGATTGTATTATGAGCTTTATTAATAAAGTTGTCGGGTCCTCCCAAGATGGATCCATCATCGATATCACTTCTACTAGCGTCATGAAGGTTTTGGATTCCAACAAGGAAAAGTAGGGTATGGGAGACGGCGGCGCCTCGACTCCCATGAGCTGGTCAGTGTCGCATGACTCTACCTCGCCGGTGACCGGGGCAACACTTCGAGAGGCGCAACCGGCCGCTGGACTGTTGGAAGTATGCCCTAGAGGTAATAATATTTGTATTATTATATTTCCATATTCATAATTATGGAGTTTATATTCTATGATATAACTGCTATGATCCTGGAATATGTGATTCAGTGGAAAACTCATATGCACGTGTGGAATAATAAACAGTAAAATAAAGGTTCCTACTCTTGCCTCTAGGAGTAGCTCAAGTGTCATTTGTGATCATGTTTTTTAGATCTTAGGATATCGTTCAATGTAATGATAGTCCTAAAACAACACTGAGATTATGCCGTTAGAAGAATGGTCATATTGAATCGACCCAATCTTGTATGTTATGAATTGACTTAACATCGTCTGTAATCAATTGTAATAACATAGAGTGTTAACGCGTGATTTTGCTCCTTAGACCATGAGCATATCGTGGTCACTTCTTACCATACAGTGGGCTTTGGGGTTGCTCAAACGTCACCTGTAACATGGTGATCATAATGACAACTTACAAGTTCATCGAAAAGTCTAACAAGTGGCCAGATAGCTCGAGAGTGGGATTTTCTCCTTCGAAAATGGAGAGATATTCTTAGGGCCCTCTTGGTGTGATGGCATCCATCAACATCTCGTGATACATAGGTGACAACGTCACGGGGATGCGAGAACACAATAGTGAGAAAGAAGAACAAAACCGGCAATGAGGACTTCGGTATAGTGAGCATGGTGATGACTCAGGAGGATACCGATACATCCCGTGTTTTGTAAAGTATCATGAAGCAAAGGGAACATCACATAATAACCAAAGGTTCACTCAAATATCATTCGTGTGCTCATAGGGATGGATATGGACGCCCACGGTCCCGCTATCGGTCACTGAACAAACTATTCCGTTCATGTCTATGAGTTACCAAACCTACGAGGTCACAAGCTTAAGTAAATCATGATTTTTTGAGTGTTAGTAGGACAGGAGTAATGAGAATATATTTGTGGAATTGTTTCACTAATATTCGGAATAGTTCCCAGAGGATTCGGAAGCGTTGTGGGGTCACGAGAAGGGTTTTGGTGAATATCAGGTAATACCAGATATTACCGATAAATATATATAGGTGGAAAATGCTTATGGACATGTTAATATATATATAATGGCCTAAAAGTATTTAATACATTTTATATTTAATTGAAATATTAACGGGCCTTAAAAGGCCAAGAGGTGGAAGGCAACTTGAGCCACAAAGGCCCAAGTGGAGGTGGTGCCCCCCTTTCCTTATGGGGGGCGAATCCTACTTGGGTAGGGAGTACAACTCCTCCCCTAGGTCGGTGCACCAAGGGGGGACTCTTTCCCCTTTGGTGGTTGACCTCTCCCTCCCCTCAACCTATATATACTAGGGGATTTTGTCCTTTGAGACCACACAAGTTTTGGAGCCTCCTGTAGTTCTTCTAGTTCTAGTTGGTCCTAGTTGACTAATTAGAGTTAGGCTAATCCTCCTTTCCTCATAATTAGAAGCCTCGTGTGGTTCTAATCTCTTCATGCTAGTTTTCCAGTGACGATTAGATCTAGACGGTGAAGCATTGTCGGATCGTGAAGGTTACACGCTTCAGTAGAGAGGCCATGCTTTCGATCTTTAGTTTGAGGGACTATTTATGGGTGGTATGAGGGATCATTCATAGATGGTTCCACGGATTCCTAGTACGATCTACACCAACACGTTCTTCTTCCGTTGCAACTCGATGACGGTAAAGATCGTGATCCCAACCCGTTATGCATCTTCATATTGATCTTGGGTGTGCGTAGGCACGATTTTTTTGCTTTCTACTATGTTTCCAACACGGACATGGGCACAGCGGAGCCTAAAGGGCTCCACTTTTAGATTAGGTTTTACGTGCATGTAATAATATGGACTTGAGGATCTGCAAATGATGTTTGTGGTTGTGGATTCAATTTTATGTGTGTTGTCCAACCACTGTACATGGACACGTCCACGGGCGTATAGGGCCTCGGGCTAGCTACTTGTGTTTGCGGTTGCATATGCTCTAATCAAGTTCACCGCATGCCAAAGCTCGGCCAAAGGAATCCCTAATTTTTTGAATAAAAAGGAATCCCAGTTTTTTTAGGGGCATCACCAAGTTTTATTGCTCAAAATCCGCATGGGGTGGGATACAAATGGATCATGGGGATGGAACAACCAAACATGTCACCCTTGATCAAGAGAATACGAAAACTTGGCTAACCTATCTGCAACAAAGTTTGCAGCTCTACATTCATAGGTGAAAGTATAGTGAACACTAAAGCTCTATTTCTAATCTCACTAGCAATATAACCATAAGCTGCATTGCTCCCATTTGGAATATCTTTGACTGTTACCTTCGAGTCTGAGGTCATAGTGAAGCTATGCAGCATCAGATCCTCCGCAAGAAATAGCGCCTCCCGACATGATATGGCTTCCAACGTCGCAACGTTGTTGATCCCGTGAATCACCAAGGACGAGCTGCCCAGATAATTCCCTTCTGCATCACACCAAACAACACATGCAGCTCCGCCTATGTGACTCCTCGCAGTGCTTGCGTCCACATGAATTTTAGCGTATCCCTGCAGCGATGCTTTGGGGCGAACCATAGCTCTGTTGATGGACACATGAACTTTCTTTATCTTCACCGGAATGATATCAAGTTCCTCAATGAACATACAAATGAAAAGATGGGTGGCTGAAGGGATCTGAAAGATTTCATCATGTATAGCTTTCCTTCTAGACCACCAAATCGCCCATAACGTCACGAACAACCTTATAAGTTTGGCGTTGGGTTCTGTTGTTGCACACAAACGTTCAGCTAGCTCCCCATCGACAAGTGCACAAATGCATCTCGTCATCAAGCATACGAACAAAGAATGTCGCCAAGAGTCCTCTACTCTACACAGACCACATGATGATGTTGTTGACATCTTCTGGTGAGCTTTAACATCATTTGTGGGCAATGAGTGCTTCACTAGTATCCACAAAAACATCTTGATCTTTGCAGGGACCGGAGTTTTCCATAAAAGCTTCCAGGAAGGCGCATCTTGGTCCCTGATACGTCTCTGTCATATCTATAATTATAGATTTTTCCATGACAATATTCTACAACTTTTACATACTTTTGGCAACTTTTTATACTATTTTTGGGACAAACATATTGATCCAGTGCCCAGTGCCAGTTCCTATTTGTTGCATGTTTTTTGTTTCATAGAAAATCCATATCAAATGAAGTCCAAACGTGATAAAAACTTACGGAGATTTTTTTGGAATATATGTGATTTTTGGGAAAAAGAATCGATGCAAGACGATGCCCGAGGAGTCCACAAGGATGGGAGGCACGCCCCAGGGGGTAGGGCGTGCCCCTGGTCCTTGTGGCCACTCTGTAAGGCGGTTGCATCCCTTCTTTCGCCGCAAGAAAGCTAATATCTAGATAAAAACCATGTTAAAATTTCAGCCCAATCGGGTTACGGATCTCCGAGAATTAAAGAAAGGGTGAAAGGCCAGAATCTGGGAGCGCGGAAACAAAAGGAAACAGAGAGAGATCCAATCTCGGAGGGGCTCCCGCCCCTCCACCGCCATGGAGGCCATGGACCAGAGGGGAAACCCTTCTCCCATCTAGGGGTGAGTTCAAAGAAGAAGAAGACGGAGAGGGGCTCTCTCCCCCTCTCTCCCGGTGGCGCCGGAACACCGCTGGGGCCATCCGTGACGGCGATCTACACTAACAACTTCGCCACCATCATCACCAACTCTCCCCACCTCTATGCAGTGGTGTAACACCTCTCCTCCCTGTTGTAATCTCTACTTAAACACGGTGCTCGATGCTATATATTATTTCCCAATGATGTATGGTTATCCTATGATGTTTGAGTAGATCTGTTTTGTCCTATGGGTTGATTGATGATCATGATTGGTTTGAGTTGCATGTTTTATTATTGGTGCTGTCCTATGGTGCTCTCGATGTCGCGCAAGCGTGAGGGATCCCCGTTGTAGGGTTCGCAATATGTTCATGATTTTCTTATGGTGGGTGGCGTGAGTGACAGAAGCACAAACCCGAGTAAGTAGGTTGTTTGCGTATGGGAATAAAGAGGACTTGATACTTTAATGCTATGGTTGGGTTTTACCTTAATGATCTTTAGCAGTTACGGATGTTTTCTAGAGTTCCAATCATAAGTGCATATGATCCAAGAAGATAAAGTATGTTAGCTTATGCCTCTCCCTCATATAAAATTGCAATAGTGATTACCGGTCTAGTTATCGATTGCCTAGGGACAAATAACTTTCTTGTGACAAAAAGCTCTCGACTAATACTAATTTAGTTGTTTCTTATATAAACAGCCCCTTGAAAGCACAAGTGCTCCTTGGGTGATTTTGGTAATTAATGTCAACATATCTCTTGTTGGACTAATACTTTTACCTAGTATGTTTCAGATAAGTTCACCAATGGAGTGGCGTGGACTAGAGGATGTGGAACCCCTTAAAGCTGCTAAGGACAAAGGATCGGCTCAAGCTCAAAGCACAAGACTCTACATTTTACTTTTAGTGATCCAAGATCACATTGAGTCGATAGGAAAGCCAATACTGTTAAGAGGGGATGAGGTGTTGCTTAATGGCTTGCTTGCTCAAAGTGTTAGTGATATGCTCCAAAGCCCTCAACCACATTCTCACATCCACATATGTACCAAACCAAAAGTCAAACTCGGCCCTACCAAATCTTTCTATCCGGCGCCACCAAGTTCAGTTGACATAGCCACTGCCAGAAACCCTAGTCTTTTCGGTCTCACCGATAGGGATCTCGGTCTCACCGAGATGGGATTGTAATCTCTCTGTTTCCCTTCGCGACATTTCGATCCAACCAAGATTAGCGATCGGTCCTACCGAAATTGCAATGCAAACTCTCTGCTTCCCTTTCATACCGTTTTGGTCCATCCGAGATGAGCGAATCGGTCCCATCGAGTTGACATGTCAGTCACACCGAAATTCCTAACGGTCACATTATTTACTAAATCGGTCTGACAGAGTTTCATGATTCGGTCCCACCGAGTTTGGTAAGTTGTGTGTAACGGTTAGATTTTGTGTGGAGGCTATATATACCCCTCCACCCACTCTTCATTCATGGAGAGAGCCATCAGAACATGCCTACACTTCCAACATACATTTTCTGAGAGAGAACCACCTACACTTGTGTTGAGGTCAAGATATTCCATTCCTACCACATAAATCTTGATCTCTAGCCATCCCCAAGTTGCTTTCCACTCAAATATTCTTTCCACCAAATCCAAATCCTGTGAGAGAGAGTTGAGTGTTGGGGAGACTATCATTTGAAGCACAAGAGCAAGGAGTTCATCATCAACACACAATTTGTTACTTCTTGGAGAGTGGTGTCTCCTAGATTGGCTAGGTGTCACTTGGAGAGGGTTTTCTTTAACCCGCCATGACGTCATCTTCTGGATCCGTCTTAACCCGGCATGACGTCATCCTTTCTTTAATTCATTTTTTATTCGTCGAATCTTTCAACAGATCTCTGTCTTTACTGACCATCCCGAGAATCGAGGCGCCAAGCCACTGGATAATAAATGTTATCTCCTTGTTTCTCGCGCCCTCTCGGTCAGTCTTCCCTTATAAATAGAGCGACCTAGGTCTTTCCCCAGTCGTCTTCTTCCTCTCCTCTCTGCCACTCGAGCTCCGCCGTTGTCGCTGCCGACTCCCTCGTCTTCATCGACTTAGGCCGCTGCATCGACCTGACCTTGACCAGAGATCATCGGCAAACCTCCGCAGCTTCTCCGCGTAGGTGAGTTCTTCTTCCTTGCCCCTCAGATCCGCATTAGGACCTTCGAAGTTCTTCGGTGTTCTTCGTTGCTCATTAGGAACCCCTCGTAGATTTGCTCACTACCGTCGTTTTGATCTTCAAAAACGGCAGAAACCTGATGCGGTAGCTGTTTCGCACCCACTTTGATTGCAAGTAGATCCCTTTCTGTCGCACCGAA
This sequence comes from Triticum dicoccoides, assembly GCF_002162155.2. NCBI lineage: Eukaryota > Viridiplantae > Streptophyta > Magnoliopsida > Poales > Poaceae > Triticum > Triticum dicoccoides. Next base: position 319,681,595 of record NC_041389.1, on the reverse strand, counting down.
GCCTTGTTCGAGCCCTTGAACTTCATCTGTGCCAGTTCTAGGTCTAGAAGATTTCCTTTATCAAACAGTTGTTTGATCCAAAATAATAACGGCAACTTGTAAAACCTGTTCGTGTCACCCGGAAGTAAAAAGTTGCCTCTGTCGAATATGTTTAACTGCTTTTTGACACCTGTAGTGGCTTAATATTTATTGCACAATCACCCTTATATCATTAGGCCCCTTTCTTTAAGCCGCCACCTTGAATAATTCTAAATATTTCTCCCGGGTTAAAGTTGAACCGGAGCTTTCTATTATATCGTAGGCCACTGTCGTCATGGCTCCTAAGGTGGCCAAAGCCCCTGTGACTTGCAATTGGGTTCCATCCACAGTGACAAAAAGCAAACTTGCCGAGTTTGTAAAGTCTGGCCACTTGCCAAAGAAGGAAATTATGTCTTATCGTGCTCCTCACCCATCTGAATAGATACCTCAACCCAAGGATGGGGAGGTAGTAGTTTTCACAGATCACATGAACCGGGGATTTACCCCTCCCGGCTCAAAATTCTTCAGGGAAGTTTTGGATTTCTTTGACCTAAGGCCTCAAGACATTGGACCCAATTCCGTGTCCAATCTATGTAATTTCCAAGTCTTCTGCGAGGTATATCTTGGAGAGGAACCAAGTCTACTGCTGTTCAGAGAACTTTTTTACTTGAACCGGCAGAATGAACGTGCCAACGGGCCTAGTCTTGAGCTTGGTGGCATCTCAATCCAGCGGCGGAGAGACTGCCTTTTTCCTTACGCTGAGCTGCCGAGTCACCCAAAAGATTGGAACCAGACGTGGTTCTACTGTCAAGACACCTCTCCGGCTAATGAGAAGCCTCTGCCCGGCTTTCGTGCCCTGCGTCTTGAGTCCAACCATCATCTGGCAGACAAGTTAACTGTTGTGGAGCGCCTGCCTCTTAACCCCACCATCAGGAAGATCAAAGTCCTTTTAGGCAACGGGTTAAATGGCATTGATTTGGTCCGGGTCTGGGTCACCTGGCGGATATTACCATTAAGCCGCCATTCCGGCTTAATGTGTACTTACACAGGCGAAAAGGAAGACCCAATGCATCATAGCCTTGAAGACTTACCAGATGATGTGGTAGATGCTACAGTCCAATCGCTATTGAAGGAGGGCACTGTAACCAGTAATACCTTCAGTTTGCTTCCCTTCTGCAAGAAGAATCCGGCTCCTGCGGTAAGTTACTAATCTTCACAAATACTTTTTAACATGTTACCTTCTGGTACTTATGATTCTTTATCTTTTCCCACAGGCCGATGATAATTTCTGGAAGGTCAAGTATGACCATGAGGCTGCAAAACAAGCCAGGGCGGCCAAGAAGACCAAAAGGAAAGCCACCAGGACGGGTACCTCTAAGAAGAAGAAACCCAGCGCCTCGGATATGCTTAAATTGGACGACTCTTCTTCAGATGAGGAAGAGGTAATCTTTTTTTTGACTTTTTCTTTATCTCCTTTGCCATTACATTACTGACATTTGATCCTTTCAGGAGGATACTGGGAACAGTCAAGCAGCTGGCGAAGACGTAACTATAATTTCCTCCGACTCAGAGCCTTTGCCAACACAAAAGATCTGAAGGGTGACCCGGAAAGTAAGGTTTTCACACCCTCTAGCTTACCAAGATCCTCAATTTCTTTTGAAGCAACAACAGCTTGAGAACCGGCGGCAGACTTGGGCCAACCAGGACACAGAGCTTTCCTCCGGCTTACCCGACGTAACCAGGAAGCGTTGGACCGAGGTTATCTCCGATTTCCGTTTTGTTTTTCCTTTGACGGGTTTGATTCGCCAACCTCTCAATTCATCTGACTCCAACTATCAGGATACCTCTCCTTCTTCTGATGAGTCGATGCAATCAAACATGCCGGCTTTCAAAACGGCTCCCGGGTAATATAACCTTTCTTACTGTAAGTCTTTCCATACTTATACGTTGATACTCATCCTTCCACTTTGATTGACAACCTGCAAGTGAAGCCTAGCAAAAGGGAAAAGAAGAATAAGCCGTCCCGCGACCCGGTAGTTACTGAGCCAGTGCTTGACTCATCCGTTCCTGACAGCTCCACTCATCAGCCAGTACTTGAACCGGCTTCTGACATTCCGGTGCCAACCTCTGATCCTCCTGTTGAAGACATTATCCACAACTCGGATGACCCGGAAACTCCTAGCCCGGTCAAGACAACTGACCCGGAGGTTGAATTTGTGAAGAGCCAATATGTTGAACCAGGCCGGCCTACTATTCTTGCTCAATGCAGTGCCAAGGAGGAGTTTGCTCAGCGTCGGAAGGCCAAAGATGACATCACTGATTATACTCACCTAAGTATTGGTGATATAGTCTCGGGCTATCTGAACCAAGTGCACAATAGCCGTGACCTAGAAATTGATATGGTGAAGCAAATACAGCATAAATCTGAGGTATAATTTTAGCTTTTCCTGAACCTTACTTACTGTACCAGCCCCCAAGTCTATTGCTTATGAATGAATATGTTGTAGACTTAAAATCTACTTACTGGTAGTGTGTCCGGTTCAAAGTAAACATATTTAACCTGGTGATAGCATGAAACTTCGGATTGACACATTAGTCCCCAAGTGTCAAGTATCTTTACTTGTAAAATGCTTGAGACTTTAGTATATATGGCTTGGCAAATAAGTTAAAAAATTCTTTGAGCATACATTAGCCCCCAAGTGCCAAATATCTTTACTTGTAAAATGTTTGGGACTTGACTATTACCTTATCATGATCCTTACCATAATTTCGTGCCAATACAGGCTACCATAAGTCAATTTGAATCAGAGATTGCTGACCTGAAGAGCCAGCTGAAGCTGCAAGTGCTTGAAACTCAAAAGGCAAACTCCAAGTTTGAATTTAGCATCTCTAAACAAGAAAAATTGAAGAAAAATTTTGAGTCGGAAAAACAGGCTTGGGTTGATGAGAGGGCTGCATTAGTGACTCAGGCCGAAACGGCAGAAGCATCTCTTGCAGAGGCATCAACTGAACTGTCCGATTTAAAGCGGCAGATATCCCAAATGGTCTCAGCCATCTTTGGTAAGTCTCTCCAAAAAACCTTAAACATTGTAATCTTTCAAAGATTTATTGTGATGATTATTTCCGGCTTATTGTTATACTTGTTACCATACAGGCCCCAGGAGTACCAACCTTAAGCAAAACATGCTGATCAAGCTCAAGGCGGTTTACACCCTCGTGGAGCAGCTGTACACCGGGTCACAACGTGCCTTGGCCGTGGTAGCTTTATCAACTCCACATCCCCGCCTTCTGCAAGACGTATTGAAAAGCCTCGCTTTTCTTCCTCAACAGATCCAAGATCTAAGACGGGCGTCCTCAAGAGCCGGAGCTGTAGCCGCATTGAGTCGGGCTAAAGCATGGCTCCCGGAACTAGACCCGGCCGACCTTGCCCTTGGATACCCAAGTCTGAAGGAGGACGGTACTGCCTTTGATGATCATGATTTCAACGCCTGTGTCAAAGCCATATGTCCCGTGGCGACTCTTATTGGAAATGACACAGATCTTAGCAAGTATGCGCCGGCTTATGATAGTGAAAACCGGAGAATCCCAAACGCTCCATATGATCAAATCAGCCTGATCCCTCCAACGCGTAAGCATACCTTTGCCCTTGAAGTGGATCCGACCGGTTTAATAGATGATGAGGTTGAATTTGAAGCCTTAAGCGGCATTGACTGGGCCTCATCCACCTTCCAGGACAAAGCAAACAACGGAGAGACGGAGAAGGATAACCCGGAGCCATCAAGCCCGCCAAAGGAGTGAGCTGCCAGGCGTCTTACCTTTTGCCCAAACGATGCTTCACTTATTCAGACTCGGGGAGTCTTGTAAAAACTTCTCAATGTTTGTCATGCCTTCGTGCATGTTTATGGCACTTAACGATTTCGTACGCCATCATTAGCCTATATTTCCCAGCTTATGTTGATTGTTTGCCCCCTTGAAGTTAAATTTTCCTGCATTACTCTGCACATAAAGCAAACAAAACTTTCTTGGGCGGTTTACTGCGCCAGGGGTTTATAAAGTATTGATAACCCGGAACATGGTACAAAAAACATCATGTACAGACCGATGTATGAATACTTATACTTGCAATAACATACCTGTGAACCCCTTGGTAACCTTCCCGGTTCATATGTACCTGACACTTGTAAGACTTGGGGTAGTCAATACTGAACCGGAAGGACCAAGTCTCATCTCCTCAAGAAGGTTCAAATATAGTTAAAGCAATGATCACAGGCTCCTGATTCGAATACGATCAGAGAACCGTTCCAAAGGGCTTAAGCTAAGATTTGGATACGATCATATAGCCCCCAGTGGCTTTGGCGATGCCGATCAAGTGGGTATCGACAGCTATGTTCTCTTTGGTTCGAATACGACCTATGTTTGAACAAGAAGCCCACAAGTGACCATAAAATTTGTTTAATGACGTTGATTTGAATACGATCCACGTCAGACCCAAAGGGGTTAAGCTATGATTCAAATATGATCAAGAAGCCCCCAAGTAGGTTTGGCAGTATGCCGATCAAGTGGGTATCGACAGCTATGTTCTCTTTGGTTCGAATACGACCTATGTTTGAACAAGAAGCCCCCAAGTGACCACAGCTAGATTCAGATATGATCATAAGCCGGACCAAAGGGAAAGCCGGATTCAAATATGATCTGGTCCCTGTTGGCAGTGTCCATCACCTGATAAGGAAGACATAAACACAATCTTTATGGGAAAAAGGACAGAGGTCCTGCTTTATTACTTTATATAATATGTACATCAGAAAACATATATACATCTTAAGAGCCAAAGGCCTTAAGTATAGTAAGGCCGCAGATGAGCAATATTCCACGGCCGGCGAGTCTCCTCCTCTGATTTACGTGAGTCCTTATGCTCTCGAACATCAATGAGGTAGTATGACCCGTTGTTTAGATTATTGCTGACCACAAAGGGTCCTTCCCAAGGCGGGGATAGCTTGTGCATGTCAGACTGATCCTGGATGAGCCGGAGCACCAAATCGCCTTCCTGAAAGGTCTGCTTTTAACCCGGCAGCTATGATAGCGGTGCAGGTCTTGCTGGTAAATCACCGAGCGGGCTATTGCCAAGTCTCGCTCCTCGTCCAACAAGTCAAGTGCATCCTGACGAGCCTTTTCATTATCTGCCTCAACGTAAGCCGCCACACGGGGTGAATCGTGCCGGATGTCACTTGGCAGGACTGCCTCTGCTCCATAAACCATGAAGAAAGGTGTGTATCCGGTAGATCTGTTAGGCGTGGTGTTGATGCTCCATAACACGGAGGGTAACTCCTCCACCCAACAACCCGGAGTCCGCTGCAAAGGGACTAAGAGCCGGGGTTTGATACCTTTCAGGATCTCTTGATTTCCTCTTTCTGCTTGACCATTGGACTGAGGGTGAGCAACGGCCGAAACATCAAGCCGGATATGCTCTCTTTGACAGAACTCTTCCATGGCACCCTTAGAGAGATTAGTGCCATTATCAGTTATCATGCTATGTGGAAAACCAAAATGAAAGATCACCTTTTTCATGAACTGAACCGCCATGGCTGCATCACACTTACTGACCGGCTCTGCCTCCACCCACTTGGTAAACTTGTCCACTGCCACCAGTAGATGTGTCTTTTTATCTTTAGACCTTTTGAAAGGTCCAACCATGTCAAGCCCCCAGACCGCGAACGGCCAAGTGATGGGGATCATCCTCAATTCTTGAGCCGACACATGAGCTCGTCGTGAGAACTTTTGACAACCATCACATTTACTGACCAGATCCTCTGCATCAGCATGAGCCGTCAGCCAATAGAAACCATGACGGAAATCCTTGGCCACAAGAGATTTTGACCCGGCATGATGGCCACAATCTCCTTCATGAATCTCACGAAGTATGTCTTGGCCTTCTGTAGGTGACACACAACATTGAAACGCCCCTGTAACACTAAGGTGATGTAACTCGCCATTAACAATTGTCATGGATTTGGAGCGCCTGATAATTTGTCTTGCCAAGGTATCATCCTCTGGCAACTCACCCCGGGTCATATAAGCCAAGTAAGGCACTGTCCAATCAGGGATAACGTGAAGAGCCGCCACCAGCTGTGCCTCCGGGTCTGGCACTGCTAACTCCTCCTCGGTAGGTACCTTGACAGAAGGATTATGTAACACATCGAGAAAGGTATTGGGCGGCACCGGTTTACGTTGGGATCCCAACCGGCTTAAAGCATCAGCCGCCTCATTTTTCCTTTGATCAATGTGCTCCACTTGATAACCCGTGAAGTGACCAGCCACAGCATCCACCTCACGACGATAAGCCGCTATAAGGGGGTCCTTGGAATCCCACTTGCCTGACACTTGTTGAGCCACAAGATCTGAATCACCCAAGCATCGTACCCGGCTTAAATTCATCTCCTTGGCCATCCAGAGACCATGGAGTAAGGCCTCATACTCAGCTGCATTATTAGTACATGGAAACATAAGTTGGAGTACATAACAAAATTTGTCACCTCGAGGGGAAGTTAACACCACTCCAGCCCCCGAGCCTTCTAGCTGCCTGGACCCGTCAAAGTGAATCGTCCAATATGTGTTATCCGACTTCTCTTCAGGGGCCTGCAACTCTGTCCAATCATTGATAAAGTCCACCAAGGCCTGAGACTTAATAGCAGTACGTGGCATGTACTTCACACCATGAGGACCAAGCTCAATAGCCCACTTGGCGACTCATCCTGTGGCCTCCCTGTTCTGAATGATGTCTCCCAAAGGGGCAGAACTTACCACAGTTATGGGGTGGCTTTGAAAGTACTGCTTCAACTTCCGGTTGGCCATGAACACTCCATAAACAAGCTTCTGCCAATGTGGGTACCTTTGCTTGGATTCGATGAGCGCCTCACTGATGTAATAAACTGGCCATTGAACCGGATGCTCCTTGCCAGCTTCCTTACGTTCCACCACGATGGCAACGCTGACGGCTCGTGAATTGGCAGCCACATATAATAGAAAAGGCTCCTTATCAATTGGAGCGGCGAGAACTGGCGGTTCAGACAATTGTCTCTTTAAGTCCTCAAAAGCAACATCAGCAGCCTAGCTCCAGACAAAAGTGTCAGCTTTCTTCATCAGCTGATACAATGGAAGGGCCTTCTCGCCTAGCCAACTTATGAACCGACTTAAGGCAGCAACACGATCCGCCAATCGCTGAACATCATTGATACATGCCGGTTTAGCCAGAGAGATGATCGCCTTAATCTTCTCCGGGTTAGCTTCGATGCCTCTGTTGGACACCAGAAAATCCAATAGCTTGCCCGCAGGAACGCCAAACACACATTTGGCCGGGTTAAGCATCATCTTATAAACCCGGAGATTATCGAAGGTCTCCTTTAAGTCGGATATCAAGGTCTCCTTTTCTCTGGACTTCACCACAATGTCATCCACATAGGCATGAACATTACGCCCGATTTGATTGTGCAAACAGTTCTGCACACACCGCTGATAAGTCGCCTGGGCACTCTTGAGCCCAAACGGCATAGATACATAGCAGAAGGCTCCAAACGGAATGATAAAGGTTGTCTTCTCCTGGTCCTTAACTGCCATTTTGATCTGATGATAACCAGAGTAAGCATCCAAAAACCTCAAGCGTTCACAACCCGTCGTAGCATCAATAATTTGATCAATACGGGGGAGGGCGAAAGGATCAGCCAGACAAGCCTTGTTTAAGTCCGTGTAATCCACACACATCCGCCAAGTGTCGTTCTTCTTGAGGACCAGCACCGGGTTAGCCAGCCACTCTGGGTGAAAAACTTCAACGATAAACTCGGCCGCCAAGAGCCGGGCCACCTCTTCCCCAATAGCCTTCCGTCTCTCCTCGTTGAACCGTCGGAGAAACTGCCTGACTGGCTTATACTTCGGATCAATATTGAGAGTGTGCTCAGCGAGTTCCCTCGGTACACCCGGCATGTCAGAAGGTTTCCATGTAAAGATGTCCTGGTTCTCATGGATGAACTCGATGAGCGCGCTTTCCTATTTGGGGTCCAAATTGGCACTGACACTAAACTGTTTAGAAGTATCTCCTGGGGTAAAGTCAACAAGCTTTGTCTCGGCGGCCGATTTAAACTTCAACGCCGGGTCATGCTCAGTAGTTGGTTTCTTGAGGGAGGTCATGTCCGCCGGGTCAACATTGTCTTGATAAAATTTGAGCTCTTCGGCCGCACAGGCCGACTCAGCATAAGCCGCATCACCTTCTTCACACTCTAAGGCCACCTTCCGACTTCCATGCACAGTGATGGTGCCCTTGTGACCCGGCATTTTGAGCTGCAAATAAACATAACATGGCCGGGCCATGAACTTGGCGTAAGCCGGCCGCCCAGATAGAGCATGATATGGGCTCCGGATTTTAACCACCTCAAACGTTAACTTCTCAGCCCTGGAATCATGTTCGTCTCCGAAGGCCACCTCCAGCTCAATCTTGCCAACTGGGTAAGCCGATTTACCCGGAACCACCCCATGGAAAACAGTGTTAGATGATCTCAAATTCTTCTTAGTCAACCCCATGCGCTGAAAGGTCTCATAGTAGAGGATATTGATGCTGCTACCACCGTCCATGAGTACCTTAGTGAATTTATATCCACCAACCTGGGGTGCCACCACTAGGGCTAACTGGCCCGGATTATCAACCCGTAGAGGGTGATCCTCTCTGCTCCATATGATGGGCTGCTCTGACCACCTTAAATAACGAGGAATTGCCGGCTCAAAAGAATTCACGGCCCTCTTATGAATCTTTTGGTCACGTTTGCACAAACTAGTGGTAAACACGTGATACTGTCCACCACTCAACTGCTTTGGATGGCTTTGGTAACCCGACTGCTGCTGCTGCTGCCCTCCTTGACCAGACTGCTGCTGATTATTGCCGCTTGAATTCCCTTGAAAACCGGAATTTGAGCCGCCACCCGGGCCATGAAAGCCGCCAGCCCCTGAACCGCCGCCAGATCCGTGACTGCCATCGAAGGTGTTGGAATTTTTAAATGCCTTCATGATTGCACAATCCTTCCATAGGTGGGTGGCGGGGTGCTCCCGGGTGCCGTGCTTCGGGCAAGGCTCATTGAGTAGCTGCTCAAGAGACGGGCCTGACCCGCCGGACCGAGGCGGCTTGCCCTTATATCTCTTGTTGTTACCTCGTGCGTTGGCATTGGCCACAAACTCCGGGCAGTCGTCCGCTTTACGCTTGTTGCCGCCTTGATTCCCCAGGTTATGCTACCGGCCCTTTCCATTGCCGTTCCTTTTTCCCTTCCCTGTCTTCTCATCGTCAGACATGGGATCCTTGGTACTATCAGAATCGGCATATTTGACTAAAGCCGCCATTAGCGTACCCATATCCGTGAGGTCATGTTTAAGGCGCCCTAGCTTCTGCCTCAGCGGCTCAAAACGGCAATTTTTCTCTAACATAAGGACTGCAGAGCCGGCATCCATCTTGTCGGAGGAATGAATGATCTCCTTGACCCGGCGTACCCAGTGGATGGTGGACTCACCTTCCTCCTGCTTGCAATCCGTCAGGTCCACAATCGACATTGATTGCTTACAGGTGTCCTTGAAGTTCTGGATGAACCGGGCCTTTAACTCACCCCATGAACCAATGGAATTGGGTGGCAGGCCCTTTAACCAAGACCGAGCCGTTCCATCTAGCATCATGGTGAAATACTTAGCCATCGCCGCATCACTAACCTCTAGCAGCTCCATGGCCATCTCATAACTCTCAATCCAAGCTTCGGGCTGCAGGTCAGCCGTGTAATTTGGCACCTTTCGAGGCCCCTTGAAGTCTTTGGGCAACCGCACATTCTGCAAAGCCGGAATCAGACAAGGGACACCACCGGTTCTAGTGGCTACTCCCGCCTCAACGGAAGTTGTTGGATACTCTAGAAATTCTTGAGCCGCCGCCTGAGCCGCCTGCTCGTTCTCCTGACGTATTCGATCTTGCACCGGGTTATAGCCCCCTGGCTGGTTACAGCGTTGAGCATTGCTTGACAAAGCTTCCGACTCTATGTGCCTGCTGTAACTCGGGCTCCGGTTTTGACGAGGTGGTGCTAACCAGGGCAGGGGAGTTGAATGAATCCTGTCCCGGCTGTAAGAATAGGTTTCCTGCTGAGCCAAGGACGTCTGAAGAAGCTCTCTGACTCTCCGGGTTTCCACTACCGCCGGGTCATCACCTTCCATGGGAAGAGCCGCTAAACGCGCTGAAGCTGCGATTAAGTTCTCCATGGGGTTGGAAAAGTGTCCCTGTAGGATCGGCACATAACGCGGCGGTGGCATGCTCACATGAGGCGGTACCATCTCCCGAGGTTGAGCCGGTCCTCCTGTTCCGGCTGTCATAAGTTGATTAGCCTCTAGCGGGTTACTAGGGCCGGCTCTGGGTGTAGCGAAGAGAACCCGAGGATCGTAATTTGGAGGCAAACGGGACTGAGTTTTCTGATGTCTCCTCCTCATTACCTCATTGGATGCATTTAAGCTCATCGTGAGCTGGTAAGCTTCTGACTGCAAGCGCTATGCCCGGGCATCGAGAGTCGTCCGCTCCGCGGCTAGTCTAGTATCCTCAGTTGCCAAGGCTTCTTTGGCCTGAGCTATCTCCTCACGCACCTGTGCTACCGCTGCATCATGCTCGTCTTTGTCTGTAGGAATCACCGTAGCAGTTAACAGGGTCGTAAGCTTGTCCATGAGGTCCATCAACACCTGAGTCGGTGGGCGCACGGGGCTGCCTGCCCCGGCTGCTCCTAACCCGGATGTGATCGCTGCCGCAGCCATAGAGTTGGCACCGGGCTGAGTTCCAGCCATGAAGATCCCTGCCCATCTTAGCGGCTCATAAGGGTCCGGAATACTGATGCCATCGGAACAGCCCCCGAGCGCGCCGTCTTGTACCTGATATAACGAATCTGTTGAGCCGGCGGATGAATCACCGTCTGAAAGAGCGGCCGTCTCACCCCCATCTTTAGATCCAGAAAGTTCCTCTCCGTGGACACAACCCACGAAGGCACGCCTCATGACCGGCTGAGCCTGGGTTTTCCTCGCACGCTGAGCCGTCTCAACGAAGTCGGTGCAGTTGTCCGGCTCAGGTCCCGGCTCACCAATCCGACCGATGAAGACGTGGATTCCGCCGAAGGGGACCCGGTATCCGTACTCAATTGAGCCGGCGTCGGGACCCCAGCCTTCATCATCGATGTAGATCTTGCCGCGACGACTCTTGGTCATCCGACCCACTACGTATCCCTTGAGCCCTTCAAAGTTGCCCTTCAAGAACTCAAATCCACTGTGCGCTGGCCCCATGGTGGGCGCCAACTGTCGTGGAATAGTCACATCAGATGTCCTCGTGAAAGGACTTAGTTGTGGAGCCATCGCAACTAGGAAGCTTGAAGGGGTTAAATCATGTTAAATCATGGTAAAGGACACGAGAGGGTTTATACTAGTTCGGCCCCTTCGGTGAAGGTAAGGCCTACGTCTAGTTGGGTTGGTATTGATGTTTCGATGACCAGGGAGCGAGTCATGCTATGCCTGGTTCTCGATGAGTTGTTTTCTTGCCCTAAGCCGCTAGCGGGTCGTCCCCTTATATACACGGGTGGACGCCCTGCGGCTTACAGAGTCCCGGCCGGCTCATAAACAATGTCCGGCTCGGTGACTAGTTAAGTCTACCTTATGATACAAGTAATATCCTTACAACGGTTTACTACAACTGGCCTTAAGTCGCCAGCGGGCCTTAAGCCCATCTTGAACCGCTATCTTCATGCTCGGCCTTGGGCTTCTCTCTGATGAGTCTCTTTGCGTAACCCGGCCCCTCCTGGGCGGCTTACACAAATAGTTATATCCCCAACACTTTCCGCTGCTCACATACTCTTGTCATGCTTGCTTGATATGTATTGTGAAAGTTGAAAGTTGTGCCAAACTCCACTTCAACTTAAAGAAATTAAAAACTGCAACTTTTCTCACTTAGAGTCTATTCACCCCCCCTCAAGACACCTCTTCTTGATCCTTTCAATTGATATCAGAGCCTTGGTCTCCATTGCTTTGGTTTAAACACCATTGGAGGAACATGGATGAGTCTACTTTGGGGAGTCTTAGACATAGAGTGCCTATACTTGATGGAGAGTATTTTCATGAGTGAAAAAATGAGATGCTTGTGATTTTCAATGAATATCATTTGAACAAGTACATTACTAGCCCTTGTGCACCTCATGTTGATCCTATGCATCCTACCCTTGATGAGTCAATTGACATGATTCGCAATCTTAGAACTGTTGATCTTATCACTAGAGGTTTGCCTAGAAACTTGATAGGTTGCTTGCCTACTCTTAAGTGTGCCTACACCATATGGAAATTTCTTGAGGAACACTTTCCAAACTATTCCTTGCAAAATCTAGATGAAATTCTCCATAAGTCTATTGCGTTGAGTAAGATGAATTCCAATGATCCTAAGTTTGGTGATTGTCTATTTGAGCTTGCTAATCTTATGCGCGCCAAAGGAGATGTTGGAATTATTAGCGATATTATTTTCGAAGCTATTAGAATTCATAAAGAAGATCATTGTCAAACTCATTCTAATGAATCACCCTCTTTAGGAATTGATGCATCACATGACGATGTTGAACATGGATACTATGATGAGGATGATGATAGTGACTTTGATCTTGATGATGAAATGAGACACTTTGGTCTTATGGCAAATCTTCGGGGATACATGGCAGGAGAAAAGGAATGGGTTCTTGATAGTGGATGTACCGATCACATGATCAGAGATAAAGATATGTTTCGTGAGATTGCTGAAAACGACAGCCCTCGAAAGTATGTCACTTTTGGTGATAACTCAAAGGGTAAGGTGCTTGGCCTCGGTAAGGTGGCCATCTCACATTATAGCTCCATACATAATGTCATGCTCGTTGGATCTCTTGGGTACAATTTACTTTCAGTATCTAGACTAGCTGATTTCGGTTTCAATGTACTATTTACTGAAGTAGATTGCCAAGTGTTTCGAAGAGACAATCATAAAATGGTCTTTACCGATATACGTAGAGGTGATCTTTACATTGTTGATTTCACTAAAAAGGCTCAACCTAGAACTTGCTTAATTGCCAAATCCTCTAAAGGTTGGTTGTGGCATAGACGGTTAGGTCATGTGGGCATGCAAAACCTTGACAAGCTTATTAAAGGTAATCATATCCTTGGCGTTAACAATGTCATATTTGACAAGGATAGACTTTGTAGCACTTGTCAAGCAGGTAAACAGGTTGGAGGAAGGCATCCCGTGAAGAACATCATGACCACAAGGAGTCCGCTCGAGCTACTTCATATGGATCTTTTCGGTCCCAACGCTTATAGAAGTCTCGGTGGAAATTCTTTTGGTCTAGTTATAGTCAATGATTTTTCAAGATTTACGTGGGTGTTCTTTCTTGATGATAAATCGCAGGTCCAAAAGATCTTCAAAAACTTTGCTAGGAAGGCCCAAAATCAATTTGAAGTGAAGATCAAGAAGGTTCGCAGCGACAACGGAATGGAGTTCAAGAACGCAAACGTGGACACCTTTCTTGATGAAGAAGGGATTTCACATGAGTTCTCGGCTACGTACACACCTCAACAAAATGGAGTTGTTGAGAGGAAGAACTGGACGCTCATCGAGATGGCGAGAATGATGCTTGATGAGTACAAGACGCCGAAGCATTTTTGGGCGAAAGCGGTTGAGACAGCTTGTCATGCAAAAAATCGCTTGTATCTTCACAAGCTACTCGGCAAGACGGCATACGAGCTCCTCACCGGTAACAAACCCCAAGTTGGATACTTTTGAGTATTCGGCTCAAAGTGCTACATTCTTGATAAGCATCATCGTTCTAAATTTGCTCCTAAATCACATGAAGGTTTCCTACTTGGTTATGGCTCAAACTCTCACACTTACCATGTCTGCAATAATTTCACCCGAAAGGTTGAAGATACGGTAGATGTGAAGTTTGATGAATCTAACGGCTGCCAATTGATGTAGGAGACGAAGACCCTTCGGAAGCAATCCAAGACTTATCTATTGGCAAGATTCGTCCAACGGAGGTGAAGGACTCGTCCGTCCAAGTGGAAGCTTCCACCTCACGACAAGGTGAACCAAGAGTTGATACGGAAGCATTGACAAGTGGGACACACCAAGATGAAGAAAACAAGGAAGTACACCAAGATGAACATCAACAACCTCCTTCTCCACCACGACAAGAGAACGACAACGTCAACAATGAAGAAGGCCAAGAAGAAGAACAAGATGAAGAAGATGTTCTACCCAGATCCAAGCAAAAGCTTTCACGAGTTCGAGCAAGAGTTGCCAAAGACCATCCCGTCGAGCAAATCTACAATGATATCCAAACCGGGAGAATCATTCACTCTAAAACTCATTTGGCTAACTTTTATGAACATTATTCATTCATCTCTAGCATTGAAGCTATGAAGGTTGAAGAAGCATTGGAAGATCCGGATTGGATAAATGCCATGCATGAAGAGCTACACAACTTTGAGAGAAATCAAGTTTGGACATTGGTTGAGAAGCCCGACAACAACCACAACATCATTGGTACCAAATGGGTGTTTCGCAACAAGCAAGATGAAGATGGACAAGTAGTTCACAACAAAGCACGTCTCATCGCCCAAGGCTACACTCAAGTCGAAGGTATGGACTATGGTGAGACATATGCCCCCGTTGCTAGACTAGAGTCCATTCACATCTTACTTGCCTATGCCAATCACCATGATATCACCTTGTACCAAATGGACATTAAAAGTGCTTTTCTAAATGGTGAAATAGAGGAGGAAGTTTATGTTAAGCAACCTCCCGGCTTTGTCAATCCTAAGAAACCTAATCATGTTTACAAACTTCACAAAGCTCTTTATGGTCTTAAACAAGCTCCTAGAGCGTGGTATAAATGCTTGACCAAGTTCCTTATTAAAAAAGCTTTGAAATTAGAAAAAATGATTCTACTCTTTTTACTAAAAGGGTTGATGGAGAACTTTTTGTGTGCCAAATCTATGTTGATGATATTATATTTGGTTCGACTAACCCTCACTTTAGTGAAAAGTTTGGAAAGCTAATGTTGGAGAAGTTTGAGATGTCTATGATGAGTGAACTCAAATTCTTTGTCGGTTTGCAAATCAAGCAAACTAAGGAAGGTACCTTTGTCTCTCAAACAAAGTACACCAAGGACTTATTCAAGAAGTTCAATATGCAAGAATGCAAAGGTATGACTACACCCATGCCTACTAGTGGACATCTTGATTTGACCAAAGATGGTGAACCGGTTGATCAAAAGGTTTACCGCTCCATGATTGGTTCATTGTTATATCTATGTGCCTCTCGTCCCGACATTATGCTAAGTGTGTGCATGTGTGCACGATATCAAGCGGCACCTAAAGAATGTCATCTTAAGGCTGTGAAAAGGATAGTGAGATACTTAATACACACACCAAATTTTGGCATTTGGTATCCTAAGAGGTCTTCTTTCGATCTTGTTGGTTACTCCGATTCGGACTATGCCGAAGACAAGGTTGATAGAAAGTCCACTTCGGGTACTTGTGAATTTCTTGGTAGATCTCTTGTGTCTTGGTCCTCCAAGAAACAAAACTCGGTATCCTTATCCACCGCCGAAGCGGAATACATTGCCGCTGGTTCATGTTGTGCTCAATTACTTTGGATGACCCAAACTCTTAATGATTATGTGATATATGTGAAACATGTGAAACATGTTCCATTGCTTTGTGACAATGAAAGTGCTATCAAGATTGCTCACAATCCTGTGCAACACTCTCGAACTAAGCATATTGAAGTTTGTCATCATTTCATTCGAGATCATGTTGCTAAGGGTGATATTAACCTTAAGCATGTTCGTAACGACAATCAATTGGCGAATATATTCACTAAACCACTTGATGAGAAAGTGTTTTGCAGGTTGAGAGGTGAATTGAACATCATTCATGCTTCAAACTTGGAGTAGGAACTCCATTTGGATACATGCAAGACATGAGCCTGTGACTAATCCTTGATATTTCTCTTTTGATGACAATCTTATGTCTTGGATATATTTGCACCTTGCATGTTATCTAACCCTTGTAGGTACTTGTATGAATCTAAATCTATGAGATTACAACCCACTCACATCTTGAGCAAATCTCTACATCACCAAGTCTCTACACAATGGTGGTTGAATACAAGGAAGCACAAAACCCTTCAAACATATCCTTTGACAAATTATATATTGAGTTTCATGATTGTCATTTTGGATACACAAGTGCTTTTCCTTGCAAATCTAATCCATGTAGGTAGATGAACTCCAATTCCAAATGATGCTCCAAATGAACTACATCAACATTGAGCATCCCACACAAGTTCAACTACATGATCACGATCAACACCACCACCCAAGGTATGTTATTACATCTTAGAGAAGCTTTATTCCAAGTCATGAGTCAAAGCAACTCAACAAGATGTGAATACATCAAAATGCTTAAATGAAAAATGGTAACCCCATTTTGAGCTTAAACGATGAGTATGACCTATGATCAAGTGATCTCACTTGACTCCTAAGTCAATATACTCTAACATAGGTGACTTTGTTGCCGACCAATTCTAGATGAAGTTCTCTTGTGTTATTTTCTGTGCTCTTTCATTTTTCTCATGCATATTTGTTTCCCCTTTCAAAAAAACTTCATCAAGATTTCTTTTCTGTTTCATTTTGTCATGCATTCCCTGCATCCAATTCTTTGCAAATCTTTCAGTTAATTCCTTGCAAATCCTTGTGAGATCTTACTCGACTAGTGAGCTGAGGTGACAAATGTTTTCTCTGTGATGAACTCGGTCACACCGGTCTGTTGTTTTCGGTCCAACCGAATCCTTTCGGTGCAACCAAAGCACACAACTCGGTGCCACCGATTTCACTGCAGGAAAGACAGCTTGCCACTTGTTCCTGCATTCCTTTTGATCCAGCTCCACTCAATGATTCTTGTCCTCTACCAGCATTACATTCGGCTTGCTACTTTGCTTTGTGACTCAAGGACCAAAACCATTTGTAACAAAAATCCAGAAGAACCCTTCTTGGAAATTGATGTCAAAAGGGGAGAGAGAGATCACATCAAAGCTTAATCATTTCTATAGGGGGAGAGAATACTCAGGAGAGAGAGAGAGAGACCCCAGATGCTTGGTGTTCAAGAGGAGAGAAGTCACATGTCTTTAAGAGGGGAAAGACATGTTCATATTTGACTGTTTGCATTAGCTATGTTTCTTTTCTTTGCTCTGATTTTCTGTTCCCTATCTTCTCCCAGTATCCCATGCTAAGATTCAGGGGGAGCAAGACATCTAAGGGAAGGAAATCCTTGAATTCATTGCACATCTTTACCTTTGGGGACATGTCTATATCCAATGGGGTACTCAGTACTCACTCTCTACATGTCATCCCAGTCTTGGTACTCTTGTGGTTTCTTTTGGTTGCTCTGGTTAGTAGGTGTATCTGTGTTATCCAACCTTGTTTACGCAGGTTCATTCCTTCCTAAGCCAACTCAAGACCACAAGGTAAGTATATGCATCACAATCATGTGTATGAGGATTTCTTGCTAATGTACATACTGTTTGCAAGAAGGACTCATGAGCATGAAGGTACATTTCCTTTAACACACATCATTTGCTCTGATGCATATAGCCAAGATACATGTAACACATTGCGTGTCATGCTTATGCATTCACATGCTCCTATATTACATATTTACATGATTGCATACATGTAGGGGGAGCCTATGCATGTTACATGTCTTTCCAAAGCTTTACTTGTTATTCTCTATATCCTTATCTAAAGCTTTGATGTATGTTGTCATCAATTACCAAAAAGGGGGAGATTGAAAGCACAAGTGCTCCCTGGGTGATTTTGGTAATTATTGTCAACATATCTCTTATTGGACTAATACTTTTACCTAGTATGTTTTAGATAAGTTCAACAATGGAGTGGCATGGACTAGAGGATGTGGAACCCCTTCAAGATGCTAAGGACAAAGGATCGGCTCAAGCTCAAAGCACAAGACTCTACATTTTACTTTTAGTGATCCAAGATCACATTGAGTCGATAGGAAAGCCAATACTATTAAGAGGGTATGAGGTGTTGCTTAATGGCTTGCTTGCTCAAAGTGCTTAGTGATATACTCCAAAGCCCTCAACCACTTTCTCACATCCACATATGTCCCAAACCAAAAGTCAAACTCGGCCCGAATCTTTCTATCGGTGCCACCGAGTTCAGTTGACATAGCCACTACCACAAACCATAGTCTTTTTGGTCTCACTGATAGGGATCTCGGTCTCAACGAGATGGGATTGTAATCTCTCTGTTTCCCTTCGCAACGTTTCGGTCCAACAGAGATTAGCGATCGGTCCTACCGAGATTGCAATGCAAACTCTCTGTTTCCCTTTCGTACTGTTTCGGTCCAACCAAGATGAGCGAATCAGTCCCATTGAGTTGACATGTCGGTCCCACCAAAATTCCTAATGGTCACATTATTTACTAAATCGGTCTGACCGAGTTTCACGATTCGGTCCCACCGAGTTTGGTAAGTTGTGTATAACGGTTAGATTTTGTGTGGAGGCTATATATACCCCTCCACCCACTCTTCATTCGTGGAGAGAGCCATCAGAACATGCCTACACTTCCAACATACTTTTTCTGAGAGAGAACCACCTACACTTGTGTTGAGGTCAACATATTCCATTCCTACCACATAAATCTTGATCTCTAGCCATCCCCAAGTTGCTTTCCACTCAAATCTTCTTTCCACCAAATCCAAATCCTGTGAGAGAGAGTTGAGTGTTGGGGAGACTATCATTTGAAGCACAAGAGCAAGGAGTTCATCATCAACACACCATTTGTTACTTCTTGGAGAGTGGTGTCTCCTAGATTGGCTAGGTGTCACTTGGGAGCCTCCGTCAAGATTGTGGAGTTGAACCAAGGAGTTTGTAAGGGCAAGGAGATTGCCTACTTCGTGAAGATCTACCCTAGTGAGGCAAGTCCTTCGTGGGCGACGGCCATGGTGGGATAGACAAGGTTGCTCCTTAGTGGACCCTTCATTGGTGGAGCCCTCCATGGACTCGCGCAACCGTTACCTTTGTGGGTTGAAGTCTCCATCAACGTGGATGTACGATAGCACCACCTATCGGAACCACGGATAAAAAAATCTCTGTGTCTCCAAATTGCGTTTGCACACTCCAATCCCATCCCTTTACATTCTAGCAATTTGCATGCTTTACTTTCCGCTGCTCACATACTCTTGTCATGCTTGCTTGATATGTATTGTGAATGTTGAAACTTGTGCCAAACTCCACTTCAACCTAAAGAAATTAAAAACTACAACTTTTCTCACTTAGAGTCTATTCACCCCCCCCCCCCCTCTAGACACCTCTTCTCGATCCTTTCACCCCTAGATTTTATTTACCTACTCTTTATTATCTTGCAAACCTATCCTACAACACCTACAAAGTACTTATAGTTTCAGTTCTAGGTAAAGCGAATGTTAAGCATGTGTAGGTTGTATCTATGGTCGATAGAACTTGAGGGAATATTTGTTCTACCTTTATCTCCTCGTTGGGTTCGACACTCTTACTTATCAAAAGAGGCTACAACTGATCCCCTATACTTGTGAGTTATCAAGACCTTTTTCTGGTGCCGTTGCTGCGGAGCAATAGCATGGGGTGAATATTCTCGTGTGTGCTTGTTTGCTTTATCACTAAGTAGATTTTATTTGCTGTTCTAAGTTGTTCTCTATCTTTAGTTATGCATATGGAACACAAAATACCAAAAAAATAGGTGTACTCGCTACTCATGGAGATGGGGAACCTCCTAAAACCCTCGATGCTCATTATGTGAAAGATATTATGCACTATTTTAATAATGCTAAGAAAATCCCATTCAACTATATAATGGGGGATACATTGGATCGGCGTGAATACTTTAGGGATTATCGCTGGACTCAAAAAGGGAAGTTATTATGGGATCAAATTTATATGTTGCATTGGTATGCTTAGAATTTATGCCAGAGATATGATTATACTTGTTGCTCTAGGATGAAGGCTCGACATGTATAATGGGTGCTCTAGGATGAATTTATGCCATTCAACTATATAATGGGGGACACAATGGTATGCTTTTAAGGGTGCTTATGAAATTGACTCTTTGTTTGAAAAGTATGAAGCTTTTCATGATGATGTTTATAGGCCTGAAAATTTTGCTATACTTAAATATTGCTATGAGAATTATGAATACAATGACGATATTGATGCATTTATTGAGAAAGTCTCCACTGTCCAAGAAGAGACTAATATGTTGCAGGAATCTATGGAAAAAGAAAATGCTGAAATTGTGAGCTCATTGGATGAAAAAGATGATGAGGAGAGCGAAGAACAAAAGTCGGAAGAGCTGATTAGCTACCCGTGCCCACCTTCTAATGAGAGTAACTCTTTAACTCATACATTGTTTAATTTCCCTTCGTGCTTACCGAAGGATGATTGCTATGGTAATTGCTATGATCCCTTTAATTCATTTGAAATATCCCTTTTTGATGAACTTGATGGTTACTATGCTTGTGGACATGATGCCAATATGAATGATGCTTATGGAGATGAACTTGCTATAGTTCCTTATGTTAATAATGAAATTGTTACTATTGCACCCACACATGATAGTCCCATTATCTTTTTGAATTCTCCCAACTACACTATATCGGAGAAGTTTGTGCTTATTAAGGATTATATTGATGGGTTGCATTCTACTATTGCACATGATGATTTTGATAAATATAATATGCATGTGCTTGCTGCTCCTACTTGCAATTATTATGAGAGAGGAACTACATCTCCGCCTCTCTGTGTTTCCAATACGATAAAATTGCAAGAAACTGTTTATACTATGCATTGGCTTTTACTTTGTGTGCATGAATTGTTCTTTTATAACATGTCGATGCATAGGAAGAGAGTTAGACTTCGTCATTACATGATATATGTTACTTTGTGCTCACTACTAAATTACAAATCATTGTTAACTAAAATTGGCTTCGATATACATTGGGATCCGGGTGGATCCATTACTTGAGCACTATATGCCTAGCTTAATGGCTTTAAAGAAAGAGCTACCAGGGAGACAACCCAGAAGTTTTAGAGAGTCATTTATTTCTGTTGAGTGCTTTTATAAAGTTTAAAAACAAAAAATAAAGTGGGGAACCTAAAACTTTTCAAAAAGAAAAGTGAAAGTAAGAAGGATGGGCATCATTGAAGTGGGGGAGCTCCTTGAACTTTGTTCATGCCCATGGAAACTTTGAAAATCTTGAATTACACAAACTTTTCAACAAAAAAATATCCCATTGTATAAATTCATTGTATATAAAAATAATGTGCTAAGATTTGCCTTTAGGATGATTAGATTGCTTGTTTGGTATGTGCAGTGGAAAAACAGAAACTTTGGCTTAGCACGTGAATTTACATTTTTTTTTACTGGAAGTCAAACGGTTCTGAAACTTTTTGCACAGTACTTCAATACAAATTGTTTATTTTGTCCTAATTTTTCAGCATTTTTGGAGTTACATAAGTATGGTAGATGTTCATATTGCTACAAACTGTCCTGTTTAAGACAGATTCTGTTTTTGATGCATTGTTTTGCTCGTTTTGATGAAACTATAGATTTTATCGGTGGTATAATCCACGGAGAAGTTATAATACAATAGCTACAATGCAAAAATAAAATATGAATGGGTTTGCAATAGTACTTAAAGTGGTGATTTGTTTTATTATACTAATGGATCTCGCGAGGTTTTTTTTTTAAGTTTGTGTGATTGAAGTTTTCAAGTTTTGGGTGAGATTGCGGTGGATGAAGGAATAAGGAGTGGAAAGAGCCTAACCTTGGGGATGCCCGAGGCACCCCAAGGTAATATTCAAAGACTCCCAAGCAACTAAGCTTGGGGATGCCCCAAAAGGCATCCCCTCTTTCTTCTAACGATCATCGGTAATTTTACTTGGAGCTATATTTTTATTCGTCACATGATATGCGTAAATCTTGGAGTGTTGTGTGCTTTTTATTTTTATTTTAATAATTGCACCATGCTGGTATGAGATAGTCCTTGGTTGATTTATAGAATGCTCTTTGCATTTCACTTATATCTTTTGAGTATGGCTTTATAGAATGCTTCATGTGCTTCACTTATATCATTTGAAGTTTGAATTGCATGTTTCCCTACACATAGAAAACTGGCATTTGCATAATGCTCTTTTGCTTCACTTATATTTGTTAGAGCGTGGGCATATCTTTTGTAGAAAGAATTAAACTCTCTTGCTTCACTTATAACTATTTCGAGAGTCAACAAGAATTGGTCATTCACATGGTTAGTCATAAAATTCTACATAAAACTTGTAGATCACCGAATATGATATGTTTGATTCCTTGCAATAGTTTTGCGATATAAAGATGGTGATATTAGAGTCTTGCTAGTGAGTAATTGTGGATTGGTAGAAATACTTGTGTTAAGGCTTGTGATTCCCGAAGCAAGCACGTATGGTGAACTGTTATGTGATGAAGTCGGAGCATGATTTTTTTTCATTGTCTTCCTTATGGGTGGCGGTCGGGAACGAGCGATGGTCTTTTCCTACCTATCTATCCCCCTAGGAGCATGTGTGTAGTACTTTTTTTCGATAGCTAATAGATTTTTTCAATAACTATGTGAGTTTTATATGACTAATGTTGAGTCCATGGATTATACACACTCTCACCCTTCCACCATTGCTAGCCTCTCTAGTACCGTGCAACTTTCACCGGTGCAATAAACCCACCATATACCTTCCTCAAAACAGTCACCACCTACCTATTATGGCATTTCCATACCATTCCGAGATATATTGCCATGCAACTTCCATCATCGTCATATACATGACTTGATCATTCATTGCCATATTGCTTTGCATGATCGTAAGATAGCTAGCATGATATTTTCATGGCTTGTCTATTTTTTGATATCTTTGCTATGCTAGATCATTGCACATCCTGGTACATTGCCAGAGGCATTCATATAGAGTCATATTGTTCTAGATATTGAGTTGTAAGTAAATAAAAGTGTGATGATCATCATTATTAGAGCATTGCCCTGATGACCCACAAGTATATGGGGTCAATTGTATCCTTTTCGATAAGTAAGAGTGTCAAACCCAACGAGGAGCAGAAAAAAATGACAAGTGGTTTTCAGCAAGGTAATGTCTGCAAGTGCTAAAATTGTAAGTAGCAGAGTAGTTTGATAGTAAGATAATTTGTAATGAGCAAGTAATGATAGTAGTAACAATAGTTGAGCAAGGTATCCCAATCCTTTTGAGGCAAAGGACAGGCCAAAACGGTCTCTTATGATAAGCAAAGTGTTCTTGAGGGTACATGGGAATTGCATCTAGTCACTTTCATCATGTTGGCTTAATTCATGTTCACTACTTTGATAATTTGGTATGCGGGTGGACCGATGCTTAGGTGTTGTTCTTACTTGAACAAACCTCCTACTTATGATTAACCCTATCGCAAGCATCCGCAACTACGAGAAAAGTATTAAGAATAAATACTAACCATGTCATTAACTTTTAGATCCAATCGGTCCCTTATGGAATAGTGCATAAACTGGGGTTTAAGCTTCTGTCACTCTCGCAACCCACCATCTAATAACTACTCCACAATGCATTCCCTTAGGCCCAAATATGGTGAAGTGTCATGTAGTCGACGTTCACATGACACCACTAAGAGAATGACAACATACATATCATCAAAATATCGAACACATATCAAGTTCGCATGATTACTTGTAACATGATTTCTCCCGTGACCTCAAGAACGAAAGTAACTACTCACAAATGATAATCATGCTCAAGATCAGAGGGGTATTAAATAGCATAATGGATCTGAACATATAATCTTCCACCAAATAAACCATACAGTAATCAACTTCAAGATGTAATCAACACTACTAGTCACCCACAAGCGCCAATCTATAGTTTTGGTACAAAGATTGAACACAAGAGATGAAGTAGGGTTTGAGAGGAGTTGGTGTTGTTGAAGATGTTGATGAAGATAGCCCTCCCCAAGATGGGAGAGTTGTTGGTGATGATGATTATGATGATTTCCCCCTCCGGGAGGGAAGTTCCCCCGGCGATATTGCTCCGCCGGAGGTCAAAAGTGCTCGTGCCCAAGTTCTGCCTCGAGGCGGCGACACTTCATCCCGAATGTGCTCTCCACAATTATTTTAGGTCAAAATGACTTATATACTAGAAGATGGGCACCGAAGGTGGGCCGAGGAGGGCAATACCCACGAGGGTGCGCTTGGGCCTCCTGGCGCACCCAGGTGGGTTGTGCCCACCTGGTGGCCCCCCTCTGGTACTTATTTGCTCCAATAATTCTTAAATAATCCATAAAAAATCCTTGTGGAGTTTCAGCTCATTTGGAGTTGTGCGGAATAGGTAGCTTGACGTAGCTTTTTCAGGTCCAGATTTCCAGTTGCCAGAATTCCCCCCTTTGTGTATACCTTGCATATTATGAGAGAAAAGGCATTAGAATTACTCCAAAAAGCATTATTATAAAATAAAACAACATAAATAACAGTAGGAAAACATGATGCAAAATGGACGTATCATGCCCCAGTGAGGAAAGGATGATGGAGACTATGATTCCCCCACAAGTCGGGATGAGACTCCGGACAAAAAAAGAAAAAGAGGCCAAAAGAAAAAGAGAGGGCCCAAAACAAACAAACAAAAAAAGAGAAAAAGAGAGAAGGGGCAATGCTACTATCCTTTTACCACACTTGTGCTTCAAAGTAGCACCAGGTTCTTCATAGAGAGAGTCTCCTATGTTGTCACTTTCATATACTAGTGGGATTTTTTCATTATATAACTTGGCTTGTATATTCCGATGATGGGCTTCCTCAAATGCCTGAGGTCTTCATGATCAAGCAAGTTGGATGCACACCCACTTAGTTTTTAGTTTGAGCTTTTATACACTTATAGCTCTAGTGCATCTGTTGCATGGCAATCCCTACTCACTTGCATCGATATCGATTGATGGGCATCTCCATAGCCCATTAAATTGCCTAGTTGATGTGAGACTTTCTTCCTTTTTATCTTCTCCACACAACCCCCACCATCATATTCTATTCCACCTATAGTGCTATGTCCATGGCTCACACTCATGTATTGCGTGAAAGTTGAAAAGGTTTGAGATCATCAAAAGTATGAAACAATTGCTTGCCTTGTCATCGGAGTTGTGCATGATTTGAATATTTTGTGTGGTGAAGATGGAACATAGCCAGACTATATGATTTTGTAGGGATAACTTTCTTTGGCCATGTTATTTTTAAAAGACATGATTGCTTTATTAGTATGCTTGAAATATTATTGTATTAATGTCAAATGATAGACTATTGCTTTGAATCACCCGTGTCTTAATATTCATGCCATGATTAGATTACATGATCAAAATTATGCTAGGTAGCATTCCACATTAAAAAAATCTTTGTTATCATTTACCTACTCGAGGACGAGCATGAATTAAGCTTGGGGTGCTGATATGTCTCCGTTATATCTATAATTTTTTATTGTTCCATGCCAATATTCTACAACTTTTACATACTTTTCGCAACTTTTTATACTATTTTTGTGACTAACATATTGATCCAGTGCCCAGCGTCAGTTATCGGTGTCAAAAACCGGCAGATCTCGGGTAGGGGGGTCCCGAACTATGCGTCTAGGGATCGATGGTAACAAGGAGGCAGGGGACACGATGATTACCCAGGTTCGGGCCCTCTTAATGGAGCTAATACCCTACTTCCTGCTTGGTTGACTTTGATGGTATAGGGGTTACAATAGTTGATCTACCTCGAGATCGTAATGGCTAAACCCTAGATGTCTAGCCTGTATGATTGTTATCTTGCCCTACGGACTAAACCCTTCGGTTTATATAGACACTGGAGGGGTCTAGGGTTGTACAGAGTTGGTTACAGAAGAAGGAAAGTACATGATCTGAACGCCAAGCTTGCCATCCACACAAAGGAGAGTCCCATCCAGACACGGGGAAGGTTCTTCTATCTTGTATCTTCATGGCCCATCAGTCCGGCCCATATCACATAGCCCGGACACCCGAGGACCCCTTAGTCCAGGACTCCCTCAATAGCCCCTGAACGAGGCTTTCAATGATGCTGTATCCAGAGTGCAGACTATCTTCGGCATTGCAAGGCGGGTACCCCTTTTCCGAATACTTCAACATAGTTTTCCGCACACAAGAGTTGTGTCCGGCCTTGCTTAACACGTACAACCCTAAGCTGTAAAAAGTAACAATAATTAAAAGTAAGTCACGTCCATGGGCCACTTTCTCGGCGAGATGTTATGTTATGGCCTTTATAATTATTCTGAACCATTTTACAGCCTCGTTTCGTATTTCGAGGTACGAGCAGTGACACGTCTTGTCAAAGTAGAGATCATGTCCCCTTATTACGGGATTCTCATCAATAGGGGTTTTGGGTAATCCAACCGTGTCGTTGATGTCTACTACACAACCTTCTTCTTGTAGACATTGTTGGGCCTGCAAGTGCACAGGTTTGTAGGACAGTAGCAAATTTCCCTCAAGTGGATGACCTAAGGTTTATCAATCCGTAGGAGGCGTAGGATGAAGATGGTCTCTCTCAAACAACCCTGCAACCAAATAACAAAAAGTCTCTTGTGTCCCCAACACACCCAATACAATGGCAAATTGTATAGGTGCACTAGTTCGGCGAAGAGATGGTGATACAAGTGCAAAATAGATAGTAGATATAGGTTTTTGTAATCTGAAATAATAAAAACAGCAAGGTAGCAAGCGATAAAAGTGAGCGTAAACGGTATTGCAATGATAGGAAACAAGGCCTAGGGTTCATACTTTCACTAGTGTAAGTTCTCTCAACAATAATAACATAGATGGAACATATGACAAGCCCTCAACATGCAACAAAGAGTCACTCCGAAGCCACTAATAGCGGAGAACAAACGTAGAGATTATGGTCGGGTATGAAACCACCACAAAGCTATTCTTTCGGATCGATCTATAAAAGAGTTTGTACTAGAATAACACCTTAAGATACAAATCAACCAAAACCCTAATGTCACCTAGATACTCCATTGTCACCTCAAGTATCCATGGGCATGATTATATGATATGCATCACACAATCTCAGATTCATCCAACCAACATAAAAGTACTTCAAAGAGTGCCCCGAAGTTTCTACCGGAGAGTCAAGAACGTGTGCCAACCCCTATGCATAGGTTCCCAAGTGTCACGAAACCCGCAAGTTTATCACCAAAACATACATCAAGTGGATCAATAGAATAACCCATTGTCACCACGGTTATCCCACGCAAGACATACATCAAGTGTTCATAAAAGACTCAATCCGATAATATAACTTCAAAGGGGAAACTCAATTCATCACAAGAGAGTAGAGGGGGAGAAACATCATAAGATCCAACTACAATAGCAAAGCCCGGGATACATCAAGATCGTGCCATAAATGGAACACGAGAGAGAGATCAAACACATAGCTACTGGTACATACCCTCAGCCCCGAGGGTGAACTACTCCCTCCTCGTCATGGATAGCGCCGGGATGATGAAGATGGCCTCCGGTGATGGGATCCCCCTCCGGCAGGGTGCCAGAACAGCGTCCCGATTGGTTTTTGGTGGCTACAGAGGCTTGCGGCGGCGGAACTCCCGATCTATCTTCTGTTCTGGAAGTTTTAGGGTACGTAGGTATATATGGGTGAAAGGAGTATGTAGGTGGAGCTACGGGGGCCCCACGAGGCAGGGGGCGCGCTCGGGGGGCGCCCCCCACCCTCGTGAGCACCTCCCGTATCTCCTAACGTGCACTCCAAGTCCATCGGGTGGCTTTCCTTCCAAAAATAACTTCTCCAGTTGATTTCGTTCCGTTTTGACTTCGTCTGATATCCTTTTCCTCGAAACAGTGAAATAGGCATAAAACAAAAAATCTGGGTTGGGCCTCCGGTTAATAGGTTAGTCCCAAAAATAATATAAAAGTGGATAATAAAGCCCAATATTGCCTAAAACAGTAGATAAAGTAGCATGGAGCAATCAAAATTATAGATACGTTGAAGACGTATCAAGCATCCCCAAGCTTAATTCCTGCTCGTCCTCGAGTAGGTAAATGATAAAAAAGAATTTTTGATGTGGAGTGATACTTTGGCATAATTTCAATGTAATTCTTCTTACTTGTGGTATGAATATTCAGATCCGAAAGATTCAAGACAAAAGTTCATATTGACATAAAAATAATAATACATCAAGCATACTAATAAAGCAATTATGTCTTCTCAAAATAACATGGCCAAAGAAAGTTACCCCTACAAAATCATATAGTCTGGCTATGCTCCATCTTCCCCACACAAAGTATTTAAATCACGCACAACCCCGATGACAAGCCAAGCAATTGTTTCATACTTTAAAATTTTCAAAACTTTTTCAATCTTCACGCAATACATGAGCGTGAGCCATGGATATAACACTATATGTGGAATAGAACGATGGTTGTGGAGAAGACAAAAAGAGGGAAGATAGTCTCACATCAACTAGGCGTATCAACGGGCTATGGAGATGCCCATCAATAGATATCAATGTGAGTGAGTAGGGATTGCCATGCAACGGATGCACTAGAGCTATAAGTATATGAAAGCTCAACAAAAGAAACTAAGTGGGTGTGCATCCAACTCGCTTGCTCATGAAGACCTAGGGCATTTTGAGGAAGCCCATCATTGGAATATACAAGCCAAGTTCTATAATGAAAAATTCCCACTAGTATATGAAAGTGACGAAATGAGAGACTTTCTATCATGAAGATCATGGTGCTACTTTGAAGCACAAGTGTGGTAAAAGGATAGTAGCATTGTCCCTTCTCTCTTTTTCTCTCATTTTTTTTATTTGGGACTTTTCTCTCTTTTTTTATGGCCTCTTTTTTTTCGTCCGGGGTCTCATCCTGACTTGTGGGGGAATCATAGACTCCATCATCCTTTCCTCACTTGGGACAATGCTCTAATAATGATGATCATCACACTTTTATTTTTCTTACAACTCAACAATTACAACTCGATACTTAGAACAAAATATGACTCTATATGAATGCCTCCGGTGGTGTACCGGGATATGCAATGAAACATGAGTGACATGTATGAAAGAATTATGAAAGGTGGCTTTTGCCACAAATACGATGTCAACTACATGATCATGCTAGCAATATGACAATGATGGAGCGTGTCATAGTAAACGGAATGGTGGAAAGTTGCATGGGAATATATCTCGGAATGGCTATGGAAATGCCATGATAGGTAGGTATGGTGGCTGTTTTGAGGAAGGTGTATGGTGGGTGTATGATACCGGCGAAAAGTGTGCGGTATTAGAGAGGCTAGCAAAGGTGGAAGGATGGGAAAAAGTGCGTATAATCCATGGACTCAACATTAGTCATAAAGAACTCATATACTTATTGCAAAAATCTAGAAGTTATCAAAGCAAAGTATTACGCGCATGCTCCTAGGGGGATAGATTGGTAGGAAAACACCATCGCTCGTCCCCGACCGCCACACATAAGGAAGACAATCAATAAATAAATAATGCTCCGAGTTCATCACATAACGGTTCACCATACGTGCATGCTACGGAATCACAAACTTCAACACAAGTATTCTTTAAATTCACAACTACGCAACTAGCATGACTCTAATATTACCATCTCCATATCTCAAAACAATTATCAAGCATCAAACTTTTCTTAGTATTCAACACACTCATAAGAAAGTTTCACATATCTTGAACACCAAGTATATTAACATTAAGAAAATTACCATGCTATTAACTACTCTCAAAATAATCTAAGTGAAGCATGAGAGATCAAGTTTCTTTAAAAAAATCCACCACCGTGCTCTAAAAGATCTAAGTTAAGCACTAGAGCAAAAATTATCACGCTCAAAAGATATAAGTGAAGCACTATGAGCAAAACTATCAAGCTCAAAAGATATAAGTGAAGCACATAGAGTATTCTAGCAAATTACAATTTGTGTAAGGCTCTATCTCATTAAAGAATTTCAGATCTTGATACTTATTCAAACAGCAAGCAAAGCTAAAGGAAACTACAATGCAAGGATAGCACAACTCATGTGAAGAAGCAAAAACTTAGGCTCAACCAATACTAACCGATAGTTGTTGAAGAAGAAAGGTGGGATGCCTACCGGGGCATCCCCAAGCTTAGATGCTTGAGACTTGTTGAAATATTATCTTGGGGTGCCTTGGGCATCCACAAGCTTGAACTTTTGTGTCTCCTTAATTCCTCTCATATCATGGTTTCTCTTTTTATCAAAAGCTTCATTCACAACAAACTCAACAAGAACTTGTGAGATAGGTTAGTATAAACCAATGCAAAATCTTATTATTCTCTACTGTAACAAATCACTAAAATTATTATTCAACATTGAATACTAAATGCCTCTGCATATTTAATACTCCTATCCTCAAATAGAATCATTAAACAAGCAAACATATGCAAGCAATGCAACCATAATAGCAATCTGCCAAAACAGTACAGTCTATAAAGAACGCAAGAGTATCAATACTTCCTGACTCCAAAAATTATGAACTAAAATTCCCACTGTAATAAATTTATCAGGGATCAATATGCAAAAATATTCAACGTTAGACCTGTTGGAAATATGCCCTAGAGGCAATAATAAAAGTATTATTATATTTCATTGTTCATGATAATTGTCTTTTATTCATGCTATAACTGTATTATCCGGAAATCGTAATACACGTGTGAATACTTAGACCACACAATGTCCCTGGTAAGCCTCTAGTTGACCAGCTCGTTGCGATCAACAGATAGTCATGGTTTCCTGACTATGGACATTGGATGTCATTGATAACGGGATCACATCATTAGGAGAATGATGTGATGGACAAGACCCAATTCTAAGCATAGCATAAAAGATCGTGTAGTTCGTTTTGCTAGAGCTTTGCAAGTGTCAAGTATCTCTTCCTTCGACCATGAGATCGTGTAACTCCCGGATACCGTAAGAATGCCTTGGGTGTACCAAACGTCACAACGTAACTGGGTGACTATAAAGGTACATTACAGGTATCTCCGAAAGTAGCTGTTGGGTTGACACGGATCGAGACTGGGATTTGTCACTCCGTATGACGGAGAGGTATCTCTGGGCCCACTCGGTAATGCATCATCATATTGAGCTCAATGTGACCAAGGTGTTGGACACGGGATCATGCATTACGGTACGAGTAAAGTGACTTGCCGGAAACGAGACTGAACAAGGTATTGGGATACCGACGATCGAGTCTCGGGCAAGTAACGTACCGATTGACAAAGGGAATTGCATACAGGGTTTGATCGAATCCTCGACATAGTGGTTCATCCGATGACAACATTGAGGAGCATGTGGGAGCCATCATGGGTATCCAGATCCCGCTGATGGTTATTGACTGAGAGAGTCTCGGTCATGTCTGCATGTCTCCCGAACCCGTAGGGTCTACACACTTAAGGTTCAGTTACGCTAGGGTTATAGGGATATGTATATGCAGTAACCCGAATGTTGTTCGGAGTCCCGGATGAGATCCCGGACGTCACGAGGAGTTCCGGAATGGTCCGGAGGTAAAGATTTATATATGGGAAGTCCTGTTTCGGGCATCGGGACAAGTTTCGGGGTTATCGGTATTGTACCGGGACCACCGGAAGGGTCCCGGGGGTCCACCGGGTGGGTCCACCTGTCCCGGGGGGCCACATGGGCTGTAGGGGGGTGTGCCTTGGCCTAATGGGCCAAGGGCACCAGCCCCACATAGGCCCATGCGCCTAGGGTTTAAGGGGGCAAGAGTCCTAGGAGGGTAAGGCACCTCCTAGGTGCCTTGGGGGGAGGGAAAACCCCCCTTGGCCGCCGCACCCCCTAGGAGATTGGATCTCCTAGGGCCGGCCACCCCCCCTTGGCACCCCTATATATAGTGGGGGAGAGGAGGGACTTCATACCTGAACGCCCTGGCCTTTGGTTGCCTCCTTCTCCCTCCCCAACACCTCCTCCACCTCCAAAGTGCTTAGCGAAGCTCTGCCGGAGTACTGCAGCTCCATCAACACCACGCCGTCGTGCTGCTGCTGGTGCCATCTCCCTCAACCTCTCCTCCCTTCCTTGCTGGATCAAGAAGGAGGAGACGTGGCTGTTCCGTACGTGTGTTGAACGCGGAGGTGCCGTCCGTTTGGCGCTGGTCATCGGTGATTTGGATCACGTCGAGTATGACTACATCATCACCTTGCAAGCTTCCGCACGCGATCTACAAGTGGTATGTAGATGCAAACTCTCTCCCTAGACTCATTGCTTAGATGAACTCATAGATGGATCTTGGTGAAACCGTAGGAAAAAATTTAATTTTCTGCAACGTTCCCCAACAGTGGCATCATGAGCTAGGTCTATACGTAGTTCTCTTTGCACGAGTAGAACACAACTTTGTTGTGGGCGTGGATTTTGTCATCTTACTTGCCTCTACTAGTCTTTTCTTGCTCAACGGTATTGTGGGATGAAGCGGCCCGGACCAACCTTACACGTACTCTTACGTGAGACCGGTTCCACCGACTGACATGCACAAGTTGCATAAGGTGGCTGGCGGGTGTCTGTCTCTCCCACCTTAGTTGGAGCGGAATCGATGAACAGGGCCCTTATGAAGGGTAAATAGAAGTTGACAAAATCACGTTGTGGTGATTCGTAGGTAAGAAAACGTTCTTGCTAGAACCCAATTGCAGCCACGTAAAAGATGCAACAACAATTAGAGGACGTCTAACTTGTTTTTGCAGCGATTGATCATGTGATGTGATATGGCCAGAAGTTGTGATGAATACTGAATTGTGATGTATGAGATCATGTTCTTTGTAATAGGATTCACGAGTTGCATGTCGATGAGTATGACAACCGGCAGGAGCCATAGGAGTTGTCATTATTTTTTGTATGACCTGCGTGTCATTGAATAACGTCATGTAAACTACTTTACTTTATTGCTAAACGTTAGTCATAGAAGTAGAAGTAGTCGTTGGCGTGACAACTTCATGAAGACACGATGATGGAGATCATGATGATGGAGATCATGGTGTCAAGCCGGTGACAAGATGATCATGGAGCCCCGAAGATGAAGATCAATGGAGCTATATGATATTGGCCATATCATGTCACAACTATATAATTGCATGTGATGTTTATTATGTATTATGCATCTTGTTTACTTAGGACGACGGTAGTAAATAAGATGATCCCTTATAAAAATTTCAAGAAGTGTTCTCCCCTAACTGTGCACCGTTGCTACAGTTCGTCGCTTCTAAGCACCACGTGATGATCGGGTGTGATGGATTCTTACGTTCACATACAACGGGTGTAAGACAGTTTTACACAGCGAAAACACTTAGGGTTAACTTGACGAGCCTAGCATGTGCAGACATGGCCTCGGAACACGGAGACCGAAAGGTCGAACACGAATCGTATAGAAGATACGATCAACATGAGAATGTTCACCGACGATGACTAGTCCGTATCACGTGATGATCGGACACGGGCTAGTCGACTCGGATCGTGTAACACTTAGATGACTAAAGGGATGTCTAATCTAAGTGGGAGTTCATAATTTGATTAGAACTTTATTATCATGAACTTAGTCTAAAACCTTTGCAAATATGTCTTGTAGATCAATGGCCAACGCTAATGTCAACATGAACTTCAACGCGTTCCTAGAGAAAACCAAGCTGAAAGATGATGGCAGCAACTATACGGACTGGGTCCGGAACCTGAGGATCATCCTCATAGCTGCCAGGAAACAATATGTCCTAGAAGGACCGCTAGGTGACGCTCCCGTCCCAGAGAACCAAGACATTATGAATGCTTGGCAGTCTCGCGCTGATGATTACTCCCTCGTTCAGTGCGGCATGCTTTACAGCTTAGAACCGGGGCTCCAAAAGCGTTTTGAGCATCACGGAGCATATGAGATGTTCGAAGAGCTGAAACTAGTTTTTCAAGCTCATGCCCGGGTCGAGAGATATGATGTCTCTGACAAGTTCTACAGTTGTAAGATGGAGGAAAACAGTTCTGTCAGTGAGCACATCCTAAAGATGTCTGGGTTGCACAACCGTATGATCCAGCTGAACATTAACCTCCCAGATGAGGCGGTCATTGACAGAATCCTCCAGTCGCTCCCACCAAGCTACAAGAGCTTTGTGATGAACTACAACATGCAGGGAATGGAAAAGACCATTCCTGAAGTGTTCTCGATGCTGAAGTCAGCAGAGGCTGAAATCAAGAAAGAACATCAAGTGTTGATGGTCAATAAGACCACTAAGTTCAAGAAGGGCAAGGGTAAGAAGAACTTCAAGAAGGACGGCAAAGATGTTGCCGCGCCTGGTAAGCCAGTTACCGGGAAGAAGTCAAAGAATGGACCCAAGCCTGAGACTGAGTGCTTTTATTGCAAGGGGAAGGGTCACTGGAAGCGGAACTGCCCCAAATACTTAGCGGATAAGAAGGCCGGCAACACCAAAGGTATATTTGATATACATGTGATTGATGTGTACCTTACCAGTACTCGTAGTAACTCCTGGGTATTTGATACCGGTGCCGTTGCTCATATTTGTAACTCACAGCAGGAGCTGCGGAATAAACAGGAGACTGGCGAAGGACGAGGTGACGATGCGCGTCGGGAATGGTTCCAGAGTCGATGTGATCGCCGTCGGCACGCTGCCTCTACATTTACCTACGGGATTAGTTTTGAACCTTAATAATTGTTATTTAGTGCCAAGTTTGAGCATGAACATTGTATCTGGATCTCGTTTAATACGAGATGGCTACTCATTTAAGTCTGAGAATAATGGTTGTTCGATTTATATGAGAGATATGTTTTATGGTCATGCTCCGATGGTCAATGGTTTATTCTTAATGAATCTCGAGCGTAATATTACACATGTTCATAGTGTAGATGCCAAAAGATTTAAAGTTGATAACGATAGTCCCACATACTTGTGGCACTGCCGCCTTGGTCACATTGGTGTCAAGCGCATGAAGAAGCTCCATGCCGATGGACTTTTAGAGTCTCTTGATTATGAATCGTATGACACGTGCGAACCATGCCTCTTAGGCAAAATGACCAAGACTCCGTTCTCCGGAACAATGGAGCGAGCAACCAACTTGTTGGAAATCATACATACCGATGTGTGCGGTCCAATGAGCGTTGAGGCTCGCGGAGGATATCGTTATGTTCTCACCCTCACAGATGACTTGAGTAGATATGGGTATGTCTACTTAATGAAACACAAGTCTGAGACCTTTGAAAAGTTCAAGGAATTTCAGAATGAGGTGGAGAATCAACGTGACCGAAAGATAAAATTCTTACGATCAGATCGTGGAGGAGAATACTTAAGTCACGAATTTGGTACACACTTAAAGAAATGTGGAATCGTTTCACAGCTCACGCCGCCTGGAACACCTCAGCGAAACGGTGTGTCCGAACGTCGTAATCGCACTCTATTGGATATGGTGCGGTCTATGATGTCTCTTACCGATTTACCGCTATCATTTTGGGGATACGCTCTAGAGACAGCTACATTCACTTTAACTAGGGCACCGTCTAAATCCGTTGAGACGACACCGTATGAATTATGGTTTGGAAAGAAACCTAAGCTGTCGTTTCTAAAAGTTTGGGGATGCGAAGCTTATGTCAAGAAACTTCAACCTGAAAAGCTCGAACCCAAGTCGGAAAAATGCGTATTCATAGGATACCCTAAGGAAACTATAGGGTATACCTTCTACTTAAGATCCGAAGGCAAGATCTTTGTTGCCAAGAACGGATGCTTTCTGGAAAAAGAGTTTCTCTCGAAAGAAGTAAGTGGGAGGAAAGTAGAACTCGATGAAGTACTACCTCTTGAGAGGGATAGTGACGCAGCACAGGAAACCATTCCTGTGATGCCCACACCAACTGAAGAGAAAAACCATGATAATGATCAAAGTACTTCGGATCAAGTTACTGCTGAACTTCGTAGGTCCACAAGGACACGTTCCGCACCAGAATGGTACGGCAACCCTGTCCTGGAAATCATGTTGTTAGACAACAATGAACCTTCGAACTATGAAGAAGCAATGACGGGCCCGGATTCCAACAAATGGCTTGAAGCCATGAAATCCGAGATAGAATCCATGTATGAAAACAAAGTATGGACTTTGACAGACTTGCCCGATGATCGGCGAGCGATAGAAAACAAATGGATCTTTAAGAAGAAGACGGACGCGGATGGTAATGTTACCATCTATAAAGCTCGACTTGTCGCTAAGGGTTATCGACAGGTTCAAGGGATTGACTACGACGAGACATTCTCTCCCGTAGCGAAGCTAAAGTCCGTCCGAATCATGTTAGCAATTACCGCATACTATGATTATGAGATATGGCAGATGGACGTCAATACAGCATTCCTTAACGGGCATCTTAAGGAAGAACTGTATATGATGCAGCCGGAAGGTTTTGTCGATCCTCAGAACGCTAACAAAGTATGCAAGCTCCAGCGATCCATTTATGGACTGGTGCAAGCATCTCGGAGTTGGAACATTCGCTTTGATGAGATGATCAAAGCGTTTGGATTTATGCAGACTTATGGAGAAGCCTGCGTTTACAAGAAAGTGAGTGGGAGCTCTGTAGCATTTCTCATATTATATGTAGATGACATACTCCTGATGGGAAATAATATAGAATTTCTGGACAGCATTAAGGCCTACTTGAATAAGTGTTTTTCAATGAAGGACCTTGGAGAAGCTGCTTATATATTAGGCATCAAGATCTATAGAGATAGATCGAGACGCCTCATAGGTCTTTCACAAAGTACATACCTTGATAAGATTTTGAAGAGATTCAGAATGGATCAGTCCAAGAAGGGGTTCTTGCCTGTGTTACAAGGTATGAGACTGAGCTCAGCTCAGTCACCGACCACGGCAAAAGATAAAGAAGAGATGAGTGTCATCCCCTATGCTTCAGCCATAGGATCTATTATGTATGCCATGCTGTGTACCAGACCCGATGTAAACCTTGCCGTAAGTTTGGTAGCAAGATACCAAAGTAATCCCGGCAAGGAACACTGGACAGCGGTCAAGAATATCCTGAAGTACCTGAAAAGGACAAAGGACATGTTTCTCGTTTATGGAGGAGACGAAGAGCTCGTCGTAAAGGGTTACGTCGACGCTAGCTTCGACTCAGATCCGGATGACTCTAAGTCACAAACCGGATACGTGTATATGTTGAATGGTGGAGCAGTAAGCTAGTGCAGCTGCAAGCAGAGCGTCGTGGCGGGATCTACGTGTGAAGCGGAGTACATGGCAGCCTCGGAGGTAGCACATGAAGCGATTTGGGTGAAGGAGTTCATCACCGACCTAGGAGTCATACCCAATGCGTCGGGGCCGATCAAACTCTTCTGTGACAACACTGGAGCTATTGCCCTCGCAAAGGAGCCCAGGTTTCACAAGAAGACCAGGCACATCAAGCGTCGTTTCAACTCCATCCGTGAAAATGTTCAAGATGGAGACATAGAGATTTGCAAAGTGCACACGGATCTGAATGTCGCAGATCCGCTGACTAAACCTCTCTCGCGTGCAAAACATGATCAACACCAGAACTCTATGGGTGTTCGATTCATCACAATGTAACTAGATTGGTGACTCTAGTGCAAGTGGGAGACTATTGGAAATATGCCCTAGAGGCAATAATAAAAGTATTATTATATTTCATTGTTCATGATAATTGTCTTTTGTTCATGCTATAACTGTATTATCCGGAAATCGTAATACACGTGTGAATACTTAGACCACACAATGTCCCTGGTAAGCCTCTAGTTGACCAGCTCGTTGTGATCAACAGATAGTCATGGTTTCCTGACTATGGACATTGGATGTCATTGATAACGGGATCACATCATTAGGAGAATGATGTGATGGACAAGACCCAATCCTAAGCATAGCATAAAAGATCGTGTAGTTCGTTTTGCTAGAGCTTTGCAAGTGTCAAGTATCTCTTCCTTCGACCATGAATCGTGTAACTCCCGGATACCGTAAGAATGCCTTGGGTGTACCAAACGTCACAACGTAACTGGGTGACTATAAAGGTACATTACAGGTATCTCCGAAAGTAGCTGTTGGGTTGACACGGATCGAGACTGGGATTTGTCACTCCGTATGACGGAGAGGTATCTCTGGGCCCACTCGGTAATGCATCATCATATTGAGCTCAATGTGACCAAGGTGTTGGACACGGGATCATGCATTACGGTACGAGTAAAGTGACTTGCCGGAAACGAGACTGAACAAGGTATTGGGATACCGACGATCGAGTCTCGGGCAAGTAACGTACCGATTGACAAAGGGAATTGCATACAGGGTTTGATCGAATCCTCGACATAGTGGTTCATCCGATGACAACATCGAGGAGCATGTGGGAGCCATCATGGGTATCCAGATCCCGCTGATGGTTATTGACTGAAAGAGTCTCGGTCATGTCTGCATGTCTCCCGAACCCGTAGGGTCTACACACTTAAGGTTCAGTTACGCTAGGGTTATAGGGATATGTATATGCAGTAACCCGAATGTTGTTCGGAGTCCCGGATGAGATCCCGGACGTCACGAGGAGTTCCGGAATGGTCCGGAGGTAAAGATTTATATATGGGAAGTCCTGTTTCGGGCATCGGGACAAGTTTCGGGGTTATCGGTATTGTACCGGGACCACCGGAAGGGTCCCGGGGGTCCACCGGGTGGGTCCACCTGTCCCGGGGGGCCACATGGGCTGGTGGGGGTGCGCCTTGGCCTAATGGGCCAAGGGCACCAGCCCCACATAGGCCCATGCGCCTAGGGTTCAAGGGGGGCAAGAGTCCTAGGAGGGTAAGGCACCTCCTAGGTGCCTTGGGGGGAGGGAAAACCCCCCTTGGCCGCCGCACCCCCTAGGAGATTGGATCTCCTAGGGCCGGCCACCCCCCCTTGGCACCCCTATATATAGTGGGGGAGAGGAGGGACTTCATACCTAAATGTCTCGGCCTTTGGTTGCCTCCTTCTCCCTCCCCAACACCTCATCCACCTCCATAGTGCTTAGCGAAGCTCTGCCGGAGTACTGCAGCTCCATCAACACCACGCCGTCGTGCTGCTGCTGGTGCCATCTCCCTCAACCTCTCCTCCCTCCCTTGCTGGATCAAGAAGGAGGAGACGTGGCTGTTCCGTACGTGTGTTGAACGCGGAGGTGCCGTCCGTTCGGCGCAGGTCATCAGTGATTTGGATCACGTCGAGTACGACTACATCATCACCTTGCAAGCTTCCGCACGCGATCTACAAGTGGTATGTAGATGCAAACTCTCTCCCTAGACTCGTTGCTTAGATGAACTCATAGATGGATCTTGGTGAAACCGTAGGAAAAATTTTAATTTTCTGCAACGTTCCCCAACAAGACCATGCTCTGACTTTTCTAGGGAATTTTTTGCAACAGCGGTAAACTTTCTATTTTCAAACAGCAACATGCAAACTAGCAAAATAAGCATGGCAAAGGCTATCCTTGACTTTTTTATTGAAACTAAAGATGCAAAACATTATTCTAACTAACAGAAAGCAAAAAATAACAAAATTAAAATGACGCTCCAAGCAAAACACATATCATGTGGTGAATAAAAATATAGCTCCAAGTAAAGTTACCAATAGACGAAGACGAAAGAGGGGATGCCTTCCGGGGCATCCCCAAGCTTAGTTGCTTGGTTGTCCTTGAATATTACCTTGGGGTGCCTTGGGAATCCCCAAGCTTAGGCTCTTGCCACTCCTTATTCCATAGTCCATTGAATCTTTACTCAAAACTTGAAAACTTCAACCACACAAAACTCAAAACAAAACTCGTAAGCTCCGTTAGTATAAGAAAATAAAACCACCACTTAGGTACTGTAATGAACTCATTCTAAATTCATATTGGTGTAATATATACTGTACTCCAACTTATTTATGGTTCATACCCTCCGATACTACTCATAGATTCATCAAAATAAGCAAACAACACATAGAAAGAAGAATCTGTCAAAAACAGAACAGTCTGTAGTAATCCGTATAAAACGTATACTTCTGGAACACCAAAAATTATTAAATAAATTTCTGGACCTGATTAATTTGTCTATTAATCATCTGCAAAAAGAATCAACCTAAAATCACTCTCCAGTAAAAAATGGCAACTAATCTCGTGAGCGCTAAAGTTTCTGTTTTTCACAGCAAGATCACATAAACTTCACCCAAGTCTTCCCAAAGGTTCTACTTGGCACTTTATTGAAACAAAAAGCTATAAAACATGATTACTACAGTATAATAATCATGTGAACACAAAAACAGTAAGGATAAATATTGGGTTGTCTCCCAACAAGCGCTTTTTTTAATGCCTTTCTAGCTAGGCATGATGATGACAATGATGCTCACATAAAAGATAAGAATTGAAACATAACGGGAGCATCATGAAGAATATGACTAGCACATTTAAGTCTAACCCACTTACTATGCATAGGGATTTTGTGAGAAAACAACTTATGGGAACAATAATCAACTAGCATAGGATGGCACAACAAGCATAACTTCAAGATTTTAAGCATATAGAGAGGAAACTCGACATTATTGCAATTCCTACAAGCATATGTTCCCCCTTCATAATAATTTTCAGTAGCATCATGAATAAATTCAACAATATAACCAGCACCTAAAGCATTCTTTTCATGATCTACAAGCATAGAAAATTTTCTACTCTCCACATAAGCAAACTTCTTCTTTATAGCATACGTATCATCACAATAATCATCATAGATAGGAGGCATGCTTTCATCATAGTAATTTTCTCATCAAAGCTTGGGGGAGAAAAAATATCATCTTCATCAAACATAGCTTCCCCAAGCTTGTGGCTTTGCATATCATTAGCATCATGGATATTCAAGGAGTTCATACTAAAAACATTGCAATCATGCTCATCATATAAAAACATTCTATAGATTTCTTCTTCTAGCACTTGACCACAATTTTCTTTTCCATCATACTCATGAAAGATATTAAAAAAGGTGAAGCGTTTGAGACAAACTCAATTCCATTTTTTTGTAATTTTCTTTTATAGACTAACTAGTGCTAAAACAAGAAACAAAAAGATTTGATTGCAAGATCTAAAGATATACCTTCAAGTGCTAACCTCCCCGGCAACGGCGCCAGAAAAGAGCTTGATGTCTACTACACAACCTTCTTCTTGTAGACGTTGTTGGGCCTGCAAGTGCATGGGTTTGTAGGACAGTAGCAAATTTCCCTCAAGTGGATGACCTAAGGTTTATCAATCCGTAGGAGGCGTAGGATGAAGATGGTCTCTCTCAAACAACCCTGCAACCAAATAACAAAAAGTCTCTTGTGTCCCCAACACACCCAATACAATGGCAAATTGTATAGGTGCACTAGTTCTTCGAATAGATGGTGATACAAGTGCAAAATAGATAGTAGATATAGGTTTTTGTAATCTGAAATAATAAAAACAGCAAGGTAGCAAGCGATAAAAGTGAGCGTAAACGGTATTGCAATGATAGGAAACAAGGCCTAGGGTTCATACTTTCACTAGTGTAAGTTCTCTCAACAATAATAACATAGATGGAACATATGACAAGCCCTCAACATGCAACAAAGAGTCACTCCGAAGCCACTAATAGCGGAGAACAAACGTAGAGATTATGGTCGGGTACGAAACCACCACAAAGCTATTCTTTCGGATCGATCTATAAAAGAGTTTGTACTAGAATAACACCTTAAGATACAAATCAACCAAAACCCTAATGTCACCTAGATACTCCATTGTCACCTCAAGTATCCGTGGGCATGATTATACGATATGCATCACACAATCTCAGATTCATCCAACCAACATAAAAGTACTTCAAAGCGTGCCCCGAAGTTTCTACCGGAGAGTCAAGAACGTGTGCCAACCCCTATGCATAGGTTCCCAAGTGTCACGAAACCTGCAAGTTGATCACCAGAACATACATCAAGTGGATCAATAGAATAACCCATTTTCACCATGGTTATCCCACGCAAGACATACATCAAGTGTTCATAAAAGACTCAATCCGATAAGATAACTTCAAAGGGGAAACTCAATTCATCACAAGAGAGTAGAGGGGGAGAAACATCATAAGATCCAACTACAATAGCAAAGCTCGGGATACATCAAGATCGTTCCATAGATGGAACACGAGAGAGAACACGAGAGAGAGAGATCAAATACATAGCTACTGATACATACCCTCACCCCCGAGGGTGAACTACTCCCTCCTCGTCATGGATAGCGCCGGGATGATGAAGATAACCTCCAGTGATGGGATCCCCCTCCGGCAGGGTGCCAGAACAGGGACCCGATTGGTTTTTGGTGGCTACAGAGGCTTGTGGCGGCGGAACTCCCGATCTATCTTCTGTTCTGGAAGTTTTAGGGTACGTAGGTATATATGGGTGAAAGGAGTACGTCGGTGGAGCTACGGGGGCCCCACGAGGCAGGGGGCGCGCCCGGGGGTGGGTGGGCGCGCCCCCCACCCTAGTGAGCATGTCCCGTATCTCCTGACGTGCACTCCAAGTCCATCGGGTGGCTTTCCTTCCAAAAATAACTTCTCCAGTTGATTTCATTCCGTTTTGACTTCGTCTGATATTCCTTTTCCTCGAAACACTGAAATAGGCATAAAACAGCAAATCTGGGCTGGGCCTCCGGTTAATAGGTTAGTCCCAAAAATAATATAAAAGTGGATAATAAAGCCCAATATTGCCTAAAACAGTAGATAAAGTAGCATGGAGCAATCAAAAATTATAGATACGTTGGAGACGTATCAGTCGTTCACACGTCCACTTGGAATAGGCGAGATTTAAGGCTTGTGATGGGGCGCTTGATATTCGTTGCCTCTATAAGAGGACAAAAAACCTATCTGTTCACCTCACGCCTTCTCCTTCCTCTGCCTTTC